>NC_133659.1:1155000-1476983 GCF_037893015.1 Macrotis lagotis
AGACACACACACAGACACACACACACACACACAGACACACACAGACAGACACACACAGACAGACACACACACACAGACACACACACACACACACACAGACACACACAGACACACACACAGACAGACACACACACACAGACAGACACACAGACAGACACACACACAGACAGACAGACACACAACCAGACACACACAGACACACACATACAGACATACATACAGACACACACAAGACACACACACAGACAGACACACTCACAGACAGACACACACACGACACACACACAGACACACACAGACACAGACACAGACACACAGACACACACACACACGCACGCACACACACAGGGAGAGGGAAGTTGCCTAGGCGAGAAGCAGCAGCTTTCTAGGTTGCTCTGTAGCTGCCAGTCAGCTGCTGCTTTGAAATGGAGCAGGTGCAGTTTCTGGGCCCTTGGGCTGGAGCTGGCTTGGGAGAATGGGCAGGAGAATGGGCCTCGTCCAGTCTCAAGCAGAGAGCTCTTGCCCTGATGAACTTTGGAACATCTGCCATTGGGGATGGCACGGCTTCCCATTAGTTCACCATTTCCAGACCACTTGCCTGGCATTGTGTTAAATGGTTACTATGAACCAGGCCAGAAGGGACACAAAGAAACAAGAAAACTTTTCTTGCTCTTAAGGAGCTTCCCTTTGGGGTGGGGGTAGAGGTGGTGGGGAGAATAGCAGCCTAGTAGAAAGACACCTCACTCTGGAACCAGAGGGCCTGAGTGTCGTCACTGCTACACGTGCAACCTTGGACAAGTCACTTAAAATCTAAAAAATGAGTAGGATCTGAATTATTGACCTTTGAGATAACTTTGAACTTTTACATCACCAAGGGAAGGAAAGAGAACAAGCATTTAGTAATAATAAAAACACTTAAAATCCCCATCACTTAAGTCTTTTTCTAATTCTTCATGTCACATGTGTTATGTGGCATGGGTTCTCAACACCTATGCCAGTATGGCCTCCCATGCTGTAAGAGCTTCAAGTACAGACTATATAAATCACTTGGAACCTAGAAGAGTTTGAAGCAACTTCTCATCTGAACCTTTGGCCACTGGGCCAAAGCTGGACCAAACTTTCCCGGGTGCCATCTTATGGGATCATAGATCATAGTCATGGACCTGGAAAAGTTGAGATGGTATATAGTCCATAAAATCCTACCAGTTTACAGATGAGGAAATGCAGGCATAGAGAAGTCAGATGACTTACCCAGGGTCATCCAGCTAGGAAGTGTCTCAGGCAGGTCCTGTACTCATGGTGGTTTACTCCACCATGCTGCCTCTTCCCTTCCCATGATACCCTGTCTCTAATCAACCATGGAAAAGAGAATAGAATAAACATTTAATATTAAGCAATAATAATAGATAGTTATTGTCTTATTTGATCCTCTATAATATACCCTACAAGTGGTTTTTATTTATGACATTATCTAGTGTCTTCCACTACTTCCCAAAGTGGCTCATTCCATTTGTAGATCATTCTCATTGATAGGAAATTCTTTCCTTATGTCAAATCTAAATATATTGAACTTTCTAGTTCAATTCAATTCCACAACATTTTAAAGTATCTACTATGTACAAAGAACTCTGCTGGACACAGGGACGATGAAGAAACTATTTGTCCTCAGGAGGCTTATGTTATGTTACAAGGCTTACATTCTACTAGGGAGATAACATCTACTCAAATAAGTACAAAGGATGTTCTTATAGGAGAAAATAGACATTTTTAAGTACTAGAAGAATTGCAAAGTATTTGCAATCATATGAAAAGAGTGCTCCAAATTGCTAATAATAAGAGAAATGCAAATCAAAACACTCCTGAAGTTTTATCTGATAACCTACATATTAGCCAAGATGGGAATAGTTGATGGAGGAAGGGTTGTGGGAAGAGAGACACACATGAGCATTGTTGGTGGAGCTGCAAATGAATAGTGAGTCATCATTTTAGAAAGCAATTCAGAATTATAGAAATAAGTGACACATATGTCCTTGCCCCAGAAATTCTAAGTAGGCTTAAGCTCCAAGTAGGTCTTTCATAAGAAGGCCCCATTTATGCCAAAATATTTTTGTGGTAGCAAAGAATTGGAAATAAAGTAGACCCCATCAACTGGGAAAGGTTAAACAGATTCTTGTGCTTCATGAATGCACTGCATTATTTATGATCTCTAAAAAAATGACAAATAAGATGAATGTAGAAAACCAAGTAAAGGTTTACATGATTTGTTAAGGAGTTAATTAAAGCTAAGCCAAGAAAACAATTTGCCCAATGATTCCAACAATGGAAATATAAAAAAAAAATCACAAAACAATCCAAAATGAATGTTGCGGAATTATAAAGGACCCCACAGAAGAGCAGGGCAAAGTTACCCTCCCTGACTCCTTGCAGGATTGTGAAAAGTCCATGGGTCTGGGAAATGGCATTGGTTTTCAGACTTTCTCAGTGTTGTGATCTGTTTTGCTCACTTTTTCTCTTCCTCTTTTTCTTTTAAAGATATTATTTATTATATGAGATGGAAGGGGGAGAGAAGAATTCAGGTAGAAATTCTCTTACATAAAACCCAAAAGATATCAATAGAAATTTCTTTAGAAATACATTTTGACCAGAGAATTGGTTTGGAAGTTGGGCAGACCTAGCCTTGAACTTGTCCTCTGGTACAGCCTGCCTGTGGTAGTCACCTCTCCAAACCCTTATAGAGGTGCAGAGAAAATGCTGCTTTTCATTGGTGGAGGGAATTTCCTTGTGTCACCATTTCCTACAGCTATGATGTTACAAGTCCAATCTCGATTCTATTTTACCAAAAAATACCCCTTCTTGCTCACTAACTGTTCCACTAGAAAAGACTCTGATTCTGCCATGTCATCCCATTGGTCAGGGAGAAGGAAGAATTGATAACACCATT
Source organism: Macrotis lagotis (assembly GCF_037893015.1). Classification (NCBI taxonomy): domain Eukaryota; kingdom Metazoa; phylum Chordata; class Mammalia; order Peramelemorphia; family Peramelidae; genus Macrotis; species Macrotis lagotis. Next base: position 1,157,942 of record NC_133659.1, read on the forward strand.
AAGTCTTTTCAGCCTCAGTCTAAAGCATCCCAAATTCCTCACCTGATTCACCAAGGAGATCTCAGGACTTGGCATCATTGGGCTGCCCTCCTCTGCAGACTTCCTAAGTTATCTATGTTCTTCCTTAAAGGGCTCATCCCAGAACTAAACTCAACTTTCCTGCCATGGCTTAACCAGGGTAATGTTTTGTTTTTGTTTTTGGCAAAGAAATGGTGTTAAGTGACTTGCCCAAGGTCACACAGCTAGGTAGTTATTAATTGTCTGAGGTTGAATTTGAACTCGGGTTCTCCTGAGTTCGGGGCTGGTTCTCTATTCACTGTGCCACCTAGCTGCCCCATGACCAGAGTAATGAAATTTGTATCCTCTCCCTCCCCCTGACCCCAACCAAGCCCTCTTAATGTTGTCTAAACTGGCAACCTTGTGGCTGCTGTAGCAGAAAGATTCACAGCAATTTGGTAATGTTTGCAGTGGTGAAAGCAACAGCCGAGTCAATGAAATGACAAATTCTTAAAATTAGTGAAAAGAATAAAGTTTCTTTGGTCATTTTGTACTCTCTCTCTCTCTCTCTCTCTCTCTCTCTCTGTGTGTGTGTCTATGTCTATATCAGCCACTTGCACTAAGGATAGGAAGCTTCCTTTGCATCCTCATTCTATTCCACTGACCATCCCATTGTAAGCACTTCACAAATATTGGCTGACCACTTAGCAATGGACTCATCTTTGCTGTGATTTAATGACTTGAAGACTCTATGCTTCTCCCTGGGGCTTTTTGCTCTTCTGAGGATTTTGCCTGTTGCTTTATCCTAGTTGAAGGTATGCAGATTTATTATGAAGAAACACTTTCTACCTTTTTAGGTACCATTTAAATCTCTTTCATAGGATACTGTGTTGGAAGGTGTCTGAGAAATCAGATCATTCAACCCATCACTTGAAAGATGAGGAAACTGAAGCTCAGTGAGGGGGTAACCCCTGGTCCCAGATGTTAAAGTCAGTTCTGATGACATCACCCAGAACTTTGGGCTTCAAATGCAAGACAAGCTTCTCTTCCTATCACCCCACCTCAGAGTCCTTTCAAGGACATGATTCAATCCAAACCAAGCAAGTCAAATGAGAGCAAACCTGTACTAGAGGCCACCTCCTTCCCAGCCCCTAGGACCCTTGGTCTCATTTCATAGCCTGTTCTTGGGCTTCACTAACCACAGGTGCACCTTTTCTCTTTTCCTTCTGGATGAGCCCTACTGTTCAAGCTGAACTCCCTCCATTGTAATCTTCACAAGATTTCTGCTAAGGTCCCTTTATTACTTTGTGCTTATCGTCTATCCATTTTGTCTTCCTCCATAGAATGTAAACTTGATAAGGGGAAGGATCATTTCATTTTTGTATCTGTATCTTCAGCAAATAAAACCAGGACTGAAAAATAAATCCCATTGCTTTTTCAATGGGGCTGTATATGAAACTATAGATCTCTCTCTATACACACACATACACAGGTACACAAATGTATGTATTTACATATATATATATATATATATATGTATATATATGACAAGCTGTACAAAATAGAGATCTATAGTTTCACATTTAGCCCTTTTTTCTTATTCTATAAGAATTTTATTTATTAAACTTAGAATGAAATTAATTTTTTGAAAAGTAAAAATAGTAAGTCCTAAATTCTCATTGATTTCTGTGAATATGTGTATATTATATAATGTTTTGTAAGTTTTGAATTAATAGCATCTAAGTTCCAGTACTGTATGCATTATTGTTGGCTCATCAATCATAGCACTTTACATGAGTCACATCACTTTTGTTTGTGACTACAGCAGTTTTTTAAAACCATTTTGAACATTCTACTATGTAGACATCTCCACAGCATTGCTGTCCCATCAGGAATTTCTGAGCATTTCCCAGGCTTCATGCCCCCAGCTGACTGAGGAGGAGGTAACCTCTGCTGGAAGCAAACAGCCCAAGATGGTGCCAAACAGCCAATTACAGGTTTTCATGGGGATTCTGTCTAGACAGTAGAAGGAAGATCGAATGTGCACAGGAACAATAGGAAGAAGTCGTGACCAGAAAAATTAATTCTCTTATAAAAAACCCAAGATAGTTTATTCACTAAAGCAATCTTTTGCCCCATCCAGGGCCTTCTGGGGCCTCAACCTAAAGAACTGTGGGAGTTTCCAGTACTATTGTAGCAGGATAGCGACTGGATGGACAATTGGTTTTACTCAGGATACTGTCCTTTTACCACCCCTGGCACAAAGGTCCTGCCTATTTTGTCTATACTTCCTGGCTGATCTAGTCACATCACTCTATTCCCCGCTAAGACTTGGACCCTAGTCCTGGGTTCTGTGGTTTTGATGTATCAGTTTATTTCCTGACCCCTCCATGGCACACTCCAGCTCTCGAACCTCCCTTTCCAGCTCCCACTTATGGACTGTTTTCTCAAATAGAGAGACTCAGTTAGGAATTGTTTTGCTTGCGTGTATTTGTATCAATCAAAAGTGATTGGTCCAGTATCTGTCATATAGCAAGCACTTAATAAATGCTTGTCTATCATCTACCCATCTGTATCATTTATCTGTCTGTCTGCCTCTCTGTCTGACTGGCTTCCTGTCTATCTGTCTGTCTGCCTGCTTATCTATCTATCTATCTATCTATCTATCTATCTATCTATCTATCATCTATCTATTATTGCTAGTTAGCAGGAAAACCAATGTTCAAACAATATTCAGTGAGAATGACCTGTAGAATGCACCTGGAAAGACAGAATAATGTAGTGTCATAAACAGTGACTTTAGAGTCCAAAGTTGTTGCTGTTCACTCATTTTCAGTCATGTCTAGCACTTTATGATCCATTGGAGTTTTCTTCACAGAGATACTGAAGTGGTTGGACATTTGCTTCTTCAGCTCATTTTATGTATGAGGAAACCGAGGCAAACAGAGTAAACTGACTTGCCCTGGGGGTCACATAGGAAATGTCTGAAATCAGATTTAAACTCAACTCTATTCTGACTCTAGGTCTGGCATTCTACTGTACCATCAAGCTGCCCTTTGGGCTCTGAGATGCAAAGAACTGGGTTCAAATCCTGTCCCTTCAAGGTACAACTTCTGTGACCTTGTCCTTAATCTCCCTGTTTCCTTCTCTGTAAAAGGGAGTTGATTCTCCCCAGTTCTAGATCTATGCTCTGATAGCTTCACTAATTACTCAGACAGATGTGGTTTTTTCAGAAATACTTTGCTCACATCACAGGTGTATAATAGGAAGGACAAGTGCTCTTGCATCCATTAAGTCCCAGAAAATCAGGTGAGGTAATCAGGGAATTTCAGGGATGGGACTTGAACCCCTTCTCCTGCAGCCTCACCACTCGGCTCTTTGTGCAATCTGATAAGGCCTCCTTGCAGTGATGGGGCTACAGGAGCTCTTTATAGACTTTACAACTGTGTGTCCTCACCCCAAGAAAAAGAAAAGAACTTTTTTGTGGAGAGCAAAATACATTTTTTGGGGTTACATTATTAGAGATATTTCTTGAAGGTTCGAGAAGGATCCCTCAGATCTCTTCTTTTAAACTCTTGGTTTATGACAGCGTCCTCAGCACCCAAGAAATGTTGGGTCAGAACGTCTTAGGGGCATTATGTTGGAACTTCTTGACTCTTGGCATGACAAGAATGTAATGCTCCTCCAGTCTGGCCAATATGGCCTTCCTTCATCTCCCTAAAGAGGACTGTACCTCAGAACAAGGTCTCCAGGCTGCCTGGTGACCTCTTTTGTTCCTTTGGGTTGAATTCCCATCTCTGGACTGTTGATTCCCAAGTCCCTAATTCTAGCCCTAGGCCATCTCCTGAGTTCTGGGCCTGCATCCCTAGCTTCCTGCAGGATTTCCTACAACCCTCAACTTGTCCCAAGCATCCCCTGACCCATCTCCCCCAAACACATCCCATTTCCAACTTCCTTGTTCTAGTCACTCGCATACTCCTACAGCACTGCCTGTATCTCTCCCTTCTTGTGTCTCAAGGTGCCACTCTCCTTGACAACCTCTATAACTCAGCATTGCTTCCCTGTGTCAAACCTCTCCCCTCTTGTAGTGTAGACCTCCCCATTTCACCCTGGCTCGACATAGTCCTGGAGTTCCCCAGTGCCTCTGCAGCAGTCAGATTCTTTAGGTGGAGATGGCCTTGGCAACCAACTCAATGACTCTTTAGCCACACCCCACACAAGCACATTTTTTTCCTGTTCTTCACACCTACCACTCCAGTTCTTTTCTCTGCACCTTTTAGCTGGCTACCACCACCTCCTGGAATGGATTTCCTTCAAATTTTGCTCCAGTGACACCTTTTCTATGATGCCTTTTCTGACTTCTCTACCTGCTTGTGGTCCCCTCCTTCACCATATTTATTTTGGAAAGATGTCCTACCCTTGATTATGTATTTCACTCAATAGAACGTAAGTTCCTCAAGGGTTGGAAAAATTAATGTTTTGTCTTTGTTGTCCCACTACTAAACACACACAGTATCTAGTAATTGCTTCTTTGGTTGATTGAGTGATGTGAAGTACTGGTGACTTCCGAACCTCAAATATAAGCATTAAACACCACATAAGAGCCTTTTTCTGCATTAAACACTCACAGACCCACTAGTCCTAGGGAATACCATGGTCTCTGAAGAATATAGTTGTTGATTACTTCAAAGGGCAGTGGAGAGAACCATAGTGATAAGAGACCGAAGAGCACAACAAACAAGGGGCTATGCAGAAGTGGTGGCAAGCATGCCATCAGTCACCTGATCAACCCACAGCCGTTACTGTCTCCTCTAGCCCAGGTCCCATGGATATAAAGAAAAATCAGACAAGAATCTTGGACTGGGAGACATTACAGACAAACAGGACCTCAAACAAAGTAGTTAAAAAGCAGGTGGTACTTGACTTGCAAACTAGGATCAAATAGTGCGCTGGTTCTAGAGTGAGAGACAAGGTGTGGATGAGCAGGTGTTCCAAAGCACACTGGATGGATGGAATGGCAGTCTAGCTCATTCCCAGAGAGCCTTGAATGATGTCTTTGCACCTGGGGAACCTGCTATCTGCTTCTGCCAGTTGTGATGTCTATGGAGAAGTGCCCCAGAGAGATATTCTGAAATTGCTTTTGGTCAGCTGACCACATGTTAAAGAAGAGGTTCTTTGGATAGACTGTCATTACCTTAGCTTTATTGGGGAGCACACTGAACCCTTTGCTCATGTTGGTGAAGGGAATGGACACTACATCCTCATGAGTTTGAAAAGTTTGAAAGGCACCTTGGCATCCTGGCACATTAGAGTGTGACTTTTCAGTCAGGACCACATCAGTGCCCCAATGTATGAATGGAGTGACCTTTGAGTCTCTAGTCCAGTTATAGCTGAGGCAAGACTTCATTCCATAGCTTTGCTGCCTTTGAACATTAACTGGGTTGGAGGGATGCTAAATAGGAACTGCGCTGTTGAGTCTTCTGTCCCCTGACACAGAAGAGGTAAAGGGGAGGTATGGGAAAAATGTTTCTACATTTGTTTTTGCTCCATCTTGGAGTTAAATATTTCTTATAAAAGCCAGTCTCTGGGTGGTTAAATGAAGCTGGGATGCTTGTTCCTGGTATCTAATGATGGGGGGACATAATACTGGCAGGGATTAATATTGGCTTGAGCCATCACAAACTCTTCAAGGTATCCTAGAGTCCCTTGGAGCAAGTAGCAGCATGACTTTGGGACAATAAGTCACAGCATTCTCACTTTGTATGGAAAAGAGTTGTTCCAGACAGGTTGCTATCTGTACCACTGGAGATCACAGATCCATTGGAATGTTGGAGAAAGGACCTAAAGATTTAAGTCACATGAGCAGGCATCTAATCTATCCCTCTCCCATTTTATAGATGAAGCAACAGAGGGAGATGAAATCATTTGTCCAAGTATGCCCAGAGAGTAAAAAGCCAAGCCAGGACTCAAAGCCAGGTCCTTAATAACAAATCAATTGCTCTGTCATTGCAGAATCCTGTGATTCTGGGCAATCTTGCAGTGAATACTCAGGGGGAGGGATTGCTTTTGAATCCTCACCGATTCCAGAGAATATATTAAAATGGTATTAATGAAGCTTTTTGATTTGCTCTCATGGAGTCTACATAATACATTCTAATTAATTTTGTTATTATTTTTATTATTCCAGTCAAATAATTATTCTAGGAAATATGGAGCCAGCAATTTCTGGATCCTATGTACACAAGAGACTCATTATGCCCTTTTGTGTATTTATATTCTCCCCTCTTCCCTCCCCCCCCAGCACATGTCTCAAGCCCAGCACATTAGTAATTTATAAATTAATCAGTCCAGGATGAGTAAAACAGAAAATTTCCACCTCAGAAGATAATGTGTGGTTTCTGAATGTTCGGTCAGGAGTCATATTGGTGTGTGATAGCTCATCAAACTTTCCAGAATTTAACATCTGCTACTGTTTTTGTCTTTTCCATTTAGCTGTGACTATTTAATTAATAATTCTGCTGTGATACAAGGATGACAAGGATCACCTAGCATTTCTAACTAGGTGAAATTGTTATCCAAGAGTATGCTTCAATGCTTCAAGGGGCTTTGATTTTGCTAATGTGAGTACCCCCTTCCCCTATGCAGATTTCAAGGCCTCTACAATCTAGATTTTGTGGACACTTTTTATCTAATAACATGTATATGTATATTTTTCCAGAACTCAAACCCCTTGAGGGCAGAGACTTTCTTTTTTGACTTTGTATCAAAAACACACAAGTGCTTAGTACAGAGTAGGGGTTTCTTGTTCATTGATAGAAGATGTGCTCCAGATCTTGTTTTTGTAGATGATTGTGCCTCAGTGCAGCCTCTGAAGCTGAGATGCAGCAAAATATGGATTGATTCTCTGCTGCTTGTGCTCATTTTGGTCTAACAATGAACACCAAGAAAATCAGCCAGCACTGAACCATCCATCTGTGGAACCATCAATGACAGAAAATGGAGAGGTTTTGAGTGCTGTGGACAAGTTCACTCCCCTTGGCAGTGTCCTTTCCAGGGAGGTATACATTGACAATAAGGTTGACACTCATTTCCAGAGCCAGTTCAGAATATGGGAGGCTGTGAAAGCAAGTGTGGGAGAGAAGAGGTATTAGACTGACTACCAAAGTGAAGATCTTCAGAGCTATTGTGCTGACCTCATTGCTATCTGCCTGTGAAACCTGGACAGTCTACCAACGCCATGTCAGGAAACTGAATCACTTCCATTTAAATTGTCTTAGGAAGATTCTGAAGATCACCTGGCAGGAGAAGATCTCAGGCACTAAGGCCCTTTCTTAGCTAAACTGCCTGGAAAGTAGATGTCCTTCAGGAGTTGTGACTGAGAGATTTAATGCCCTGGAGTTGGTCTGGGAATCAACTTTTCTGAATCTAACCAAATTGGTCCATGGACGTCATTGTACCTATACTTAAATTCCATCAACTTATTGGGTCCATCAGAACATTGTTTCTTTGGCCATAGTCATCTATGATCATCTCCACTTTACAAAGGGTAGGTAGACTTAAACTTCAATTGAGAATAAGTGGGTCACTGGTTCTTACATTCGACTCAAGATGTAGGGAAGGGACAGGAGTCTCTAATGACAGCAATTATTAATTAGAATATCAGAGCCTTGAGGATAGGAAAGAATTGACTATCAGTAATTAGCTTAGATCTGTATAGTAGGCTCCTAATAAAATGTTCATGAAGTTGAATCAATCAATTAATTGATTAATCCAGAGTATTTATTTAGTGCTTTCTCTGTGCTATCCACTGGAAATACAATTAAAAGGAATGAAATGGGGCAACGGCTGACTTTCTAATTGAATTGACTTCTGAATGTAGCATCTGCCAAATTTCCAAATTATTTTTTAACATTGTAGATTATGTAAAAGAATGACTATAATATGTGGTTGGATTTGCAAACTGGTAAACATCTTTTTTTAGCAAACTTCAGTAGCATAAGTGCTTAAATATATTAGAACATTAATTTTTAAAAAATTATTAGAAATTTTAGTCATTATAATGGAAAAATCCTTGCATGAGGTATGGGACAAAGTTTTAAACACAAACCTTTTTTACAGAGATTTAAAAACAGGTTGTTCAACTATCATTTCAGGTCACTTTCTATCAGGGCACCCATTCTGGACCTGGAATCAGGGCATCCCAAGTTATATGAACATAGGCATAATACTAATCTTTTCTGAGCCTCAGGTTCCTCACCTGGTTAATGTGGTTGATTGAACTTCTACTTGGTAGGTTCAGGTGAGAGAAAAATATCTAACATGCTTTGCAAACCCTCCAGTGACTTCAAAATGTCAGCTGCTCTTTCTATCACATACCTTTTAGGATGCAGGGACAGAGGAAGAGGAGCTGGGATCTAATTCTTGATGACTGAGTGACCTTGAATGAGTCCCTTCCTTGTTCAGGAGTTCAGTTTCCTTGACTGCAAAAGACCATACTGGAGGATTTCTTATCTCATGAGGACTTGAGTCATTTGGGATATTTTTGTAGAACATCCCTTTTTACAATGGGAAGGAAGAGCAATGTTTTTCTCCCCGTGGCCATTGGCTGGTCTCATCTTCTCACCCTGACAGGTGGAATATGGGATGTGGTTAGAAGAGATTTTTCTTTCTTTCCTCTACAGATTGCCCTGTCAGGGTATCCAGCAGGAGAAAAAAAGAAGACCTGCTTAATGGGAAGACTTCCTCCATTTTAGAATAGACAAAAAAGTCTTCAGGGGGGGTCCCTTAAAGAGAATAGGGGATTACACAGGACTCTCATGGACCAGAGATTCCTTGGATCAAGGTAATTCTGGGGACAATCACTTTACAGCTGACACGGCATCGTCTCCCTTTGTGTGATCCAACATGTGAGTCAGCCATTCCACTGAAATTATGGACAGTTTCACGAGCCTTCATTCTGGGGTGAAATGGAATAGGGAAGCAAATATTTGGGGAGAAGGATAACAACAGCTCCTTGATTGGGGTTTTCTGCAAAGTCCATGTAGAGATCCTGAGGGATGCAGGACACAAGCATCAGATCAAACCCAGAGTCCTGAAGGCCTCAATGGGAGGGGAGAGGAACAATTGTGGCCCAGTCCTTAGGTCAAGACAAAATATGGGATCTCCAAGGACACCTAGTCAAACTCTACTTCCCTACCAAATACCCCCATGGTCTTAAAATATCTTTTTGAATAATAAAGGTGATCATTGTTGTTTGTCCTTCCATCTTAAAGAGGACCATGAGATCAGGGGGGTGAATTGAATTTAAGTGAGGGGGTCCCTGTGCAAAGTCACCAACCTCACTTCCTCCTCTGGAGTCATCTGGGTCCAGGGGTCAGATATGTATTAGGACAAATAGAGATGGTTCCTGATACAATGAGAGACCTTGGCCATTTTAAGCTAATAAAAGTTATGATAACAATGGCAACATCTAACTAGTTCTTATAGTTTAAAACCAATCCAGAATCTCATTTTCTGCTGTGGGATCCCTTATAATGAATGAAATGATCATGAACATAAATCGAGAATTAGTCTTCTTTTAGCAAAAGGAACCCCATAGGAGACATTGGGATAGTTGGGATTTCAAACCCAAGTCTACACCCCTCATTTCTTTTTTCCTTTGGTTGAAATCTGTAGTCCTGTTACTCCTTCCATCACTCTACCCCCCATGGGTTCATGCTTCTCTTTCTGATTCATGGATTTCTCAGTCAGCCTTCCATCACCACCATGAATCACCCTCCTTCCCTCTTATCCCCATCATCTCAAAGAGGTCAATATAAACATACTAGGAATTATTTCCTCTGAATTACTTGGCATCTACACTGCTATTTCCCCTTGGTCACACATGTTGTTCTCTGTGCTCCCTGGCTTATATGTGGTTAGTTTTCTCCTTCTGCCTTCAATTTTAGCTCAACTCTCTTGTAATAAGATCCACAAGTTTCCAGACAGAAATATTCTTCTTAGTTTTCATTAGGCCCTGACACAGATCCACAGATTCCTGGATCTTTATCCTTGGTTCATAAAATCTTCTGAAGGTTGGCTCAGGATTAGGAGTGAGAAGACCTGAGGCCAAGACCTGGATCAACTGCTGCCTTGTTGCTTGTCTGAAGCAATTCGTCTGGGCCTCCCTCACTTTCTGAGGTATTTGTATGAACTATTTCTAAGTCTCTCCCACTTTTAAATGTCATGATCCAGGGTTCATTTTTCACAGGAAACTATATTTTCTTCAGTGGTCAGTTGACTAATGGTGCTCATTAATAGAGGAATACCCTTACAAATTGCTAGAAGTTGGCTAATTAATTATGTTAAGTCTTCCAAAGACTAAAAGGGGAATCTTTGAGCATGAAGGTAAAAGAAGCAGAAAACCTGCTACCAAACAACAGAGTTTGACCAGATATTAAAATCAAACAAATTCACTCCCCATGGAGTGCCATCTAATGGGTTGGTCAATCTAACACTGGATCTTAACATCCTTTTAGTGTGTGGATGGACACTGTCCATCTATGATAGCCCATTCTTTTTGTTTATTTTGTTTTTTACTTAGGCTTTATTCTTTTTTTATTGACAGAAAATAAAACTAAAATATCACTGAACTTGATAAGGAGCATGTGACCCCTCACTGATTCAGTCAGCAGAAGGCAAGGATGAAATGTCAGCCTCTTATTGATATAAATAACTTGGTCCTTGCAAGGTCTGAAGAATTAGAGTCTTTACTAAACAGTCACATGATCCAGGATATTATTGCAGCATCTACATGAAGGCAGAAGAATCAGAAAGGACAAAGAATATTGATCTGTTCAATTTCCAGTGATTTATGTCTCCTTGTCTTTAGCAGGTAAACTCAAAGGACTGGCCCATCTAAAGGAATCAATTGCCAGAAATTTTTCTATGTTGGATGATTCTGCCACAGTAATGAATATTTAACCTATTAAGAGGCGGTGTTGTGCAGTAGATAGAGAATCTGAAGGTTCTGAATCTGGATTCAAATCCTATTTCAGACACATTCCTAGCTGTGGGACCTCAAGGAACTTGTTTAACTTCCCCAGCGCCCAGACATCTTGTAGGGATGCAAGCTAAAAGAGTTTCTGCTATCAGCGAAAGTACAGTCAGAGCAAAAACAAAAAGAAAAACAGAACCCTTTTTGTTTTTTAGTTGATTAGTTGTGTCTAACTCTTCATGATCCCATTTGGGATTTTCTTGGAAAAGATACTAGAGTGGCTAACCATTTCCTTTTCAACTCATTTTACAGATGAGGAAACTTTGGCAAACTAGGCGAAGTGACTCATACTGGGTTACATAGCCAGTTAAGAGCTTGAGGCTTAATTCTTCTGACTCTAGACCTAGCACTGTATCTACTCATCACTGATAAATAAAAAACCAATCAAACAATCAAAATCAATGTCACTTATTTCTATAGAAACCATTACAATCATGTCTGGTTTGAAGCCAACCTGGTTTGGACCCAGAATAACAATATGCACAATGGAAAGAATGGAACCTTCAACCCAAAGAAATGACACTGACCAAATAGAGTCATGAAGGAGGGTCATCTGAAGAGTCCTCCTTTCCTTCTCTGGAGAGGTTGGATACCAATGCTGTGAGATATTGCATGTGGCTTCAGATGTCTTGGATGTATTGGTTGCTGTTTTTTTCCTCTATTACTTTTAAAAGTTGTTACAAGGCCTAGCTTCCTAGTAAGGGATGGAGAAGGGACATATTTGGAACTGAACACAATGTAAGAAAAATGTGCCAATAAAAATATCAAAAAGGAAAATTATATTGAAAAAATAATCATGCAAAACAATAAAAATTTTACCTATATTGTATTTGGCCCAAGTCACAGAAGATTGAGAGGGGAAAATTGCTTTGCCAAGTTTAGAATTCAAGGAGTTCAATACACCAGTACCCTAATTTTACTTGTATGGGTTCACTATCTGCCTATGAATATCAAAACCATGGTACAATTTGGGAGATGATCTTTGAAAATTTCTAAGACCTCTAAATGCCCTCCCATCACCCACCTGGTGATGAGCTTACCTCTTTTAATTTCAAACAACAGGCACAAAGTCCAGCACTGACTGTCCCCTTTCACCTTCATTGGCTCCTTCACTGAAGTTCCCAAGATGATATGATGTTTCATCTCCACTGTGATTGCTTAAGCAGGATACATTGCAACCCAAGCAGCCCTTCTCAACTTGATTGCTCTTTCCTAAGCAACTGCTCCATGGAGTGCCATCTGGTGGGTTGGCCAATCTAACACTGGATCTAAACATCCTTTTTAGTGTGTGGATGGATATTGTCCATCTATGATTGCCTATTCCTTTTGTTTATTTTGTTTTTTACTTAGGCTTTATTTTTTTTTATTGCCAGAAAATAAAACTAAAATACCACTGAGCTTGATAAGGAGCATGAGACGCCTCATTGATTCAGTCACCAGAAGGCACAGATGAAATGTCAGTCTCTGGGCTTGGTGCTAGGAGTTCAAGGTCAAAGAATGAAACAATTCCTAGCAATAATGATAGAAGACAACAAAGACATATACATCGATTTTCCAGCATAAATTTAAAGCGAATAAATGTAAAATATGTTCCAATAGTTAAATTCAAAGTTATCTAGTAGAGAGGGAGCATTACTTATCTAGACTCTTGGGGGCATTAGGAAAGACTTTATGCAGAAGACAGTGCTTGAGCTGGGTCTTGAAATAGAGAGGGTTTTTGGAACAGTTGGAAAGACCAAGTGCCTTCCAAATGGGGACATAGCCAGGGCAAAGTGAGGAGAAATGGAATTCCACAAGTTACCAATTGATTCAAATGTTATCTTTCTTGCTTCTCTTCCTTTCTGTATGACAACTGACTGGTAGAGTTTGTGCATGATTGGGGTGTAAATGCTTATATTTGACAGTTGGTAGTCATGAACTGGTGGGGTTGGCTCCAACACAGCCTTGGCTGGAGGCAGCAGGAAGCCATGGTGGTTTAGAGTGATAATGGGCAGGGGTCCTACAGGTTCCATGTGAGTCAGCAGCATGATGTGCTCCGACCATCTGTCCAGGACTAGGCCACTGGTGTGCCAGAGTGGGCTGTAGTAACTGGAGAGAGCTGATGGGGACATTTTCAGGAATCTGTAGAGCCAGTGGTTAAAGTGGTAAAGTCGGTGTTAAACACAGTTAAACACAGTTGTTAGAACACAGCTAGTGGGCCCTTCAGCTCACTCCTGCACAGTTGGTGGGATCTTTCAAAGAAGAAATGTCAGCCCAAGCAGTGGATTTTCAGTACATTATTGTGCACTTTCACTGGTTGGGACTTTAATCAAGAATATTCGGAATCAAATTTAATTGTATTTTGCTCTGATGGTGCCAGATCATGTTGGGAAGAGAATCTGGAGTCACTGTGAAGGTGGCAGGAAATGCTTCTCAAATCATCCCCCAGCTTGCTGAAATCAAGTCACTTGGTGATCAATTTTAGAAATACAAGTGGATTGTTTGTCTTCCACTTATCAGAATTCCAGCAAAAACCAAGTTATCCAGAGACTTGCCTGAGTTAATAAGCTAACCATAAGAGACCAAGAAGGCCCTACTGCCTCAGCAGGGGAAACCCCAGTGTGTCATCTTCAGGGACACATGCTGATTGCAGGGGCCCTGACCTAGCTTTTGGGGCCTCACTGGCCTTTTGGGTAAAACAGCGAGTGAGCCCAGATGACTCAGGGCTGGACCAGTCCCAGAGGACCTCCATGCAGCCTCAGGTAAAGCACGGCATCCTCAGCCTCAGTTCAATGTCACGGGTTTTCTTCTCCTAGTTTTCCAAGTCTTTTTGGGGACAGTTCAGACACAAAATCAACCCTTGCTGGCTTCTTCCCCAAGTCAGGAGACAGCGGCTAGAGCCTAGGCCTTGAAGCTTGACAGCTGAGTGCTGAGACCATCCAGGATTTCCTTGTCCTTGGTCCTTAAGAGAAAGGTGAGCTTTGCAGCAACACCAGGGAGCAGGGGCAGGTGGACTTTGGGCTTTTGAGAGGAGGGTGAGGGAATGAGCAGTGCCAACTTTAGGGGCCCAGCTGAAGGGGGGGGAGGATGGAGGAAGGTGGGCTCCCAGTTTCAACCTGAGAGGGAATGGGTCACAGCTGTTGGAGAAGACTATACCTGAGCCAAGGCTGGCAGGGAGGGAGGGCAGCAGAGGAGGCTGCAGGCCCAGCCTTCTTGTTGGGAGAAGTTTAGTGATTCCAGTCTCAAGGCCAGAATGATGGAGCTGATCTGCCAGCTTTAACCACAGTATCCTTGGGACTGTGGGTACAGGTTCTCAGGGGATCTCAAAAAGGGTCACAGTCCTGGGAGTGGGGGGAGCTACTAAGTGCAAAGCCTGGTGTAAACCAGTACCAGGGATCTAAAGGTCCCTAAGAAGGGCCACCCGTGGGAGAAGTCTCCAGCTTTGGAGGAGTGAGAAGACCCTCTGGGGTATGCTGCTGACGGAGAGGGTGTGTGTGTGTGTGTGTGTGTGTGTCCTTTCAGATGTCCATCCCACATTTTATGTCTATAAAATTCCATTCTAAGAATATATGGATTCACAGAAAAGTGTGGTTTGAGGGAGGGAGGTAGTAGTGATAATTTAGTTATTTTATTTATATTGCTATTCATTTTAAATCTTTTAAAAATTGTTTAATATTTTATTTCCCCCACTTATATGCAAAATCAATTTTGAACATGTTTTTTTTTTTTTAATTTTGAGTTCCAAATTCTTTCTCTTCCCTCCCCCTTCATTGAGAAGGTAAGCAGTTTAATATAGGTTATTCAGGTATAGTCATGCAAAAACATATTTCCTTATTAGTCATGATGTGAAAGAAAACAGTCCAAAAAATATCTAAGAAAAATAAAGTAAAAAAAAATAGTATGCTTCTATCTGCCTTCAGATTGCATTAGTTCTTTCTCAGGAGATGGATAGATAGTATTTTTTCTTTTATCATTAAGTCCCTCAGAATTGTCTTAGATCACTGTATTACTGAGAATAGTGAAGTCACTCACAATTGTTCATTGTGCAATGTTGCTTTTACTGTGTACAATGTTCTCCCAGTTCTGTTCATTTCATTTTGTTTTATTTCATGTAGCTCTTTACAGGTTTTTCTGAGAGCATCCAGCTCTTCATTTCTTACAGCACAATAGTGTTCCATCACATTCATATACAACTTGTTCAGCCATTCCCCAATGGATGAACATCCCCTTGACTTCCAATTTTTTGCCAGCACTAAGAGCTGCTATAAATATTTTGCACACACACACACACACACACACACACACACACACACGGTCTTTTTCTGGGTCAAAGGGTATGCATGACTTTATAAGCCTTTGGCCATTGTTTCACATTAATGTATAGAACAGTTGAATCACAACTCCACTAACAGTGCATGCATATCTCAGCTGTTCCCCATCTTCTCTAACATGTTATTTCCTTTTTCTGTCATGTTAGCCAATCCAATAGATGTGGAATTGTACCTCAGAGTTGTTTTAATGGGCATTTTTCTAATCACATTTTCTAATCTAATTTAGAGCATTTTCATCTGATTATAGTTGTGATTTCTTCTTCTGAAAACGGCCTATTCATATCTTTTGACCATTTATCAATTGGAGAATGGCTTTTATTTTTATAAAGTTGATGCAGTTCTCTATATATCTGAGAAGTGAGCCTTTATTAGAGAAATTTACTTTAACATCTTCCAGTTATGCTTTATTTTATTATTTATTATTATTTCCCTTCAATTTTCCTTTATTACCCTCTCCTTTTACCCTGTCCATCGTCATGTGTTTTGCCTTTGACTACCACCTCCCTCAATCCACCCTTCCTTCTATGGCCTCCCCTTCTTTTATTCCCTTCCCTCTACTTTTTTTTTTTTAGGTTTTGGGGTTAAGTGGCTTGCCTGAGGCTACACAGCTAGTGTCTGATCCGGATTTGAATTCAGGTCCTCCTGACTGAAGGGCCGGTGCTCTATCCACTGTGCCGCCTAGCTCCGCTATCGATTTCCATACCCAATGGAGTGCGTCTCCCTTTTTGAGCCATTTGCAGTGATTCCAAAGGTTCATGTGCTCTCCCTAGCTTCCATTGTAGAAGCTGTTTTTGCACCTCTTTTATGAGATACTTCATTCTATTCTGCCTTTCCCTTTCCTTAACCCAGGATACTCTTTATTCTCATTCCGCAACTCATATCTGTGCTCTATTTCTCCTAAATGCCCTAATAATGAGAAAGCTCTTGACAATGACAAGTATCAATGACCTATGTAGAACTGTACATATCAGATCCCTTATGACTTCTCCTTCCTATTTACTTTTGTGTATTGTGTAGGACTTGACTGTATTGATAAGACTCCAAACAATGAAGTGAAGATGGGAAAATGGCCTATTTTCTAGCTGTTTAGGAGACATTGGGCAGCCTGGGGGTCAGGCGCGGAGGGGGCCACCTGAGCAGCGGCCCAATGGCTGCAACACGAAGCCGTGTCTTAGTGTATTCGTGTTTCCCGGGGGTATTCGGGCCCGATGGCCAGCGCTGACCCGCTCGCTGCCCAGGGGCCGGCCTCGGGGCCCGGGGAGCTCCGGATTGCCCGGCCCCGTGGGACCCGCCCAGCCACGGCCATCTGGCTTGTCCGCGGTGCCCTGTGGGCCCGCAGCCCGCTCCTTCCCCGCGGGCGCTGGCCCGGGGCTCCGCAGCCCCCCAAGTCTGGGCGCCCGCAGGACCAGCTCCCCGGGTGCCCTCCGGCTGCCGGCCGAGCCGGGCGCAGTGCGGCCCGGGGGCCCGTCTCCGCGGCGGGTCTCCGGCCCTGTTGTCCTCGGGCTGGCGGGGCCGGGCTGGCGGGGCCGGGCCCGGGGCCTCCTCTGGACCGGGGCGCGGGAGTCGTGGGGGGCGCGGGGGGCCCGGCCCACTGGCCCCCCAAGCCTGAGCAGGCCCCGCCCCGCTCCTGCACGTGGAGCGTCTCGCCCCGCCCCCTCCCCGCGCAGGCGCACACGGGCTCCGGCTCCCTGGGGGCGGGGCCCTCCGCGCCGGCCCCGCCCCGCCCCGCCCCCTGGACGGCTACGGGGAGCCACAGGGGCCATCCCGCGCCGCCGCTCGTGCCCCCAGGGGAAGCGGGGCCGCCGCCCCCCGCCCCGCCCCCTCGGCCGAGGCCACGCCCAGGCCCCCCGCGCCGCGCGTCAGGGAGCGGCAGTGCGCAGGCGCGCGCCTGGCCGGCCGCACGGAGGCGCGTGCGCGGGCCCCGCCCAGGCCGAAGCCGGCGAACATGGCGGCGCGCGGCGGCTCGGGCTCGGCCGGGGAGTCCGCGGCCTCGGGCGGCCCGGGCCCGCGCCTGGGGCTGCTGCTGCTGCCGCTGCTGCCGCTGCTGCCGCTGCTGCTGCCGGCGCCGGTGCGGGGCCGCGGGGCCGCGCCCGACAAGCGCTTCGAGGTGGGGGGCGCCGCGCGGCGGGGCCTCGGGGGCGGGGCCCGAGGGGCGGAACCTCCGGGCGGGGCCTTAAGGGGCGGGGCCTGAGGGGCGGAACCTCCGGGCGGGGCCTGAGGGGCGGGGCCTGAGGGGCGGGGCCGGAAGCGGGCGGGCTGGGGGAGGTGTCCTCTGTAAAGCGGGGCCCCGGGAACCCCCCCGGGGGGCCGAGAGGGGTTGGGGCAGCGGTAGAAGGGCCCCCGTGGGGAGGGGTCCCGAGCCGAGGCCAGGGGTGCCGGGCCCCCCTGTGCCCCCTTCTCTCCGGGGCGGCCCGCACGGGCCTCCCCCCCCCGGGCCCCTCCCTCACCTCCCCGCCCCCCCCGCAGGAGCAAGCGGAGCAGCTGTTCCGGAGCGGACACACCAACAACTGGGCCGTGCTGGTAAGGACCCCGGCCCCTGTACCCCCCCCCCCCGCCCCGAGCGCCCCGGGCTGCGGGGGCACCCCATGTAGCGCCCCGGGGACCCCGGCCCCTGCGCCCCCGGCTCCGAGCGCCCCGGGCTGCGGGGACACCCCGTGTAGCGCCCCGGGTACCCCGGCCCGGCCCCTGTACCCCCCCCCCCCCCCCCCGCCCCGAGCGCCCCGGGCTGCGGGGACACCCCGTGTAGCGCCCCGGGCACCCCCGCCGGCGACTGGCTGCCGACTCGGAGGACTCCCTGGAGCGGGCTGCATCTGCCCCCCAGCCTTACACCCAGCCACGGGCCCTGCTTCCACGAGATTGTTTTTGAACATTGTTTTACTTTTTCAGCTACCTGCGAAGATTTGTTTTCAACATTCATCTTTTTGTAAACTTTTGAGTTCGACATTTTTCTTCTCCTCCCTCCCCCCCTCCCCATGACAGCCAGTGTTCTGGGATAGAGGTCAGCCATGCACCCTGTGTGTTAAGGCATGCTGTGAAAGAAGACTCAGAGCTAAAGGAAAGAAGGAACAAAGTTGGTTTAAAAAAGTACAACTAAGTCTACCTTAGCCTGCATTCAAACTCCACATCTCTGGATGGCATTTGCATCAGAAATCCTTTAAAATTGGCCCAAGTTCATCAAAGTTGACCATCACACGGTATATACACGAGTTCAAATGCAGCTATGTGACCTTGGGCAAGGCACTTGACCCTGATTGTCTCCCATCCGGGGCCATCTCCAGTGGTCCTGATTCTTGTCTGATCACTGACCCAAATGACTCTGGAGGAGAAGTTGAGGTGACCCAGCACAGTCCCCCCTCACTCTGATCCAATTTATGAGCTCAGCATGACATCGCCTCTCTGCTGTCGTGGTCTTCTTCGAGGAAGGACAGATGTCAATGTTCACCTGCTGCTGACTTCCTACTGAACAGCAGTATTCCATCCCATTCATAGACCATAATTTTTTCAGCCTTTCCCCAGTTGGTAGACAAACTCAAATTTTCCAATTCTTTGCCCACTACCAAAAGAATTGCTGCAAATATTTTCCCCCTTTTAATGATCTCTTTGGGATGATGATGATGTTTGTTCTTTATTCTCAAAGAAGAATTGGATCCAGATATGGATCAAGTCAGCTGGAAATGACCCCTGGATGGATCTCTTTCAGATACAGACCTCTAGTAATGGTTCTGTTGGGTCAAGGGGGGATGCAGAGTTTGCTAGCCCTTTGGGCCTAGTACCAAATTGCATTCTGGAATAGTTAATTAGTTGACTACACCAACAGTGCATTAGGAGTTTACATCGTTTTAACATATTTAGACTACAGTAGAAATCACCACCAGTTCATGCTGTGTTCTTGAACACAGCTTGGATTTTTCAACACATTCCTTAAACCCTCCTTTTTAAATAACTCATTCAGACAGCCCCTTTCTGTGGAGGTGAAGGGAAGTCATCCTATATAGTTTCTAGCTCTTAGAGCTGGGGGAGTATTCATCCCTGTTTTAGTCTTTGAATAATGCTAGGATGGAAACTTCTGCAGCCAGGTGTGCAAGGCATCCCAGAGCACACCCTGAAGACAGCAGGGGATTCCAGACCCCTGCATCCTGCCCCATGCTCAAGGGTTGGCCAGCCCAGGTAGGAGCTCCTGGGTCCTGGGTAGACTTTGGACCAGCTTCCAGGACCACTTCACAGAATGGCCAAATTTCGGGGTTGACTGGGACTTGAATGCTACTGCCCAGGACCCGGGTCCCCAGAAAGCTCCTCCCTCTGAGGCAGCCCTTCCCTTCCACTGGGGATACCTCTTAGGTTGGTTTCATTGGCTCTGAATCCTCTTCTCTCCAAGGCCAAGCAGGGGAGGGTTGTTGCTTCTTCCAGGTGGCCGCCCTTTGGGTCCTTGCAGGCTGCTCTGATGTCTTCCCTTGTGGAGGCCAAAGATCAGTGGACCCTTTAATGCCCAGGTCTTTACCTTTTTGGGTTGTGGATGCTTTGGGTGGTTTGGGCAGCCAGTCAATGGTTTTAAATATTTTGGCTTTCAAAAGAAGTGAATTATCTTGAAATACAATGGTCAGGATATTTAAAAAACCCATAAAGTCACAGATCCCAGGTTTAACCAACCAGTCCTTTAGTCATCTGAACTCCAGACTGTTGTTCCTGGATACTTTTTGGTCTGTCTGCATGGAGCCCTGATGGTCACCTCCCAGATCTTTTCCTCAAATGAGTGCTTGTGAATGCTGTTTCATACTATTGGTTCATATTGGTTTGAGTCCTTTTTTCCCCCAGATGAAGTAGTCACCATGCCTAGTCCATTTTGTACACGTGAAATTGATTTTTTGGACAAAAGTAGGAAACCTTTACATTCATCACTACTAAATATTGGCTTATTAAGTTTGTTCCAATATTCCAGCCTGTTAAGATTCCTTTGGATTCCATATCTGTCATCCAGTGAGTTAACTTTGCTTCCTGGCATTGTGTTGCACAGCTCAGGGCCTGGCATAAAATAGGTGACTAATATTTCTTGGTTGATCTGCAGAAGAGGTTTTTTTTAATGAAGACTTCTGTCCAATTTGATATGATTTAAATTGCTTCAGAAGGGCCAATTCTGAATTTATTTCATGATGCCATCCCCTTCCCAACATTTCTCCTTTTCCATGACAATAACATGTCCAACTTTTTTTAAATCTAGGGAAAACAATATTTGTTTCCCAAACAGTGCAGTAACCATGTAACAGAGGAAGGGAATGAAGTCTAGTATGGCCTGTTATTTATATATCAATATTCCCTCTTCTAGCTGTTCTCCAGGAGTCCCTTTAATAACTGACACTAGAATTTTTTTTGGGGGGGGGAATGTGTTTGACTTCAAACTCATTTTGTTCCTTTTTTGGGGTAAATTTAGGGCCTCAGTCCCACAAAGAGGTAGCCAACAGGGACTCCTTGCCCTCTCCAAGGTGACTGAGCACTCTTCCACTCCCCCACCCCCATTGATTCGGTTGGGCTCAGCACCTTCTCTTCCTCAGTTTGGGTCCCCTGGTCTTCTCCTGTTACTCTTGACTACCCTTCACTCTATCACCTTCCTCAATTTCATAGGAAATTCTTTTGAACAGTGTGAAGCATCTACTCTCCTACCTGCTCTAGGAATTTTAGGAATCAGAGTTTAGTTTATCAATTCCATTAAGTCTGTTTTGGTGATTTGCCCCCTTTGCTTTTTTGGGACATAAATCTCAGAGAACCAAGGATATCAGAGAGTCACTAGTCACTGCTCACTAGTTGGTGCAGACTTGCTTGGGTTTTGTGTTGGGGCGATAGAAAGTTTACTAAACCACAAGCCCCATCCTCAGTGCAGAAGCAGACCACTGGGATTCACAAATACATTGAACAGGGATACATTGTGAGTAAAATGTCCCGTGATTTTTTTGTTTAAGTATAATGACCTGTAATACTTATTTCCAACTTCGCTTTCTCCAGAGAAGGAACTTCATGGCTCCTTCTTTCTGTTTCTTGAGATCAGGTACAGTTAGATATGTGCTCGATCTTTTGGCATCTCATCAGTCTCCCTGTATTATAAGAACAAATTAGGTCCCATCTTAATTTTTAAAAATCATATTTTTGCTTTGACTCTTAGGTCTGCACTTCAAGATTCTGGTTCAATTATAGACATGTGGCCAACACTCTCTCCGTTTATAGAAGTGTCAAGAGACTTGGGATTCCTGATAGGTAAGAACATCTGACATAAATCAGAGATCCCTATTCTGGCTATAAAAAAACCAAACAAACCTGTGACAGTGCAGGGGATAACATGATATGGACCCCAGGGTTGGATTTGGTTGAGGAGAGAAAGGTTGGTAGACATGGCCATCAGAGCATTCACAGAAGATCTAAGGTAGGATTCAATGGTCTGCACTTCTCTAGGGGAAGTCCACCTAGGAACTTCAGGAAGGCCTCAGTTATACTAAAGACAAGCCCCCAACCTCTTCCACTGAGTAAGCAGAGAAATTACTGTCTGTAGAGCTGGGTATGCAAGACCTGGAGAGTGACTTTCCAGTGATCTGGTGGTATTAATATTGGTATCAGGCCATAATGTCCTAGGTTCATTGAATAATGTAGCAGGGCCACAACAAATGCCTTTTCAGGAATCTGTCTGGGAACTTGGGGGTCCAGCTGGAGCCTTCCCTGCTCTTAAACCCTCTTAAGGATGAAGTGACCTTTGTCCAGGTTCTCCATACCTGTGATCAGACTATTTTGCAGCTGGAAGGGATGTTCCTAGACAGCAGTTTCTCAATGGTAGATAGAGAGGTCTTACCATTGACCGATTCGCATACATGATTGCAAAGATTCACCTTTGCAACCAAAATGTGGGCTCTTAAATAGGAGCCTTATGTTAGGCCAAGATTTGTGGTGAAGAGAGAAAATTGGGACCCTATGCTTGTATCTGTGTAATGTCCCTGGAGTGGGAACCCTTGAGTGGGGGGGCAGCCTAAGGTCACTCGGTCAGCCAGGAGGGATCCAGAGACTGTTCGCTCCAGTTGCTTCTGTGGGATGGACATCAACGGGCTGAGGAAAGGAAGAAAGGGAGGAGAGCCAGTGACCTCCTTCTCTGAGATAGACGGACCAATGGTTGGTGCTGCAGGGCCTTGTGCAGCGGGCCTTGTGCCTCCTGTCCAGGTGCTGGGAGCCACCAGGCTGGCTTTGGAGGAGAGTTGGACTGTTGTTGTTCTCTTCAGAGTTCTGTTAAATGTCTGAAAAAGAACTCCTTTCCAGCGGGCTCCTGGCTGCAGAGAGCTGTCCATCTGTCTCAGCTTGGAAGCTGGGCCGCTAATTATTCTTACATTCAGGTTGGGATGATTAATGGAGTGACTCTCTTGGCCTTTTGCTTCTTGAACTGCAGCCAGGAGGAGGGGATGGTCTGCTTTGTGAGGAAGCATTGTGGGAGTTGGGTGCGTTCTAATGATTCCTTAAAAAGCAATTACAGTTCATTTTCTCTTCTGTCACTTCCATCAGCGTAGTCATTGTGAGAGCAAGCAGAGAAGTCTGCCACACTTTTGTTAAGGATCCTTTCTACGTGTGTCCTGCTTCTCATGGCCTCTAGAGCTGGTGGTACAGGTGTTTGGGGACTGGGATTCCAAGTTCTAAAGACCTTTGGGTTGGGAGGGAGGTTAGCATTCATTTATATTCTTGTAGAAATTGTGCTTTGATAGGAAACTTGGAAAGTACCACTCTCAAAAGGCCATAACAGTAAAATATAAATTATTTAAGGCGGCTAAAGCTCTCTAAGAGAATTTATAATATCCTGGAAAGATCTGTTGACTTCACCAGTAACAGGAAAGTTAGGGAGAAGGGGGGGAAACAGAAAGGTATTGAGATCCATTTTAAGTTGGAGATATTTGTGGGACCTTCAGTTCTGGATGTCTAAGAGGTTGTTGGAGTCAGGAGATTGAAAGTCAGCAGAGAGCTTGGGGTTGATAAACAAGTTTGGGAATGATCAGCTTAGAGATGATAATGGAGTCCATGGGAGTGGTATGGAAGGGACAGAGCCAAGTCCTCTTGGTAGGTCCACAGTTAGTGGTTTTGACCTGGCTGAAGATCCAGCAGAGGAGGTTGGGAAGGAGCTGGCACAGGGGGTGGTGGTGTTTGTCCTTCATTCTCGAAGATGTCATGACCCAGGGAGGTGATGCCATGACAAGCAGGTGAATTGGATTGGAGTCGGTGTGGGGAGAGGGAGCTGTGCTAAGTCCCCAGCCTCACTTTCTCCTCCAGAGCATTTTGGGTCCAGTGACCAGCTAGGAATCAGGACTACTGGAGATGACTCTGGATACGAGGCAGTCAGGGTGAAGTGACTTGCCCAAGGTCACACAACTAGTATATGTCAAGTGTTTAGACTAGATTTGAACTCAGGTCCTCAACTTCAGGGCCAGTTCTCTATCCCCAGCAAAGGATCCTTGAACTAGAGCAGCTAGGACCTCTAGGACTCATCCAGTCCATTCCCTTCAGGAAAGCTCCCAGCATTGGAGCTTAGAATCCAGGCTTCCAAGTTCTGAGCTAGGGATGGGACCCCTTGGCATCAGCTAGAGGCTCTTTTCCAACTTTATGGGGTCTCCCTCTTCTCTCACTCCGCTTTGACCAGGCAAAACAAACTGAATCAAGGACCTTGTGACCTCTGCCTGCTGCCCGTATGACCCCTCCATGTGGCGTGGTCATCTTGGCAGAGGCACCTGTTGTACAAGTGACAATAAGAGGGTGACTCTCATGGTGGCTGGTGACATGGTGGTGCTTCCCGTCCATAAAGTCACCTGCGCCTCGCCACACCATCAGGAGGCAGGGACCATCCTTGGGTGTGTAATGACTGTTCCTGTGTTAGAGCTGGGGTGCTGCAGTAGACAAGGTGCTGGGCCTGAAAACTGTGAGACCCGGGTAGGTCATCTCCCTTCTGCTTGCCTCAGTTTCCTTCACTGTGAAATGGACCCAATGAGAGGAGAGCTGTCCAGGGTTTATCATGGGCCTGGCACAGAGTAGGTGCTCTGTTCAGGCTTATTTCCTTCCATCCTTTGTTTTAACCTTTCATGATTTTCAAATAGTAAAGTGAACTCATGCATTTCATTTGCTAAACTGTGAGTCAGAATAGCTTTTATAGCTTTATGGGCTCATAGAGTGAGAACTGGCAGTGTTCTTAGTGGTCACCTGGCCCATTGTCAGCAAACTGAGGCTTAAAGACTTACCCAAGACTCTCAGGAGGGAGTGCAGAAATGGGATTTGAACCTGACCCTCAGAGCCCATTGGGCCTGGGTGGCTTTTCAGTTCCCTCTCGTTCTCTGTCTGGGGTCCTAATGCCTGTTTTCTAATTCCGATGATGTCTGCATACCCAGGCCAGTGAGGGGCAGCCCCTTTGTTGCCTTCAGCTGCCTTTTGGACGTGCCTTGGGTCTCTGAACTTTGGACAAGGACTTCTTGAATTACTGGGAGCAGTCTCTAGCAGTTTTAGATCAGAGTGATAGGCTGGGGGTGGAGGGTCTGCCATTCTTGAGGAAGTCAAAGACTCCCAGCCTTGGGCCTGCAACTAGGTGGTTCAGGCTTGAAACAAGAATAAAAAGAGTCTTAGTGGAAAGGAGAGCAATGGGAAAGAAGACTAGACAGTAAGAAATGGCAGATGCCATGTGGAGCCAGTTGGACTTAGTGACTGGGGAGCCCAGAGAAGGGGACCCTTGGGAGATGGCATGGAGGGGAGGAAGGAGGACAGAGTTTGGGTTGGTGCTGTGGTTCTGACCTTGAACCTAGTGGTCCTTGGCAGAATCCTGGTTGTCCTTGGACCAAATTGAAAGCTGTTAGGAGAGTCCCCCCTCTCCCTCTTCTCCCTCCAAACTAGCAGATTATGCAATATGCTGAGAGCATCTCCTGGGGGATTTTTGCCTGGGTTCCATCAGTAAGCTGAGGGTTAAGATCTCTACCTCTTGGTGCTCTCTAGGAGATTTCTCTCCTATTTCCAAGTTTGGGAATGGTAGGAGATTGCAGAGTGTGGGGGTCCAGCCTCTGCTGGGTCCTTGGAACCTGACAGGAGGGATAGAGGCGGCGAAATGAGTTGTCAACAAGTGGGTAAAGGCAGGAGCAGGTTGACTATCAGCTGCTTGGATTTATTTTTATAGTCTCAGAATCATGTATGTTTCAAGCAGGCAAGCTAAGATCATTTCCTTGGTTACAAAAGTGTACAATTTTCATCATCAATCATATAATTCATGTGGTTACAAGTTTTAATCATGTGATTATAAGTTTAATAATCATATAGTTAATTGATTTCTTATCCCTACTCAGGGATTGTAACCACAATGACCTCAACCTGTTACCTTATTTATTACTACATTGTATAATTGTTATTTCATTTAAAGTTATTAATTAAGCAATTCTTTTAATGGAAAGTTTTTTTTTATATTTTCTGCGTAAGTAATGTTTTTTCCATACACTTCCTTAAGCAATCTATAGTGAGGGTCTTTATGCTTGTCTACCCATCTGTTAATTCTTACAATAACCAATTTTTCTTTCAGGCCTTGGTAGAAACCAGTTTCTGTGACTTTTTTATTCTTTCCCGTGAAACTAAGACTGTTACATATATCGGTCACCTATACTATTTTCTCACCATCTTTTTCATATGTTTCTGTGTAAGGGGGGCAAAACTATTAATTTCCCTGGAATTCTATCTGACCCATCTTATATCTGTTTTTCATATATAATATATATATTTTGGCGTCTCCTGGAATTCCCAGTGTTGGGTTTTCCAGAGATTTCATGATGTTGAAAGCCTTTTGTATGCCTCAGGGAGAGGCAGTCCTGTTAAATTTGGACAGAGTTTACAATCTGTTTTATTCAAGGAATTTTTCTGAAATCCTTCCTTTATAGTCATTCCACTATTAGGGTGAGTAAATATTGCAATCATTAATAAACCTGTAAATATTGGTATACATGGAATCCCTATATATACTGAAGAAGGAAATGTTGTTCCATCAGGCAGTGTGACTGCCTTGAGTCTTCTTGCTGCGACTGTGTCAAATGGCTTAGAGGCCCTGGCTTCCAATAGCAGAGCATCACTACTCCTTGATTCTCATGTGCAGGCTGTGCTGTAGGATGAAAATGAACACTGAGTTGGGATGGAGTCCCAGGTTTGGGGCTCAGATCTGGGAGCCTTTTTCTTACCCTTTAAATGAAAGCACCTATGGCTTCTAAGGTGACCTGGACTCGGCCTCTGCCTTTCCCATGGGAGGCTCTCTAGAGAGACTGTCAGGGTCCTGATGGGCTTGACTAGAAATCTTTCAATTGGTGCATCCCCTTTGATTTAGCTCCACCTGAATTGGGGATTCAAGGTTAGGGATACAACACAAGGCCTCTCTCTGAGTGAAGTTTACTTTTCCTTAAAGTTTCCACCACTGAGGGTTTTCTTATCATTCCAAAGGTCAGTTTGTTTGCTTTTTTAATATGAGACACAAGGAAAGAAGACAGATCTCTGTCTTGGGTTTTGAGAGAGAGTCACTCCATCAGCCAGTGGGTGCTCTTGCTGCAGGTGCAAGGACAGAAAAGCATCACATCATACTTAGATTTCCACTAGGAGAAGAAATAATTGTGCTTGGTCCACTCACCTCACATACAAGAGGAGTGGATTGGTTGGAGGCAGGGAGGCATGAAGACCTGGGTTCAAACCTTGCCTTAGGTGCTTCCTAACTGAAACCATGGGCATGTCACTTCCTCTCTGCCTCAGTTTCCACAGCTGTAAAATGAGAACAGTAATAATTGTGGCCTCACAGGTTGTCGGTAGGATTCAGTGAGATGATGCTTGTGAAGTGTTTTGCAGACCTTCCAGCTCTATAGATAGGCTCTCCTGTTCTGATTATTACCATTATCAGTGTTGTTATTGTTCTGCGATGCAGGAGTTTTTGTGTATAATCAACAAATCCAAGAGGTGGCATGCTGTACTACAGAGATTGCCAGACCTTTTTAATTATTCACCCTATCGCTAAACAAGTTTTGAGGACACCCTCTAATGTCTGTATGCTTATTTTTAAATATCTATACAAGAACGAGGTGAAATAAATTAGTTATTTCTTCTTCACATGGGAGTTAGGGGCCCTTCCTTCATAGCAGAGAAGAAATCTGAATTTTTTTTTCTTTTAGAGGGTTTTTATAGTCCTTTATTGTAAAATTTGGGTTTTTAATTATGGGCTCTTGTGTAGTCTGCTGGCCTTTTGCATGTCATTTGTGACTTCCATAACCCCCCCCCCCCAAATATCCATTTCATTTCTTAGGCTGACCTTGCTATATCGGAATTGTGATGGGGGCAGGTTGTGATGTGGAAGGGATGACTAGCAGCAGACATCGAAATCAACTCTTTAGTGGCCTGAACACTTTCAGTAAATTTGGATGCTAATCATTTAATCAGAGTGATGTGATTGTATGTCCTTTGGTATTTATGAAGGTCTTTGGTTCCAACCATGACTCGGGGTTTGAGGATCAGTCAGTTGGGTGTTGTTTATTATCTTGGTGCATCGCCCTATCCTTAGGGAACTCCCAGTCTGAAGAGAGAGACTACATGCCAGCTGTTCTGCAGGGGCAAGCCACAGACTGAATATATGTACATCAGACTATCCAGAGAAGCCCCCCGACAATGGAAGATCATCAGTAGAGCTTCCTGTAAAAGGTGGAGATTGATTGGGACTTCGGGGCAACTGGAAGTCCCGAGGAGGAGGAGGAGGAGGACAATATTCTTCATTTCATTTCAGTCCTTCTTTTGAATGTCTGTCATAGCTGAGAACGCTTCCTCACAAAGGAGCTCATTCATTGTTGGCTACATCGAGGAAACCAGAATACTCCCATTTTCAGCTCCTACCTTCAGTTTTGAAGAGATTTTTGTTAGAATTTGGCAGGAAATGTCCATCTTTCTGATGTTTAACAGTTGCTCTTATAAATTGACTGGAAGATACTGCATTTTGTATTTTAAACTAATAGTTTAAAAATTCATTTAAACTATTCATTTTCAGATTTTCAGCTAAGTTACAAGATGCTTTCTCCTACACAGGTTTCTAAGAGTTTTCATAGGTGTGTGCAATCTATGTTGTTTTCAGGGAGAAAAAGAATCCCACAACAATGAAAACTGTCCCAAACATTCATTTTAAAAATTCTCTCTTCATAGTGTGCATTTCTTTTGAAAAAATCAATTGCTTTTTCCCTCAAAGCTGAAATAAACCAAAACAAACCTGGGAAGCTTCCTGGGCAGTTTGCTAAAGTGCTGCCTGCACAGTGACTTCAGGGCTATGTGGTAGGGTTGGGGTGGCTGGCTTGGGCCAGCTCAGCATTGTGAATGCTGACACTTTTCTACACATCAGGGCTAGCTAGCCTTGGTTTGTTTTGCTCAGTGTTGGGACTTCGGAAAGGGATGGAGAAGATGTTAAGACAGTTTGCATTGAAAAGTCAATCATGTTTTTATTTTATTTTTTCAGGGAGCTTGTTGTTAAATATTTACCAGAACACCAGCTAGAATGAGTAGTAATTAACATCAGTTTACTAAAAAAACAAACCTTTCCATTGTATATACAGGGGCTGAGGTGAACTTGTAATTTTCCATCATTTGCCATACTATCAAATGATCCCACACATATCTACCAAAATATTTTAATGCCAAAAAAGCTATACCAGACTATTATTTACCTTTGTAAACTTAATTTCTTGGCAGCTCTTTTAATTTCCAAATATTTGAATAGTGTGCACTTTTTTCAGTAATTGGCTGCAGCTTAGTTAGTTTGGTCTTGAGACCAAGGATATGGGTCTGATTGGAGGTTTTGCATTAATAGAACTTCTTGTAGTGAGATTTCCTTCCCCATTCCCTTGACTTGTACCCTGCTAATCACCATCCCTTGGAGATCACAATCATGTGAAAATGTGATGATCAAAGCTGATGTTGGGCCTTGTTTTGCACATGCATTGTGCGTATTTTCTGTCAAAATCTAAGGCCTTCTTGAAATGTATTTCATTGTTTTCTTTATCATACTTACTGAATTATCTGACCAGATGTGAGTTAAGTATGTGGCTGATGGTGCAGCACTATGGCCTGGAGACATCATTTAGGACACCGGAGAAAGTCATTAATGTGAAGATGAATGAAGACCTTTTCCACAGTGCCATCTAGGACCAAGATGGCAGCATCCATCAGCAACGGACCAAGTTTGCTCCTTTGTGTTTTAGTGTCATGATCAGCTGAATTGCCCTGCTTTGAGAATGAATGCTCCAGTTTAAGCAGCTTCATTATATAAGGGGGAAGATATGTTTTCCATTATGAAAGGATAACTTTTTATCCCTTTGTTAGTATGAGTCAGAAGCAGCTGAAGAGCTGCTCTTTGAATTTGGCAGTCCTGGTTTCCAAATAGAAAGCTAGCCAGTTTTCAAGAAAATCATCATTTTGAACTTTACTGTATCTTGAACATATGCAGCAGAACATTTTCTACTTGAAGTTAATCACATATGCTTCATTAATTTATTCTCCTTTGGGCAGTCCAGTTTTATGGTTGAATGATTATGTCAAACCTAATGGTGCTTATTATCTTTTAGTGATGAGAATTATTCTTGATTGATTTAGCTGAAGTCTTGAAATGCTGTTCCTTCATTTTGTTTGCTGTGCCCTCTGAAACATTTCTCCTCTTGCCATGTTAGCCTGTTTTCTCTTGTGCTGTTTTCAAGGTGTTGTATCCCTGGACCCTCTCATAAGTCTTGGATGTGCCTTCTCTCAATGCTTCCAATACACAATTTCAGACTTGGAAGGGATGTTAGTGGACATGTGATTATTAAATCATATGCCTAAGAAGATTCTCACCCCCCGCCCACCCCCCTTTAGTAACAACCTTCATCTTTGGGAGATCTCTCATTGTTAGGCAATTCTTCTATTTCCAGCCCAAGTTGGTTTCTGTAACACGACACAGGGGAACCCCTTTTTCCATGTGTTGGTCTTCCAGGTCATGAAAGGCATTCATTGTACTCCTTGATTGTCTTCCAAGTTATCTCCATTGCCTTCATCAGAATCCACAGTGCAAGAGCATGAGGCTTTTACTATGGTGGTGGCTGACTTGGACGGTAAGACTTGGATGAATGAGTTGTCTGAATTTTAAACAAAATCACTTGAGTGTAAAGGAGACTTGCGGGAATTATGTAAGGTGATATTTTATTCAACACAATCCAATGCTTTCCAGTCATCAACCACCAACAAATAGTGGCACAAGAAATATTTCATGCTTTTCATCATCTTTCAATGCATTGAGAGAAGGTAATGATGTGGTCTCTTGATAAATATTACTTCTGAAACTCTGCTTGTTCCTGATTGGCACTCTCACTTAGGGTTTTGTGGAAGTGGGTGAGTAAACACAGAGGGTGGTTGTTATTAATGATCTCTTGATCACCTCTTTATGGATTAAAAAGGTCTGACATGTTTTCAATGCCTTCCTTTCAATCCCTTCCTTCAGCTACTCTGAATGAGGTTGCTGCCAGCACGGGTCTTCTCTCAACACACATATTTGCTGTCATCTCTGCTTTTCTCATATTCAGTCTTTTTTTTTTTTAACTTTCATTTAAAAATTTTTTCCTTCCCTCTTGCCTCCAGGCAAGCAATATGATATTGATTATATGTGTATAATCATCTAAAGCATGGGTCTGTGTTAGCCATATTGCAAAAAAAAAGCAAGAAAATTAAAGAGAAAAATGTCTGCTTCAATCTATACTCAAATTACATCTGCCTTCTCTCTGGAGATAGCATTTTCATTATGAATCCTTTGTAAATTGTCTTAGATCATTGTCTTGATCAGAAAAACTAAATTTTTCTCAGTTCATCATTGTACAATGTTGCTGTAACTGTACAGTGTTCTTCTGGTTCTGCTCACTTCACTTTGCATCAGATCACAGAAGAATTCAATTTTTCCTGAAGCTATACTGATATATTCCATCAAAATCATTCTACAGCTTAATTCAGTCATTCTCCAATTGCTGTAAATATTTTCCTACATTGAACTCTTTGCTCTTTCTTGGAATCTCCTTGGGGTATAGGCATTGGTGGCATGACTGGTCATGGTAAGTGCCCAATTTCAAAGCCTTTTTTTTGGGCATCATTCCAGATTGCTCTCTAGAATGAATGGACCAGTTGGTGGCTCCACCACTCATCTGTGAAGTTTTTCCTTTTTTCTTTGTAGTCCTTCCATTTCAACCTTGGATACTTTTGGGTTACCCTGCACTTAGATCTTCATCAAGGACAGAGTTATCACTCACTTTCTTAATTTTCTTTAACTTGGTTTTCTTCTCTATTGCTTTTCTCTGCTTCCTGAGTTTGAACTGGCTAATCACCCCACCATCTTTCTTCTTAGCCCTTTTAGGTGAGCTTATGTTCCACTTGGGGTCTTTGGTGGGTTAATCAAATCTTTACTTCTGGCCTCTTGGGGAACTAGGTGGTACCATGGATAGAGCGTCAGAGTCAGGAAGATCTGAATTCACATGTGGCCTCAGACATTTTGCACTTGCTAGCAGGGTGACCTTGGGCAAGTTACCTTACCTCTAGGGCCATCTCCAGTCGTAAAGTGCTCGAGAGGAGAAAGTGAGACTGGTGACTTAGCACAGCACCCTATCACTCAAATTGAGTTCACTTGCTTGTCATGGCATCATCTCCTGGATGTCATCGTCTTTGAGAACAAAGGACAAGCATTGTTGCTTTGGGTTTTTTTTTAGTTTTTTTTTTTGTAAGGCAAAGGGGGTTGGTTAAGTGGCTTGCCCAAGGCCACACAGCTAGGTAATTATTAAGTGTCTTGAGACTGGATTTGAACCCAGGTACTCCTGACTCCAAGGCCAGTGCTTTATCCACTACACCACCTAGCCGCCCCCAAGCATTATTGCTTTGGTGAAATTTCTGGACAAAATGATCATAGTTGGTATCCATTCTGCTTTTGTTGAAATAAAGGATTCACTGAGTGTTTCCTCACAGTTTTCAGTTTTGTCCCAGCATGTGCTTTTCACTTTCTTCTGCTTCTCTCTGAACTTCATATATTTTTTGTATTACCATTTTCTGTGAATTTCGTGCTCTTCCTAGACAGTGAAAATAAAGTACTCATCCCATTGTGTTCACTCCATTGACAAGCCCTAGGCTCTGCCTGCAGTGAAATCTTAGAACACGCCTGTTGAAAGAGCTTAAGAAGAGCCATGGAGACTTCCAGGCTGGAATCAGGGACTTTTTCCAATAAAGGGTTTCTATGAAAGTCTTCAAATTCTAGAAATTGTTAATAGAAATTTAAGGGGAAAAAAATCACATGACACTATATAACACAATGTTTTTTATGACTACACATTATACTTGGTGACTTTGCTCTCCTGCTTTGTAAGTCACATTCATCTTGAATTCTAAGTAAATTTTATTTTTATAATAATTTTCACGATAAAGTTAGACACATACCTATAATGGGTTAAAACTGGAAACTTTTCAAAGGGAAGCTTGATACTCTCATTGTAGTGACTTTTCTGTGTTAAATTAGAACTTTGGTTGAGAAGAACAATTCATATGTTAAAGAAGCTAACTTATAATTCACTAGTAACTTCTTTTTTAAAAAATCTATACGGGGTGGCAAAGTACAATGGGTAGAGCACTGGTCCAGTTCAAATCCAGCCTCAGGCATTGAATAATTGTATAGCTGTGTGACCTTGGGCAGGTTACTTAACCCCATTGCCTTAAAAAAAAACATACAGTATAAGAAAATGAAAAATCATTGAAATGGTCTTGAATATGTATTCTGGGTTCCTGAGCTACTCTTCAGTGGGACAATAATGAATTCTGGTGTTCCTCTTTCTTCTAGTAGGATGTGAGTTTGAATTCCTTTTTTTCCTCCTAGTCACATTGTTCTGATGCTTGCTGATGACATGGCGTGCAACTCCAGAAATCCTAAGCCAGCCACTGTGTTTAGTCACAAAAACATGGAACTGAATGTTTATGGAGATGATGTGGAAGTTGATTATAGAAGCTATGAGGTAAAATGGTTTAATTTAGAAACAATTTTAAATTTTATAATGCATTTCAGGAACATTAAATTTCTGTTTTTCACATGTTCTTAATTTTTAATTCCACCAGTTGGACAGATATCGATGTCATTCTTCCCCTGGACTTCAGGGAGTTTTGTTATTGTTTAGGGGCTGGGGACATAAGTACAAAGGGCCAAAATTTATTATCATATTAGTCTGAAGTGCTTATCTGTGCATACTCAATGAACTTATAATGAAAATAATC
This sequence comes from Macrotis lagotis, assembly GCF_037893015.1. Lineage (NCBI taxonomy): Eukaryota > Metazoa > Chordata > Mammalia > Peramelemorphia > Peramelidae > Macrotis > Macrotis lagotis. The sequence continues at coordinate 1,191,584 of NC_133659.1, forward strand.
AATTCAAATGTTGAAATCAAATGTATTTTATTTCCCCTGAGTTTAAAGGATTCTGGGTATCTGTTCCCCTTTAAAAAATAGACTCCTGTTAGCTAGTATTTTTCTGTTTAGTTATACTAAGCAGTGGGGTATACATGTGTCTTTGTCTGTGGTCTGAAATGATCATTTCTTGCTGGTGGGGAAATCTAGTTACTAAAAACCACCGTTTAGTTGCCAAGAATAATTCAGTGGACTGGGAAGGCTGTGGTTTACACAGACCCTGGGTTTTGGTGCTCCTGAGCTCCATCAGTGCTCAGAGCTTGGCCCACTTTTTCTCAAAGTAGGACTAGAATTCAGGGCTCTGAACACAGCAGTAGCATAGAGTTCAGATATAGTCTCCATTTTCTGTTAGGATTTAGGGTACAAAACAAAGTTTCAGGGATCCATGACTGTCTAGGTGAGAACTCCTTTCAGCAATAGGATCCTTGCCACAAAGGCATATTAGATGCGTCTTCAGAGGCACCCTACCCTCTGCACAGCATTTCCTCTCTTGCAGGTTTGATGACTGATCTCCAGCCTTTGCCCGTAGCAAGGTGTGACCTTGTCTGACTCTCAAGTTTCAGATCCTGTTCCTGAAGTCTACCCATCTTCAGTCACCAGCTTGACCTTCTGACTCTGCCCCTTGGGGTAGGAGTTATCCATAACTTTTGGCTCTCCCAGCCCCCACTGTCCGTAAACTGCCAGTCTTGCTCTCCCTGATCCTATTACTTGTGAGTGTTCCATCTCCTCGGTTTGTCCTTTGACTTCTAAACCTGCTCCCTCCCTTCTTCCCAGGTCATCTCCCTTGCTCTGGGCTTTGCTTTCTGCCCTTCCAAGTTGGCCAGTTGCTTTAGGGTGCCTTTGCTCCTGGACGCCCACCCTCTGCCCCAGCTTGGGCACTACTAAACGTGGCTGGAGAAGACTGGACAACTGTGTTGACTGGACCATGCCAGATTTAGGTTATCCTGTGTCAGGTGACCCCTCTGCAGATGGGGGTTCTGACCTTTTGTGAGCTCTGTATCACTGTCTACCTGCACTGCCCTCTGCTCAGGCTCCACAGGAAAGAAGGGGGCCATTTATCTGCAGTGCGCTTGGCTCCTGACCTCTCCCCAGGCCCCCTTCTCGCTGCCTGCCCCTTTATCCTTTGCCCCCCTCCAGTAGCTGGTCCAGAACCCTTTCATGGTTCCCATCCTCCTGCTAGTTCTCAGCCTTTTCTGTAGGGTCGATCCCCATCTGTGCCTTGTCCCTTTCTGGAGTGCTCCCTCAGGGCTCTCTGCTGGGCTCGCTTCCCTCTTCTCAGCATATCTGACCTGTTTCCTCTTCTCCATCCTCGGTGCTCCAGGGCTCTAGGATCTCAGGCCGAGGGCTTCTCCTCTACTCTCTTCCCTGTTGGTTGGTCCCTTTGTTAGTAGACATGACATCCTCCGTGATTCCAGCCCTTCTCTGGTGCTGTTGCCGGGAGCAGTGAGTTTGTCCTGTTTATCCTTGGCTCCTTCCACATCCCCTTCTTCTCTCACATCTGGCCTGGAGCATCACAAGCGGTTTCCAGTTCCTCCTTCACTAGCTGCTAGACTGTTGTGCCTCTTGCTGAGGTCTGACTCTGAGGCTCCCGTCTTCATGACCCTCTGGGGTCAATAAAAAGCCCCCTATTGGTAGCCTGGCCCCAGCTTGTGTTTCTGGGCCAATGCTGCTCTTTTCCTTCAGACCTTCTTGCTATCCTTTGTTGAGGCTTTTCCTTTATCACTGGCTCTGCAGAGGCTGTCCCCTTCCGCTCTCTGCCAGGCTTAGCTCAAGGACTGTCTCCTTCAGAGGGCTTTCTCCATCTGCCCTGGACCTCCTTGCCACTTGGGTCCTTGAAGGCAGGGCCCCTGGCCCTTTTTGTCTGTTGGTCTGTTGCTATCACAGTGCCTGTTAGCTCACAGGTTCTTTATCAGGGCTGACTGACGGGTCATCCTTTTTCCTTCCTCCAGCCTTCCCACCCGGATGGCCACTGCCCGCAGTCAATTCCTCATCAGTTTTTGCTTGGGGTGTTGTAATAATGTTGTGATTCTTCTCCTTTCCCTATTTAAGAAATGGTTTTTTTAGACTCCTACTCTATTCCAGTCAGTATTAAACAGTTTGATATTTTACATAAATCATCTGTGGATGAACAGATAGGCTAGCTTCCTATAGTAGGCCTTTAGAGTGGGCCTCAAATCTTAACTCTGTGTTCACCACCCGTTTACCAGTGATGAAGCTCATTTTTGCAACCACAAGAATGCTGACAAAGATATTTCCATCCTCTTCTGCTCAAATTCCATGTACAACTGCAGCAAGGCTGGGATGTCTTGATTCTTTGGAAAGTCCCCCAGTTTATTTTTGTACTCTGAACCCCACCACCCCCCTCTCTACTAGGAGGTCTTATGACAAGTTAGTCACTGTAGATGCCTTTTGCCTTGCTCATCAGCAGCGATGTCCTGTGCTTCTCCCAGCCCGTGACTGCCCTGCTAATATGACATTTTTGGCTCTTCAGGTCAATGTTTCTCAACCAATGAGATTCTGTATTTTACTGATCTTTAGCATATTGGGGTATTACTCCCATAAGGCCCTGGGGACCAGGGACATCTCAGATTGTGAGGAAGATCTGAAGTCCACTTCATTTGAGGAGGCTATGGACTCTTAGAAATGGCTTGGAGCTCTGCCTCTGGTTTGTCTGGACCCACACCTAATTCATCTTTCACAGAGTAGGCAAAACACTTCTCCTTCAGCGTAGTTCTGATGGTGTCTCTTTTGTTCAGTACTCTCTAAGACTTGCTTCTAAGATGAGAGATAGGCTTCTTAGCTTGCCTGCCTCCTGCCTCAGTCTCATGCCTATCACCTTCTCTTCATCCCCCCTCCATCCTGACCTGCCTCCTAATCCTTCTTCCCCACTTTGTATCCCAGTAACCTATTAGGTAAACATTGACTGTAGGCCTTGTCAAAGATTCGAGGGTCCAACCCTGATTCCTTGGTTTTTCAATGGTAGGATTCTTTACGAGGTGGCATCAGACCATCAGTGACTTCTTTATGGACTGCTTCTGGTCCATCCTCACCATCCTGTTATCTCTAGCCTATGGGCTAGAGTATGGGTGATTCATGGTTGGCATTTCAGTTGCTCTCTCTCTCCAACTTCATCATGAGCTCCTAGTCCCATAACAAGAAGGAAATGTGTTTCCTTGGGTGAGATTTGTCCTTCGGTAAGCATTCCTTTTCGTTCTACTTGTCAGTGAATCAATGAAGGGGATATATATATATATATATATATATATATATATATATATATATATATATATGCACAGGCAAGACCAGTATTTAACAGTCTCTTCTAGAATTCTCTTGGAGCATTCTGGCACGACTCACCAGTCTGAGCCTCCTCTAAGTTTGGAGAGTCTGGACAGCCACACCTGCCTCCTGTCAAGGCTTTCTCAACCTGTTATGGTTAAAAGCACTTCATCTCCTGGGAACTGATGCTTCTTACACTGCCTGGCACTTACTCCTGTGATCTTGTGCAGAGCCAGCTGGGTCTTTGGGCAGCCAAGTACCAGAAGTCCCTTTGTTCATAGTCTTGTCTCTGGGGTTCTGGGTAGACCTCACTGGGGAGCAGTGAGTTGACAGTTGACAACAAAGGAAATGCCAGGCCAGCTTTGGGTAACCTGCTGGACCTTTCTGGCCTTCACCTTGTGGCCTGATGATATTCAGATTTCTTCCAAGGGCAGTTGGAAGTCATTCCCAAAACTGTATTTCCTTAGCATGAGCTTTGGAAGAGCATTGCATAGGGAAAGGCCCTTTTTTTCAGGCATAGCCCTGGGTCAGTGATCCCTGAAGGCAAGATGATCTTTTTCCCCAGCACCAACTCCTTTCCCAGGGGCAGTTTCCAGGTGCTTCTTAGTAGGATTTGTCAGTTGGGCCCTGGGTGTTGTGGAGGGGCAGGAGAAGCCAGAGAGAAAGTGACCTCATTTTAGGTAGATCAAATTTTTCTTCCACTCATTGACATGAATGAGTAACAGTGGATCAATGACACTATTGGAGCTTAATATCAGCTGCCGTCCCTGTGCTCTTCCAACTTGAAATTCTGGGTAGCTCCATGACATGGAAAGTGTTGGAAGGATTTGGGCTTTGGGACATGGATATTCTTTGATGACTCATTGGGAGATGGTTTTAGGCATTTCTTAAAGCATACTGCTTCTTTTTCACCTGATTTATTTAAATGCTAGATTTCTCCATGGTACCCCATAGTATTTAGGTAATAATTTTACAGTTGTGATGCCAAATGAAACTGCCCTGGTCCTCCCAGAGGTTAGCCCTTTGGCCTGGGGCAGAGACAAGACATTTCAGTTATTAGAAAAAGTTGAATGAGCAGAGCATTCCAAGGGCTCTGAGAAGCTCCAGGAGGAAAGTTCAGACCTTCAAGAAAGGGAAACATTTTAATACATGAATTGCTGTTTTCAGCAAGACCTAAGGAAAGGGAGGAGTCAGGAGGTGGCTGTCTTAAGTGATTCAAAGAAAGGGGGATTCTTATCTATTGAAATTATTTGTTTAAGTAATTATTTTCCAATTATATGCAAAGATAATTGTCAACATTCATTGTTTTACAGGCTTTTGAGTTGCAGTTGTGCTCGTGTTTAACATATTTCCATATTAGTCCTGTTAAGAAAGAAGAGTTAGAAGTAAAGGGGGAAAAAAACATGAGAAAGAAAAAAATGTAACAAGTTTCAAAAGGTGAACATAATATGCTTTGCTCAGCATTTAGGATCTGTTGTTTTTTCCTCTGGATATGGCTGGCATTTTCCTTAAGAGGTTGCTCAGGGTTGTCCTCCATCACTGAACTGCCAAGAGGAGCTGAGTCCACCATAGTCAGTCATCTTGCAGTATATGTTGTTGTCCTGGTTCTGCTCCCCTTTGCTAGCATCAGTTCATGAAAGTCTTTCTGGGCTTTTCTAAAATCTAGCTGCTCATGATTTCTTATAGAACCATTTTTTTTGTCACATTCACATCCCTTGTTCTTTGCTGATACAAAAAGAGCTGCTCTAAGTATTTTCGAAAAGTCCATGTGGGGCCTTTGTCCTTTTTGGTGATCTCTCTGGGATAGACACCTGGAAGTGGTGTTGCTGTATCAAAGGGGATGCAGAGTTTTAAACTGCTCTCCAGAAGGGTTGGGTCAGTCCACAACTCCACCCACAGTGCATTAGTGTCCCAGCGAGGATTCTTTTTAAAATAAGCTTTCTAAGTACTCATATTTTAAGTTGTAAATGTTGTAGTGTTATAAAATAGTATAGAAAAGAAGGAAAGAAAAAGTCATGAAAATGAGCTAATTTATATCTTTTTCAGGTGACTGTGGAGAATTTTTTGCGAGTGCTAACAGGGAGAGTCCCACCTAGCACTCCTCGATCCAAACGTCTTCTGTCTGATGATAGAAGTAATATTCTGATTTATATGACAGGTAAGTCAAGGAATTTGAGTGGATTTGACTTGATTATACTGATATTTTTGAACTCTTAGAATAGAAATTATTTAAAATAAAAAGATATATTTTGAATAACAATTTCCTGTCATACTATTGCATATTACAGTGAATTTATGTGTGTATAATTCTATGAATTTTCATCCCTAAACTGAGGTGGCATTCTTTGCCATTTTTAATTTTTATTTTTTATAAGATTACCTGGGAATAGCAAATGTGAAGCAGAAGCTTCCTGATGCTTTTTCTACTTTGTTAGTGGCTGAGCTTCCAAGCTGACCCATCTCCTGGATCTTATGTTGTTGTGATGTAAGACTTTAGAGCTTACAGGAAGAAAATTGGGGAATGAATGGTTTTGACCTCTTCTGCCAGGCCAGCTCAGAGTATGGCTTATGTTAAACAGTGCCACCGGCTGGCTTTGTGAGTGATCGTGAGTGGCCTTTTGGGATGCTTTTAGCATCCGTCCCAGCGTTTAGGACAAGTGGTCATTCTCTCTGAGAGCTGTGCCTTGAAGGAGGAGATGATGCCCACATGGGGGGAATGAATATCTTTGATCCCAGGGATTTGGAGGCTACTTGGTGACTAGAGATACATCCTGCATATGGACATTTTTGCAGGGAAAACAAGACTGTCCCATGCAGCTCCCTAGGAGTGTCCTCTGGTATCCAACTTGCCATCTGTACTTGGCTGGATTGTCTAGATTGGCCTAGATTGAAATGACAGTCTCTTAGAACCGGGAGGGCCCTCGAGGCTATGGGATTCCAGCCAGTCCTGGCCACAAATCTCCTCTGTAACACTCTGGGCAAATGGCTTCAACCCCTTGGACTGGTGAGCTTACAAGCTCCCACTGAAGCTCCTTCCACTTTTGAATGGGCCGCTGCTGTGGCTCTCTGCACCCCAGCCAAGTCTGAATCTTGTTGGCTGCTCTGAGCTTGTCCAGACCTTCTTTGATGTGCCAAGGCTGCAGAGCATGGGCATGTCCTTTGTGCCGCCCTCCCTACCCAGTCCTGGGTCCTCTGGAGATGATGTTTGTAAGCCCCAGCCTCATAGGAAGAGCTGGAAGAAGGGCAGCTTCCTTGCCCTCCTCCCAGATATATGGGCATCCTGCCTCACCCATGGTCAGTCACTTCTGATTTTGGGATGGGGCTCAGTGAAAGAAGAGGTTTTGCCATACTTTCCTTTGGCTTGTTTGGCATCGTTTCTTTAAATTGAGCACCACTGGCAATAAGACAGCCCCAGGATTTGGGAATTTGAAATTTGGGATTAACTCATTCATCTTTATTCCTTTCTATTCGAAAATTTGAAAATCCAGTTCACCTCTCAAAGAGTTAACTATCTTAGGGGGTAAGAATGATATTTGAAAGCCCACTGATTATTCTTGTCTGTGAATTCCCTGTTATTAAAAAAAATGAGGGGGCAGCTAGGTGGCACAGTGGATAGAGTACTGGCCCTGGAGTCAGGAGTACCTGAGTTCAAATCTGGCCTCAGACACTTAGTAATTACCCAGCTGTGTGGCCTTGGGCAAGCCACTTAACCCTATTGCCTTAAAAAAAAACCCTAAAAAAAATGCATGCACACATATGTGTTCATATGTCCAGTAGTTGATTGTTTCTTTTTCCCACAAGGCCATGGTGGGAATGGCTTCTTGAAATTCCAGGACTCTGAAGAGATCACCAATGTTGAACTTGCTGATGCATTTGAACAAATGTGGCAGAAAAGACGGTAAGAAATCCCTTATTTTCCTAAGATTAATTGGGGAGAATGTCCTGGGAACAGAGTTGGACTGGGAAGGGTCCTGGGAGATCATCTGGTTGATGAGCAGGATATGGGCCTGATCAGAGAAGGGACTGTGCTTTCCTCAGGTCCCTCAGGGCTGGAGAGACTGAGGCCTGCCCCAAATCCTCAGACAGTCCCATTGGAATGTTGAGTAGCTCTGATGAATGCCAAATGAAACCACCCTGGTCCTCCTGGAGGTTAGCCCTTCACCCTGGGGCAGAGACAAGACATCTTGGTTATTAGAAAAAGTTGAATGAGCAGAGCATCCCAAGGGCTCTGAGAAGCTTCCAGGAGGGATGTTCGGAGGTCAAGTTGGACCTTCAAGAAAGGGAAACATTTTAATACATGGACTCCTGTTGTGAGCAAGGCCTAAGAAAAGGGAGGAGTCAGGAGGTGACCAGTGATGGTTTGTATTGTTCAGGGGAGGCAGCTTGGGAAACCTTCAGTGGCTGGTTATCAGGCCATAGGGGATTGAGAGAGAGCAGGTGAGTGATTAGATCAGAGTACTTTAAAGTTGATAAAGCACAAATCAGGTCTCATTTTTATCTTCACAATCACCCTGGTGGGTAGGAGCTGTTATCATCCCCATTTTACAAATGAAGAAATTAAGACAGGCTTGTGAAATGCTTTGAGTAAATGTTTGATGATGGCAGTGATAGTGGTCATGCAGAATCCTTGGATGGAGGGTAGGCTCTCAGGTCATTCTGGTCATTTCCCACCTGGAGACTGGCCTGAACTTGATCATACCTGGAAACTCAAGATGATGTCGACTTGGCAACTTGTCCACCTCAGGATCACCCCCCCCGCCAAAGCCTGTTTCCTCATTAGGCTAGGCTAGGATCAGTTATTGCCTTTCCTGGTATCCCTCGTCCTTAGCCCAGAGCCGGCAAACATAGTGGCTTAGTTGGTGTTGATTGACTCAGAGCCTTGGAAGTAACACTGTCAGCCAGTGTTCCCTATGGGTAGGCTAGGAAGCTGGGGACTCGGGCTATAATTGAACTCTAGGATGCTATTGAAGGGCATTGAAATCTTTAGGCAATTAAATGATCCCATGGTCTTAAACATCCTGGATCAATGTGAAAGCCTCCCCCGTACCACACCTTTCACCAACACACTTCTTTTTTTTCAGCTACCATGAAATGCTGTTTATTATTGATACTTGTCAAGGGGCATCCATGTATGAACGCTTTTATTCCCCCAATGTCATGGCACTTGCCAGTAGCCAAGTAGGAGAAGACTCCCTTTCAGTGAGTACCTGTTCCTGTAATGGCAATGCCTTGACTCTGTGACTGGCTTTGTGTTACCACCATTCAGACTGTGGAAAGAGGCTCATGCCCCTTTTTTCTTTGCTTTGTTCCAGCATCAACCTGACCTGGCCATTGGAGTCCACCTTATGGATAGATACACGTTTTATGTCTTGGAATTTTTAGAAGAAATTCACCCAGCAAGTCAAGCCAACATGAATGATCTTGTAAGTCTGTTTTCTTACAACTTGTTGACAGAGACAAGTGTGAGAGTGCAGGTAACACAAGTCTGTTGATGGTTGAATAGGGATTTTGCTAAGATTTATGGTTATGATTTTGAGGACTCTCAGGATTGAATCATTGTCATTTATGTTGGAAGCCTATCCTGGGCCTTTAGAATGAATTTTCAAGTAGTTTTGGACCTCAATCTTCTGTTGACCATATTTTAGGAAAGATGGAAATTGGATCCGATAAAATAGGATTATTTGTCATTGCCAATTAGAGCTGGAAAAACCTCTCTGCCTTGACAAAAATCTATGTATTTTTATTTTTAAAATAAAATTTAGATATCTCATTTTTATATCACCTACATTATCAGATATAGACCTCTTTCTTCTCCTTAAAACAAAGAATAAAGAAGAGGAAAAATAAAGGTTTGGCAAAAGCAGTCAGTCTGTTGAAGAAGTCTGGTGGTGTATGCTGGGTTCTATGGCCACAGTAACCCCCTTTTGCAAAGAAGTCTTCTCTTGTTTCTCCTCAGGGCCTATACCATTCATTTACTGCTAAAGCTGTTGTATATACCATTTCTCTGGTTCTAAAGTTGACGGTTCATCTAATAGTAATGAAACTTTGCAAGATGAACTTCACTTGGGCACTGAAATATTTTGGTACATGAATGGAACAGAAAAGAGAACTCCAGAGAGGCCTGGGAAGACTTACATGAACTGATGCCAAGGGAAACAGTCAGAACCAGAAATTGAAGAAGAGGCAAAATGGAAATCAAATGAAAATATGTATAACTTATATCATATTGCTATCTTGGGGAAAAGGTAGGAGGAAGGGGTAGGGGAAGGGAAAGAAGGGAAGAGAAACATTGGAATTCAAAATCTTCTAAAAAAATGAATGTTGAAAACAATTTTTGCATGTAATTCCATACCATTAAGTGGGGGGGAAAAGACCTATTTGTTAGTAGTACTAATATCATTTACTTTTAGAAATAAATATTAGATAATGAAGGAACCAACCAAGAAAGGTAGAGAGAAAAATACTAGCTTTTCCTTTGGTCAGGTCTAATGTCCTACATTAACCAAAATTACTCTCTGATTTGTTCTATGCAACAGGAACCCCAAACTGGCTCCAGCCAACTGCTTCCTGCTAACTCTTAACCATTTAACCAGATGTGATATCCAAACCCTGAGCAGCTACTGTTGACACTGGCCCCATGGGCAGGATCTAAAATGTACTTTGTGGTACATAGGCAGGTTTACTCCATGGTTCTGTTTCTTGATGCTAATCACTCTAACCCAATATAACCTTTCTGAGAACCACTTACAGGTCAGAGACCCACCAAGGAGGGACCAGTAGACAGGTTGTGCATTTGGCTTTGGAAAAGCCACATGGGAAGGAAGGGAGCCCAGAGGAGGGCTGGGCATCCAAGGCTGGATAACCGGCAGTCCCAGGTGCTGGGCATGAAACATTGATTAAGTGTCTGCTGTACTGGGTGCTGTTTGCCAGAGGATGGAGGGTATGAATAGGCTGTAATGATGACAGGAGCAGAGATCCTGCTCTCTAATTTGTAAATCCCTTCAGGTATGGGTGGCTTCAGATTAGGGAAGCCCTTGAATCCTAGGCTAAGAAAGTGGTCCCTTTTCTGTGAGGCACTAGGGTACCATTGATGACTTTAGAACAGAAGGGGCCAGATTAAGTCCAGTCACAGTGAAGACCCATCTTACAGCAGCAGGTAAAAGGATTGAAAGTCAGAGAAACTGTGATGAGGAGACCATCTTCAGTTAGGGACACTTTAGTTTCAGTGGAAAGTTAGCTGGAACAGGCCTGGACTGATATTCTTTGATCTAGTGGTCAGCATCTTCTCATCCCTAAAGCAGACCAGACACAGCAAAGCAGTCACTAGCTCTTGGATTGGCTGGGCTCAGTTCATGGAGAAGTGACCTTGTCAGTTGAAAGAGTCATTCAAGTCAGCCTTGGACCCTCAGCAATGTGAAGAGGTCCTTGAGGATGATAAAGATTGGCAGACACTAAGTGGTTCTAGCTTATCCTTTGGATCTAACTTGACTGTCTGGGCCATTATCCTGGGCTTCATGGAGAGGCTTGCCTGCTTCCCTCCAGTGAGGGCACTAGGTTGAGCCTGTTTTCCCTGGGAAACTCCAACAAAAAAGGCTGTTTCTCTGGATAAAGATCAAGTCTGAATTTTTATACAGGGAAAAAAATCAGTTTGGTTTTGGCCATATTGGGTTGAGGGTGTAGTGGGACAGACATGCCAGTGGAGATGACCTGGTGATGAGACCTCAGGAGACACTTGAAACCCTAGAGGGAGGACTCTTGGGGTGAACGCTGAAGGTGAGAGGCTTCACAGTTCACCCCAGTACCAGTTGGGACCACTGTGGGCAGAAATACCTAGGATGGCTCCCGGCAGGCCCCAAGTGATTGTGAGAGTACTCATTGCTCCTGTTATTTTACAGTTCCAGGTATGTCCCAAAAGTTTGTGTGTTTCGACTCCTGGACATCGGACCGACCTTTTTCAGAGGAATCCTCAAAATGTATTAATAACAGATTTCTTTGGAAGTGTGAGGAAGGTGGAAATTACCACTGAGACTGTTTCTCTGAAGCGTGATTTAAGCACAATGGGATACAGGTATTTATCTTACCTTGTTTATGAAGAAAGCATTTTTTAGCTTCACCTCATGTATTTTCATTTGGTAACCTCAAAGAGATGTCAATTTATATGTAAGAAGAAAGCATGTGGTTTGACTTAGGTAGCCAGCAGATGCTTTTTAAGTGACTGCTATGTACAAGGAGAGAGAGAGAGAGAGAGAGAGAGAGAGCGAGAGAGAGATGAGGATGATGGGAACTTGGGAGAGCCTGTACCTACAAAGTCAGTCTGAAGCTGGTTGGGGAACTCTAGCAGTTGGGGCCATTGGGAAAGCCTTCAGGGATGGATAAAGATGGGCTTAAATGCTGAGTTTTGGAGGAAGTAAGGGATTCTGAGAAGAGTGAATATAGTCCAGACAGGAGGGACAGATAGTACAAAGGCTAAAAATGACAAGATCTGGCCACTGTTTAAACTATGAGGAATGAAGAAGAGGGAGGAGTAAGAACATGAAATTTGAGAGCCTGGGAAGAGGAAAGACAATGGTACCCTTGGCTGGATCTCGAGAGGACTACATGAGTAGATCTGGGAGGAAGAAGATGATGAAATTCATAAGTGTTTGGGAGTGTGTAGAGAGAGAAGAGGAGAGGACCCTGAAAAGAGTTCTGGGGTTGACTCACAGTCAGGAAATGAGATATGAGAGACAGGTAAAGGAACCTGAGAAGGTGCGGTCAGGCCTGTTGCCAGGGGCCATGCATGTAGAGTTTGTGAAAGGGAAGTGAGACTGAGACAAGACTGGAGGGACATCTAGAGTCCAGATGGTAGAGAGCCAGGCTAAAGAGAGAGTGATCAACCCCATTGGATTCTAGGGAGAGGACCTCGAGGTTGCGGATTTGGCAGTTAAGGCACCACGGGTAATGATCGAGGGGGTAATTTCAGGAGAGTGATGGGCTGATGAGATCTGTTTCCCAGGCTGCCAGTTCTTTTGAATGTAATTTTGTCATTATTACTATGGTATCTTAAAAGCATAGTATGATTATGTAGGAGTTTGAAACAGCCAATGAACTAAAAACATTGCCGATTGAAATTTAATTACATATTTTTAGCTGTGTTCTGTGTGTGTGTGTGATGTTTTACCCCAAGGAAAAGTGTTAGGTTGTATGTTGAAGACATCTTAAAAATAGTTTATAAATTTTACAGTTCTTTTAAAATTGTTCATTTGCAGTAATCAAAACCAAAAGAAACAGCATTAACTATTCTTAATTTGATTTTAAATTGATATTATTAGTTATTTTCTGTTACATGTTGGCTTCTGTATTCCCTATAGTGTGCATGTTCTAAGAAACAGATTTTGTAAGGCCATGAGGAACTCTACTTAATACATTTAGCTTGTGTTGAGAATTTCCAATTGTTTTTTTAAAATTGTATTAAATTATATTAAAAATATATATGTATATTGATTGATTGATTATGGCAAATAGTTCAAGAGTAAGCAGTTGAAATTTGTAGTTAATATAGTTACCAGAACTATATTAAAATTCCCATCAAATGATAAAAATAAAACTATGTAGGATACCTTGAAGACAGTCTGCTGAGAGTTGTTATCTGGAGGAGCTCTTACAGGCTACTTTTGACTCCTTTCTCCTCTTCTCTGATTATTCCCAGGAGCCCCAGAGGAGCATAGGCTATTTGGAGGGTAAAGCAAGGATTTAGCTGAAAAGTGTGTTTGGAAAATGCATATTCACCCCAATTTAGGAAAGTCCTCATTTTTTTGTTGACTCCAGTCAGTATTGAGTCACTGTGCCCTCTAGTGTTCTGGAGCGAAATGTCTTTCCAAATCACCGAATTTATTCTTTTTATGTTAATATTGCATATTTATGAGCCCTCCATGAATGGCCCCTTGACTGCACTTTAGGTCTCAGAGAATATCATCATGAAACAATCTAGCATCCTGATTATTATTCAGCGCTGATACCATTTACGTCATCACCATTCCTAATTCAGTTCCATTCAACAATTCTTTTTTTTTAGAAAGAATTTATTTTGAGTTTTATAATTTTTTTCCCCTATTCTTGCTTCCCTCCCCCCACCCTCCTCCAGAAGGCAGTCTTTTAGTCTTTACATTGGTTCCATGGTATACATTGATCTAAATTGAATGTGGTGAGAGAGATCATATCCTTAAGGAAGAAACATAAAGTATAAGAGATAGCAAAATGACATAATAAGATAATGGGTTTTTTTTTTTCTAAATTGAAGGTAATAGCCTTTGGTCTTTGTTCAAACTCCACAGTTCCTTCTCTGGATACAGATGATATTCTCCATGGCAGATAGCCCCAAATTATCCCAGGTTGTTACACTGATGGAATGAGCGAGTCCATCCAGGTTGATCATCACTCCCATGTTGCTGTTAGGGTGGACAATGTTCTTCTGTTTCTACTCATCTCACTCAGTATCAGTTCATGCAAATCGTTCCAGGCTTCCCTGAATTCCCATCCCTTCTGGTTTCTGATAGAACAATAATGTTCCATGACATACATATACCACAGTTTGTTAAGCCATTCCCCAATTGAAGAACATTTACTTAATTTCCAATTCTTTGCCACCACAAACAGGGCTGTTATGAATAGTTTTGTACAAGTGATGTTTTTACCCTTTTTCGTGATCTCTTCAGGGTATAGACCCAGTGGTGGTATTGCTGGATCAAAGGGTATGTACATTTTTCTTGCCCTTCGGGTCAATAGCCCTTCTTAACTGTTGGCTTGGTGCAAGGTGCTCAGCCAGACTCTAGGCATCTAAAGACAGACACAAAGCTGGCCTTGCCCTCAAAGAGCTTGCATTCTGCATACACAAATGAATATAATTACAAGGTAATTACTTGGAGGAGAGAGAGAGAGAGAGAGAGAGAGAGAGAGAGAGAGAGAGAGAGAAAACGAACCTCAGATTCATGGCAAGGGCTGCCTGCGCTGAGCCCTGGAGAAAGGCGGGCATTCTCAGAGAGTGAATAAGGTATTGTGGTCTCTACAGATGCATTTTGGGAGGAAGGAGCATCCAGCTCAGGGGGCACTTGGTCATGCCTGGCTCAGGTGGAAGGTGGAGTATGAGACAGGGCTGGAGGGGCCTTCTGAGTCCAGATGGCAGAGGATCGGGCTATGAGATTTGGAGCCACTGATGGCTTCTAAACCAGAGGCCCCTGGGGCTCCAGTGAGATCATCATAGGAAGCACTCAGTTAACGTCTGCTGTGTGCGCTTGGAGGAGCTGTGTTCTGTCTAAGCCAAGAGGGAATCTGCTGGACCTTGAGACCTGTGTGTGTAACCACTGAAGGGCATCTTGAGGAGGGGCGGGATGACAGGAGGCAGCAATGAGAAGAGGCCATTGGACTGAACTATGGTGATGATAATGATCCCAAGAGTCTGCACATCCCTGGTGCCTACTCTCTGCCCAGCCGTGGGCCAGCTACTTAGAGTTATGACCTCATTGAAGCCTCACAATAGGCTTTGTGTTATTCTCATCATTTTACAGTTGAAGGAATTGAAGCTGGAGGCAGTGAAGTGACTCACCCAAGGCTCACTAGGTTAGCAAGTGTCTGAGGCTGAACTTGTATAGGGGTCTTCCTGACTCTGGGCCCGGTGCCCTGGGCCTTGAGCTGCCCCCCACCACTTCATATTCTTGCTTTTTCAGTCATGAATTGGCATCAGTTGAAAGGCAAAAGGCCGATTTGGAAGAGAGAAAACTTTCTAGGTGTTTGTTGT
Organism: Macrotis lagotis; assembly: GCF_037893015.1. NCBI lineage: Eukaryota > Metazoa > Chordata > Mammalia > Peramelemorphia > Peramelidae > Macrotis > Macrotis lagotis. Next base: position 1,206,675 of record NC_133659.1, read on the forward strand.
TGAAAGAAGTAGAGCTTAAGAAGACAGGATGGTGGACCAAGGATGATGGGCCCTCCTAAGCCATGTTTCTGTCTTAAACACATCCAGTGCTACATCCGCCACCCTAGAACATTAAGAGAACCATGAGGGATGACCTAAGTAGAATAGATGATGTTACTATGGGTGGGGAGCTGGCTTCCTTAGCCTGGGGTCTTCCTCCATTGATAATTTAGTATAATCCACCGAATGTTATGCTTTGAGAAGAGCTCTGAAGCTTTCTTTGTATGACTCCCTGAAGGCCTGCTTTAAATAGTGGTTTTGTTAAGCCAAATTATATTCCTCATTGAGATCTTTTGTTCTCCTCTTTTGCCCATGGCCTCCTCCATATCTGCCATCATTTGAGGCCTGTTGGTCCTTGACTCCTTAGAAGTGATGGGCTAAAGCAAAGAGTCAGATTTAGTCTTTATGCAGAATGCTCCTTGTCTGGGTTTACTGATCAACAAATAATTATCAGGTCCTTACTTTTGAGGAGACAATGACAAAACAAGGCTCTCCCTGCCCTTATGACAGTATTATATGGCAAGAGGTAGAGAATCTCCTTAAAGGAGGAGTTAGAAAAAAAAGTTGAACATTTGAGAGGAAGGTAGAGGTGAAGAGGGAACAATCTGGAAAAAGGGGTGTATATGTGAACTAGTGAATGAAAAGGCAATGACAGGACATGAGGAATGGCCAAATTGCTGTGGGAGCACAGATCGGTCATGGGAGGGGGCAGTTTTTCTTTTTCTTTTTTTTTTAGTTTTTTTTTTGTAAGGCAATGTTCTTCTAACTGATCTAACAAATGAGAAGTTTCATATGAGCATTATCACTATCTTCTTCCCATGAAGGAATACACGCAGATCAACATCATTAAATTCCTCATAATTCGCCCTTCCCATCCACCCTTTCTATGCTTCACTTGAGTCCTGTACTTGAAGATCAGACTTTCTGTTCAGTTCCGGTCATTTCAATGGGAACATTTGAAATTCCCTTATTTCATTGAATGTCCATTTTTTCTCCTGGAATAGGACGTTCAGTTTTGCTGGGTAGTTGATTCTCAGTTGCATTCCAAGCTTTTTGCTTTACAGAATATCATATTCCAAGCCCTACAAGCCTTAATTATAGAAGCTGCTAAGTCCTGTGTAATCCTGTCTGTAGCTCCAGAATATTTGAATTGTGCCCTTCTGGCTGCTTGTAATATTTTCTCTTTGACTTGGGAGTTCTGGAATTTGACTATAATATTTTTGATTTTTGAATCTCTTTAAGGAGGAGATTGGTGAATTCTCTCATTTCTATTTTACCCTCTGCTTCTAGGATATCAGGGCAGTTTTCATGTAGAAATTATTTAAAAATGAAGTCAAGACTCTTTTCCTAGTCATGACTTTCAGGTAACCCAATAATTTTAAAATTGTCTCTTCTGGATCTGTTTACCAGGTCTCTTGTTTTTCCAGTGAGATATTTCACATTTTCTTCTAAGTTTTCATTCTTTTGGTTTTGTTTTATTGTTTCTTGATTACTCATAAAGTCATCAGCTTCCCTTTGCTCCATTCTACATTTGAAGGAGTTGTTTTCTTCAGAGAGCTTTCTTATCTCCTTTTCCATCTGTCCAATAAGGCATTCTTCTCATTAACCTTTTGGGCTGCTTTTTCCACTTGAACCAAACTGGTTTTTTAACATGTTGATTTCTTTGATTTTTTTTTTTGAATTGTTTTGAATAAGCTTTGCTGACTTGGATTTTCTCACATCACTTTCATTTCTCTTCCCAGCTTTTCCTCTACCTCCCTTACTTGATTTTCATAATCCTTTTTGGGGCGGCTAGGTGGCGTAGTGGATAAAGCACTAGCCCTGGAGTCAGGAGTACCTGGGTTCAAATCCGGTCTCAGACACTTAATAATTACCTAGCTGTGTGGCCTTGGGCAAACCACTTAACCCCATTTGCCTTGCAAAAACCTAAAAAAAAAAAAAATCCTTTTTGAGCTCATCCATAGCCTGAGACCAATTCCTATTTTTCTTGGAGTTTTTGGATACAGAAACTTGAACTTTGTCACCTTCTGTGTGTGTGTGTGTGTGTTTGTATGTGTGTGTGTGTGTGTGTGTGTGTGTGTGTGTGTTTTGATCTTCCATGGAACCAAAGTACTTATAGCCAGGTTCTTTTTTTTTTTCTATTTACTCATTTCCCCAGCCTGTGCCCTGGCTTTGAGGTGCTTCCCTAGCCTTTGAATGTTTTTGGAGCACCCCTGCACTGACTGCTCTCCTGGCCTATGCTCTGATCTGTGGATGACCACAAGCACTTCCCTCTGCTCTGGAGCTGTGAGGAGGGTCCCTGCTCTATGGCAGTGGGGGGCCTCAGACTGCGACCAGGGTCTGGACAGAGCACCAGAGTCCTGTCCCAGGGTTAGTGAAGGGGACTTGACAGTCTCCCCCAACCTTCTTATCTTCTGTGGGTGAGCACTCTGGCAGCAGCTGCTGGCCGACTCCCTGCTGGGTGACTCTGTGGGCCTGCTTCTGTTTCCTGGGGCTCTGCTGAGGGGCCATGCTGACCTGGGCGCCATGATCATTTGGGCAGAGGTTTCCCACTGCCCTTCCAAATTGTGCTTGGTGATCCCTGGGTAGTTGAGCCCTGGAAAGCGCTGCTGTGCTGAGTCCAGGTGCCTCCCAGGGACCTGAGTGCCCTGCATGCTATTTCTGGAAGGCTAGAGCTCATTTGCTGTGTGCTGCTGTCCCTTCTGACCCCAGTGGAACAGAGCCTTCTCATGGTTCTTCCAAGTTACCTTGGGCTAGAGATTTGATTCACTGGGTCTTTCTGTGGGTTCTGCCTCTCTAAAATTTGGTTTGAGTCATAATAATATTAGGGTTTTTGGAATCTTTTAGAAAAGACTTCTAGAAATTCCTGCCCTCATGCTGCCCTCTTGGTTCCACTCCTGGATTGACTACTTTGGAGAGAAGAGTTTCAGTGGAGGGAAGCAGTCAGGAGCCAGGAGACTCAGGATTAGGTAGATAGAGAGGAAGTAGAAGAATCTAGGGTGGGAAGTTTTTATAAGAGTTGGGCTGAGAAGGGATAGTAGCTTTCTGGGGCTGGTGGTGGGCTCTAGGGATAATTGGGGGAAACATGGAGTTCTGGTAGAGGGGCTGGACCTGGATAAGTTGGAGGAAGGATGAGAGGGTTTGGAATAGTCACTGAGTTGAGTAGAATAGAGAATTGACTAGGGACAAGCCAAAGACTGGCTCTCATTGAGACCATATCCTAGCAGCTGGTAGCTCTGAGCTTCTCATTGAAATTTAAGGTTATCTTTTGAGTCACAATGCTCTTCCTGGTGATTTTGTGTTCTTGGGATCTGTGGAATGCTGTGGTCTGTGAAGAGTTGAAGTTGGGGATCACCCAAATGAGCAGTGGAAGGGTCTGATGGAGCAGGAACAAAAAGAACTTTGTAAAGAAGAATAACAGCATGCATGATGAGAGAGTAAAGGTGAAGAGACCATAGGCACCAGGCAGCTGTGGCCCTCCATTGGCAGTCAGTGAAAACTGGGAGAAGGCCAGCTAGAGCATTGAACAGACCTCCCAAGACTAATTTATGGTGTGAGGAACATGTTTCTGGAGATTTGAAGTAGACAATGAGAGCATCCTTGGAAATGGTTATCCGGCCAGTTCTGGACAACCATTAGTGTAGTGGGTCTAAGTCCCCTCTGGTTCTGGGTTAGATAGGTCCTCAGGGATCCTCCAGCTCAGTCTCTTTAAGCATCAAAATGAGTACTTCTAGTTTTTCTCTAACTTGGGATAGTAATTTTTTTTATTACATAAATATTTTATCTATTTTCCAAGTATATACAATAGTATAATAAACATACAAGAGATCCTAGAAGCAGAGAGTAAAATAGAAATTTAGAGAATTCACTGATCTCCTGAAAGAGATTAAAAAAAATAACACCTAGGAATATACCTATCATTTCTGGTAAGGTTTTGAATTTTACACATTTTCCCCCCCTTCCCCCCCCCCCCCCATAGAAAGCAGTTTGATAATCTTTACATTTTTTCCATGCTATACATTGATCAAAATTGAATGTTTTGTAGAGTGGAGGAGAAGGGTAAAATATGAGGGACTTAATGATGATGAACTACATGTATTCCTGCATGAAAATATGATACTGATAATACTCATGTGAAACTTATCATTTAATAGAGCAGGTAGAGGGATGAAGCACAGGAGAGAGCTGTGAATTTGAAGGTATATTATATTATAAAAATGGGAGTCAATGGCTAAAAGAAGTAAGAGAAAGGAGAGGTGGAATAGGCTAAAACACTTCATATAATAAGATTTTTTTTTTTATTACAGTGAGCTATTCCAATGATACGGAAGGGGGGAAGGCAAGGGGGAATGAGGGAACCTTCACTCTCATCAGAGGTGGCTCGGAGAGGAAACAGTATATATACTCAATGGGGAATAGACATCTAGAGTAAGAAGGAGAGAAAGGGGATGGGGAGGATGTGAGTGATGGAGGAGAGGGTAAAGTGGTTAGTTATAACACATTTTCTTTTTTACTTCTTGCAAGGGGCTGGGATTGGCTGGCCTGTCTGGGACCACAGGCTGGGTGGTTGCTGGGCCTTAGTAGTGGTATGTGGGCTCTGGGCCTCTTGGCCCCAGGGCTGGTGATCAGTCTACTGTGCCACTCAGCTACCCTACAGCACATTTAAGAAGCGGTACAGAGTAAAAGGAGAGAGGAAAATACAGTGTATAGTAGTGGGGAAGTATGAATGGAGGGAGTTGCAATCAGCAATGGAACAGTGGAAAAACATGGAAGTAGCTTTTGTGATGGATTTATCCTAAAGAATGTGATCCCCTTGTGACAGAGCTGGTGGTATTGGAACACAGACAGAAGCACATTTATTATTATTATTTTTTTGGGGGGGGGGTTGCGGGGCAGATGGGGTTGGGTGACTTGCCCAGGGCTGCATAGCTGTGTGATTGTTAGGTGTCTGAGGCCAGACTTGAACCCCGGTGCTCCTGACTCCAGGGCCAGTGCTCTGTCCACTGTGCCACCTGGCTGCCCCATTATCATTATCATCATCATTAATATTATTATTATTTTATTTTATTTTAATTTTTTAATTTTTTTGGTTTTTGCAGGGCAATGGGGTTGGAGTGTCTTGCTCAGGGTCACACAGCTGGGTGATTGTTGGGTGTCGGGCTGGATTTGAGCTCGGGTGCTCCTGACTCCAGGGCTGGTGCTCCGCCCACTGTGCCACCTAGCTGCCCTTATTATTATTATTATTATTATTATTTTTTTTTTTTAGGTTTTTGCAAGGCAAATGGGGTTCAGTGGCTTGCCCAAGGCCACACAGCTAGGTAATTATGAAGTGTCTGAGACCAGATTTGAACCCAGGTACTCCTGACTCCAAGGCTGGTGCTTTATCCACTATGCCACCTAGCCGCCCCTATTATTTTTTTAATTTTAATTTTTTCCTCTTTACTGCTCATGATGTTCTATATTTTTTGGGGGATGGGGTATTATGTTGACTCTTTCTTTTAAATTTTTTTTTTTATTTTTTGCAAGGCATTGTAGTTAAGTAGCTTGCCCAAGGCCACACAGCTAGGTCATTATTAAGTGTCTGAGGCTGGATTTAAACTCAGGTACTTCTGACTCCAGGGCCGGTGCTCTATCCACTGTGCCACCTTAGCCACCCCATGTTTACTTTTAAACAAGAATATTTTAGTAATGTATAAAAAAAATCATTTGTATAAAAATAAATATAAAAAAATGAATGTTTTGAGAGAAAAATCATATCCTTGAGGGAAAAAATAAAATATTAGAGATAGCAAAATTATATAGTACGTAAGACATTTTTTTTTTTTAAATTTGAGGTAATTGTCTTTGGTCTTTATTTAAAACTCCACAGTTTTTTTCTATAGATAAGGTAATTTTCTCCATCACAGATTCCCTAAAATTGTTTCTGATTATTGCACTGATGTAGTGAGCTAGTTCATCAAGGTTGACCATTACCCCATGTGGCTGTTAGGGGTGTACAGTGTTCTTCTGGTTCTGCTCATCTTGCTCAGCATCAGTTCATGCAGGTCTTTTCAGTTTTCTCTTAAATCCCAACTTTTCCCTTCCCATCATCCCTCTTTGAAATGTCAGGAATACAATTGAAAATAAAACAATATGACCTTCATGTGAGCAAATTTTAGATTTAGTTGAGGTGCAGTTAGAGAATCAGGAGGACATTTTCTCATTCTGTGTGTCCCAGGCTTGGACATAGTTAGCAGAATTGCTAATTGTTCTGCCTTCAGCAAACCATACACTCATGTGTTCTTGAGCTATTGCAGTTTTGAATTTCTTTCATTTCTAAAAATTACCTCAGGATCTTTCAGAATCGAGTGAATATTTAATGTTTTTCCATTAATGATTTTTTTCCCCCCATTACTCTCCACCAAATTAAAAAGCATGACTCCTTATGTCTCCTCTGCTTACAAATCAATACTGTGGTTGATAGTATTTACTTTTTACACATATTCTTGAGCTACTGGAACCAATTCCTTTGGTCTGTTTTTTGTGGGGAATTCCTTCCCTCATCTTGTTTTTAAAGATCATGTTGGAAGGTTAGAATCTGACTTATGAATCTCATCTTGTGATCAATGTTTTAATAACAAGGTAAAGACCCTCATCTTTCAAAAAAGAATTATGGCATTCCTAGCTGCCCTAGTTCGAGTGTCACTACAAAGTGCTCTGTTGGCAGGAAGAGTCCTCCATAATCCAGTTCCTCCTATCTCTCCTATCTTCTCACACCTTCCTTTTTGATCCTACAACCCCAGCCCCCCAGTTATCCCCTAGAATGCTCTGACTATTGAAGCCCCATCTTCTCCCTTAGAGCCTCCCTATCTTCAACTCTCTGGTCTTCCTTTCATGGTTGTTCACTCTTTATCCTGTATGGATATTGTTTGTAAATATTTATTTGCTTGTTGTCTCCCCTCTTAGACTGGGGGCTTCTGGAGGGCAGGGATGACTTTGCCAATTTTAATATCTTCAGCATTTAAGACAGTGCCAGGAAGACATGAAAATGGTGGTACTCCATCCAGTTTGTCATCCTTGTGGATAAATTTCTTACTTGAGCTGGCCCTAGAAACATCCAGAAAGGTACTTTGGGCCAGAAGATGGCAGTAGCTGTAAGCATTTCGACAGGTGATAGACTAACCATTGTTTCTGCTTTCAGAAACCCTGAGGGTCTTCTCCTCCTAGACTGATTTTTTTTTGAATAGAAGAGGTAGTTCTTTGTCTCATTTTTTGCTTAGTCTTAATCGAGTGGGCATTGCCTCAGTCTAACTGAGACCTGGGATTGTCGTTGATTTAAAAGCATGGTCTCCCACTGCCTTAGTGCCATCTCCCATCATCCTGTTCCTTATCTGACCACTGCACCCACCAGTAATGGCCTCATCTCCCTGATGTCATGGTCCTCTTTGAGAATGAAGGCTAAACATCACCAATAACAATGGCAAGGTACAGAGTGCTTAATAAATGCTTGGTGACTGAATGTTTGTAAACATTTACTAAATTTGAGATGAAGAATAGACAGATGAACGTTTTAAAATTGTACATTTTTTCCAGTTACATGCAAGGATAATTTTCAACATTTATCCTTTTGCCAGCTTTTGAGTTCCACATTTTTCTGCCATCCTCCTTTCCCTCGCCCCTTTCCAAGGTGGCAAGTAATCCATCTTAGGCCGTACATGCCCAATCGTACTTAACATATTTCCATAATAGTCATGTTGTGAAAGAAGAGTTAGAACCAAGGGGAATAAAAACCACGAGAAAGAAAGAAAAAATCAGCTCAGTGTTCCTTAAAACCCTCTCCTCTTCTCTTGGAGACCATAACTTAACACAAATAATTCCTCTTATAAATAGAAAAAGAGGAAGGAGAGAGAAAAATATTCTATATATTTGATTGATACACCATTTTCAAAATAGTTGATGTTTTCTGCCATGTTCCAAATGGCCACTCATGAAGATGAATCTAACTCAAGGATAGAGTGCCTAGAAGAGTCTAGGTAAAGACACTAGGAGATGCTCTAGTGCAAGATATATTGCAGTCAGGTGGCAGTTTTACTGTCTTTGGTTGTTTTGATCTTGCTAAAGAATAATACACTCCTTGTTTTGGAACTTGAAGGATTTCTGCTCAGTTCCCTTAATGACCTTCATGGGAGGTAGATGAGGCACCTTGAGATTAGAGAAGGCCAGATGTCAATCTGATTTTCAAAAAAAGGAAACAGAACAGTTTGCTAACTTCACTTATTGGGAAATATCTAGGAAGGGTTATTGGTTAGTTTGGACTTTCATTCTTGAAGAAAACCAAAATGACATCACTGTGTCAGAGCCTAGTTAGAGTTGTGTCTGACTGAGACGATCAGACCGAGATGAGCTTGGAGTGCTCTGCCACAGGTGAGGCACAGCTAGCCCCTCTAAGCACTCGGGGTGGCTTCCCTAAACTTGCACATCTCCTGTTTTCAAGTGACTTCCATTCTGCCCAGCCCCGTCTGATGAGGGCAGGCCATGCTGGGTGGTCCTGTGCCAGGGTCTCCCATGATGCACAATCGGTTCCAAAGTTCTTGAAAGAGACCTTTAGAGTGTCTGTTAATTGCCTCTTCTGACCCTCTTGTGAGTGCTTGTCCTGTGTGAGTTTTCCATAAAGTAGTCCTTCTGGCTTTGGAAGGAAGAGTAATTGAGATGTTTTGCCTATACATATGTGCCACCTAGCTGCACCTTTGGCCAATATTTTTTTTTTTTTAGGTTTTTGCAAGGCAAACGGGGTTAAGTGGCTTGCCCCAGGCCACACAGCTAGGTAATTATTAAATGTCTGAGACTGGATTTGAACCCAGGTACTCCTGACTCCAAGGCCCGTGCTTTATCCACTACGCCACCTAGCCGCCCTGGCCAATATTTCTTAAGGGAGAGGGTGACTTCAAAGATCCAGCATGGTGACTTCTCTGAGAAGAGTCATGCCAGGCTAGCCTCTTGTGCTTTTTGGACAGGATTGATCCTGGGCTTGACCTTTACCTGGTTTGCAGCAAAGCTCTTGGTTGTCTCTCATTTTACTCTTTGGGAGAGATATGGAAAAGATGAAACTTAACTTGATGCATTCATGACTGTTTGGAAGTCAGAGATGAGGCATTCCTTGGCCAGATTCATCATATCTGCTGGTACTCCAGAGCTGGGAAGGAAACTAGACAAAAGAAACAGAGTCCAAGATTTTAGACAGACCACATGATATCGTGCCAAATATGCGAAGACAAAATTCAGCAGATAAAAAGACAGTGCTTCCACTCTGGCACTCTGGTTGGTTCTTGTCTTTTGTTATTGAAGAAGATCAAAATGACATCACTATGTTTGAGACAGACCAATACGAACTCAAAATGCTCTACCACAGGTTGGGCACAAATAGTCCATGTGAACGCCTGGGGTGGGTCCTCTAAACAGATGTCATGTATCCTTTGAGTGGCTTCCATTCTCTCTTCCTCACTGATGAGGGCATGCCATGCTGTGCAGCCCTGTGCCAGTGTCTTCCATGCTAAAGTTCTTCAAAGAGACCTTCAGGGTATCTCAGTATCACTTCTTCTGATCGCTTTGTGAGCGCTTGCCCACAAATAGAAAATGTTGGAGACTTGGATAAACAGAGGGTATCTGGAGATTTCAGTGGACCCCCAAGCTCCAGAGGAGTCAGCCACATGATGTGGCTTCCAGAAAAGCTTGATCTATCTTGGGAACAGCAGGAGGAGGGGCATTGCTTCCAGGTAGGGTGGGGAAAATCCCACCATAATTGGCATGGTCAGTTCTGAGTCCTAGAGTTTAAGAGGGAGAAGGGAAGGAGAGAGAAGGTAATTTGCATTTCTATCTCACCCGCCTGGTACTGTTGTGATAACACACTTTATACTATGTTCTTGTCTGATCTCACAAGCCAGAACTGTCACTGTGTGGAGAAGGACTGGTGAGTCTGGGCATCATATCACCATGGAATGGGCTGCCTTCAGAGTCCCAGAGTCTTCCGCTCCTTCACTGGGGATGTTCAAGTGGGCAGTGCTTTATGACTCTCATTCTGTGATTCTGAGTTGGTGCCAGTGTTGAGCAGACTCTCCTGATCCTTGTCCTCTTTCTGGGTGGCTCTTGTCTAACCATGGTGAGTCTTTCTAACCTAATTGCAGGTGAGTAGAGAAAAAACTTTTGCACTGTTTCTCACTCAGTGATCAGGTGAGTACTACTCAAAGTATTCCAGAATGATCTCTTGGCATCCACATGTGACCTTTCAGCCTCCTTGTGCTTCAAATGGAGGTAGAGAGACATCTACCTTGGTAATGACTAATTATTAATATTAACAGGAAGTGGTAGGAAGAATTATTAATGCTGACTTTCTAGCATGATGACACAATTTACAAATATTATCAATGTAATTTCTTAAACTGCATTTTTGGAAAATGAACATTTATGTTATCTTTAAACAAAAAACATTATTTTGGGTACTTAATTTGGAACTCTCCCTACCTCTGTGACTTTTAGGCCCCAGGCGACTCTCTGGAACTTTCAGTTGCAGAGAAGGGTCCACCTGACTTGGGAGAGTGTTTCCCCTTCTCTCTAGTGGGGTATCACAGGTCTGGGGTTCCATTCCTCCCTGTCTCCTTGTAAATGAGGCTCCTTCTTCCATTTGTCAGCTATCCTTGGTGAAAAGAACCCTCCTAGCTTGTGACATTCTCCATTCTAAAATGCCTTTTGAGGGCAGATGTAGCTCTAGGAGAAAAGTTATGACCCTTTTGGAAGCTGTCCCTAATTAATTCAGATGGGACTCTGTAGACTTGCCTACTGCCAAGAGAAGGGAATCTCACCAACCATGACTGATTAGTGGGAATACATTTGAAGGTGGGACTGTGAAACTTGGTGGGCAGAATCTTAACAGTTTCTCTGAAAATGGTCTGTATAACACAGGACAGGTTTTTCAACTTTCTACATACGACATGGCTTTTCCAAAGTAATTAACTGTCCATATTATAAGTTGCTTCTTTAGCAACTGAACCTTTGAGCATTTGTATTGTATTGTGATTCCTAAATGTATTTTTAGTTATATTTATAAATTACAGTGAATAAGCAATTTTTGTGATTCATTTGGCTTATAAAATATCAAAAATTGATCATTGAATAATTCATGATTTCATCACTTGAACAGTTATTGCTGACTTCTTATACTAGTTTGAGTAATTGAATAATTTCAGAGGCAACTGGAGAGCTTAAATCTGTTACTGTATCTAAATGGCATTACTCATAGTTGACAGTGACTTTAAAAATGTACAAAATGTGTATGAAAGGATGCAAATTGAGATATGATTATAGTAGTAATTCAGTACCATACTAAAAATTATGAATAGAGATTTTCAGAGACTTTGATGATGAAGGCCATGATTCTCAGCTCTTGGTATAGTGAGAGTATGCCAAGGTATTGCTAATTTCAAGGAGATACCAATATTCTGAGGACAAAGCTAATTTACATTTTTCTTTCATGAAAGCAAAGGTCTCACATAGTCCTTTTTCTAGAAGAGTTGTGAAAGCAGATGTTAACTTTGCAGAGTGATAAGGAATGAGACTGTGTGGGATATGCCAGCAGGGACTCTTCTCTTGTTCCATATATAGGAGGAGATGACCTTCCAGAGCTTTCTGATGCTTCTTAATGCCAATGGGGTGCTGGAAAGGTGGGTAAAATACCTTGAACAAGTGAATGAATTGCTTTTATTTGGATGGAGGGTGCATAGAGATTTTGGCTTTGAATTAAAACTTTATTAATTCAGCAGTTGAAAACCATTCAAACTTTAGCAGACATGAAAATGGTGGCATTCCATCCAGGCCATCATCCTTGTTGATAGGACAGAGATTTCTTATTTGGACAGACCCCAGAACCAAATGGAAAGGCACTTTTGACCAGAAGATGGCAGTAGCATTAACCATCCCAACAGGTGGTGCAGTTCCTTTTCAAGAAAGGTGTTAGACTAGCCTTTGTTTCTGTTTGGCCAGAAAACCCGAGGATCTTCCCCTTCTAGCTTTTTATATATTTTTCTATAATTTATTTATTTTTGAACTAGGTAAAAAGGGCCATCCTTTGCCTTATTTCTTACCTAACCTTTATCATTGAATAGATATTGTCTCAGTCAAAGTGAGACCTGGGAAAGACCTTGACCTAAGAAGGCCATGGTTTCCTATTGCGTCTGGGGTCATCTCCAGTCCTTCTGATCCATATCTGGTCATTGGACCCAGGTGACTCTGGAGGAGAAAGCAAGGCTGGTGACTTTGCACACCCTTGCCTCGTTTAAATTCAGTTCACTTGTATTTCATGATATCACTATCCTAATGTCATGACCTTCTTTGAGAATGAAAGACAAACAACAAAAAACTAACTGCTAAAGGCCAAATAGAAAATATGTATCTGAATATTATTGATCAGAGAAAAAGATCCTTGATCTGTAAGTTGTCTATGTTTTTTAAAAAATGAGAAAAGTGTTTTGTTCTGTGCTGATATGTATGACTGTTTTAGAAAAATTATGCTAGATTTTTAATTGCTAAAATGGGTCATTTTGAAGTGGAAGAGCAAGGAGTAGGAGAAAAGGACAATCATTTACATTTAAAAAGAATTTTTCATTTGAGGAGGAAATTCTTTTCAATGGTCATTTCCCTGGTTTGCTTAAATCTTATTTCTCTGACAAGATTTTAAAAAAGCTACAGTAACAGAAGTTATTCTCCCCAATACCCAAGATATTTGGGTCATTATGTCAGAGTATGAAAGATTAATGACTTTCTCATTTTATTGTAGATTTTTTTTCTTAGAATAATTGTTCCAATTCATATCGCCACTAAAAACATATTAGTTTGACTCTTTTCCCATAGTCCCTTCAACATTGAGTGTTTCTGTATTTTATTATCTTTGATAATTTGCTGTAGGTGGAAAGAAACTTTAGAGATGCTTTATGTTGCATTTTTCTTTGTGTTTCTTAAACATTTGCATTTCTTCTGAACTCTTTTCATCCTTTGGCTCGCCCTTTGGGGAATAGCTCTTGATCTTATATGTTTGTACCAATTTCTTCTACATTTAGAATTTTAGATTTTCATTGGAAAACTTTGGTTCAGAACTTTTTCCCTACAATCATTGGTTTCTCTTCTTAGGCTAGTTCATTGATTTTGTTTGTGCAAAGGACTTTTAATTTTAGATAATTCAAATTGCTTATTTGCTTAAGAGTTGTACATTGAATCTTAAGAGACTCCATTGACCAAGGGCAAAATGGTATTTTATGTGAATGGACATATAACCCTAATTATAGATTAATTAGAACCAAATATTTTTAGACTAGTTTCTCCAGGGAACAGTGTGGAAGCACAATTCTTTACATAAGTATGAATTTTGTTATTTTTTTAAAGTACAGATCTAATATTTGTCTCCTCCTTGTCTGGCCCAGCCCTTTAACTGAACTAGGACTGCTAAGTTGTTCAGTGAACAGAGTGCTGCTGGGCCTGGAGTCAGGAAGACTCATCTCCTAGAGTTCAAGTCTGGTCGCAGTCACTCTTGCTAGCTATGTATCACTTAATTCTGTTTACCTTAGTTTTCTCATATGTCAGATGAGCTGGAGAAGGAAATAGCTTCTCTGCCAAGAAAACCCCAAATAAGGTCATGAAGATTCCATCTACAGAACAACAACAAAGACTGAATTAAAGCAAGAAGCACTCCTGGCCCACTCCAAAGTGGTCAGAGTTATTAATAAATACTTTGCAGAGTAACTCTAGGTGTGGCTTAGACAAGAGGAAAATCAAAATGGTAGCATTTAACAATGGATGACTCAGGTTGTTACCAAGTCCAGTTGTCACTTTAAGCAAACAGCTATAGTAAACTATGTGCACATTGGACAGCTCTTTGATTTAGTTAGGATTTGAATTAAATTGATTTGAAATTTAATTTGACTTAACCAGATTTAATAGTAATAATAATTTTGATGTAATCATTATGTATGTTCATAGTGACCTAGTATAGCTTTTGAACCATAAAAGAAATGTGAAATGTTTGGTGTCATTTTAACTGATTATTTTCAGTACATTAAAGTGTTCCCTACACTCTTTTTTATGTGGGTGCTTCATCCACCAACTTATTTTTCAGAATCTTCAGAAATTGCTACAGTTAAAAAAAACCAAATTCTCCTGTGTGGCCATGACCTAGGGCTTTTGAGAGCCTGAGGACCTTATATAACCCAATGTGGTTATATATTTTTTTATTTTCTTCCTTTGGAAACATGCATGGTATAAGGCAGAACCAGAACCTCTACCCCAGGGTCCACGTGTCAGAAACTCTCAGGGAAACCTACAAGTTTGTAAAGAGCCTTAGGGAGTACCTCAAAGTTGTAGGGGAAGTTGGAAGAAAGACAAGGATTCCTCCAGCTTATGAGCAGGAGCAGAGATGGAGCCCATGGGTATGGGTAGCACCTTCCTTTAGGACTTGCCTACTCCTATAGGGGATTTTCTTAGCCTTCAGAGGAATTCATGGTCCCAGCGAGAGGGGCAATGACCAGTCTTCACATTACTGGGGAAGGGAGGCCAACCTTAGTGATTTGGTTTAGTTTTTCATGGATTCTAATGATGGCTTGTGTCCTCTGTTCACTTCTTTTTGGACAGAGAGGATTGTGCTTTGTCTCTTTTTGTATCCCTAGCACTTAGCACATAGTTCCTGGAAGAATAATATTGATTGATTGACTGAGACATTTGATGGAAAATGTCTTTCCCCACTCAATTGTTTTACTTCCTATTCTGAGTCCATTTGTTTTGTTAACATTTCACATCCTCAAAGTGGCTTGAGCTTTTGTGATTGTCATAGATCCTCCTATTGAGGCTACATGGCAATTTGGAGTTCATTTTGTTGGCTGTTGCTGCAAACCAACTGCTTTCCAATCCTTTGCTTAGTAACTTGAGTTTATTGAATGCTGGGTTGTTAGGGGTGTTTGCTAATGTATTGGACTGATCTGACCTGTTCCTCAAATGTCTTCGTTTATTATAAACAAAGGGTTCAATAACTGCCCAAAGACACACTTATTGATGGCTGAGTTTGTAGGGTCATGAGGTCCCAGATACAGAGGGAGGGAAGGGACCTAAGAGGCCCATCTATTTTACAAATGAGGAAACATACACATCAAGCATCATTTGAGTGAAAAACCAAAATACTAAGCATATTGTTATATTAAATATTTAGTAAATATAATACTGATATTTGTTAAAAATGGCTTCCTCCCTGTCAGGCACTGATGATAAGAATATAAATGTTATTTTTTATTTTATTTAAATATATTTTATTTAAGATAAAAAATATAAATTATGTCCTTGCCCTCAGAAAGTGTGCATTCTAATAGAATCAGCTATTCTAGCAGGGGAATGGGGATGAGGAAAGGAATTTTGGTTGATGGATCAGGAATAGTGATGGAACCCTAGGACAAAAGCAGAGGTGGGAGAACTGGCCAGAATCTAGGGTGGGTAGGCAGGTCTGGCCCAGAGGCTGCTGTGCTAGTCTAGGTATCAGAGGGGGCCTCAGAGGCCGGATCCATGGCTCTTACTCCTGACCTTGTAGACACCTTGTAGTTGGGGACCTGCACAGCAGTGTTCTAAAATTCCACAAGATGGCAGCCTTTGTTAGGGGAGAAGCTGGGGTGGTGGTTCTGCAGTCAGGCATCATGGAAAGGCTGCCTGGCACCAGGTTTAGGCCTAGGGAGTGAAAGGAGAAACGGCCTCGGCCTCAAGAATCTTGTGTTCTTTAGGGGAAGCCCCATGTCTGCCTGTGTGCGTAGAGATCGAGAGGTAGGCATAGCTAGATAGATCTAAGTCTAAACCCACAGAACACATGAGTATCTGGGGGATTAAGGAGAGGCTGCCTCCTTGGGGTGGAGCCTGAGCTGCTCTTTGAAAGAAGCAGGAATGGGCAGAGGGGGCATTCCAGGCACAGGACCAGCCATTGTGAAGACTCAGAGCTAGAAGGATGGATTCTGTGGATGAGCCTGGACAAGGTGTCAAGTGAATGAAAGGAGGCATGTCTGCTGAGCCTGGAGAGGCAAGTCAGCCAGTTTATAAAAGACTTTGGAGGTTAAGCCTTAGGAGTTCATCCTAGAGACACCCAGGAGCCCCAGGAGCTTTTTGAACTGAGGAATGACATATACCGAACTGAACTCTAATATCACTTTGACATCTGTGGGGAAATTGGATTCAAGGACAGGAGAGATTTGACCTCAGGAGACCCATTTAGGAAGCTGCTGTAATAATCTAGGTGGGAAGTCATAAGGCTCTGATGAGGGTGATGGAACAAAGACAAGGGATGCAAGAGAGATTGTATAGGTAGGTTGAGTCATCAACCCTTGACTAGTAAATGTAGCTTGAGGGAGATTGAAGCCAGGGATGATAAGGTTGCAAACCTGAGTGAGTTTAAAGATGGGGCTGCTCTGTAAACAAAAAGGATTGGAAGAAAAGCAAGGTCTCTTTGAAACATGTTAAATTTGAGATTTGTCAGTCACAGGATATATAGTTTAAAAAATTTGGAACTAGAGCCCAGGAGACTAAGGTTGAATCTGTGTCACGATGATTGTTGAACCTTTGGGAATAGATGAGGTCACCAGAGAGTGTAGAAAGAAGAGGCCTGAGAGCTCAAGACACAGCTTTGAGGTATGCACACAATAAGCAGAGGGCCGGGAGAGGCACGGATGTTGATCTACAGAGGAGACTGAGGGGAATCAACAGTTGATGTTAAACACTAGAAATACAAATAAGAATAAAGATAGTCCCTGCCCCAAGGAACTTACCATCTAATGGGGGAAGATACCATATAGAAGGAAGATGGGGGGCACATCAGAGGGTACTCACTTTGGTGGCATGACATTATGGAGAGCAACTGATGAGAAATGACAGTTCTGAGCCCTCTCCTAAAGAGGCTTTGGCTAAAGCTGTCAGATACTTGGGAGGAAAAATGAGAAGCACTGTCCTGAGCAATCCAGAGAGGAAAGAATATCCTGGAGGTCCCCATGTCAGATGCTGCAGAAATGCTCAGAAGGATGAGGAAAAAACCCCAGGATTGGAAGAAAGTGATCACTGGTAACTTTGGGGGAAGAGTGCAGTAGAGTAATATAATCAGAGTGACTTGTGACACTCCATTGGGAATCTCAGCCCTGGAAGGGATCTCAGAAATCATTAGACCTTCCCATTGTGAACAGTCCCTCTTGATAAAGCCTAGGATCCAGGCTCTTGGTTCAAGGCTTCCCATTCCACTTTGGGATGGGCTTAACACAAAGTTCAGATTGCATTTAATTATTCTGAAATTCATCTCTTTGCACTTGCCATCTGTTAGTATTCCTTTTGTCCTTTTTGGCCAGTCAGAAGGAAGCAGATTCTTCTTTCACAGAATGACCCTTGAATAAGTGAAATAGGTTTAACATATCCCCCTCTCTGAGACTTCTCCAGGCTCACATCCCCCATCTTCTCAACTCATCTTTAAAAGCATGACTTCAGGCCCTTTCCCATTGCATACTAATCAGGTAGCTTTTTTGGACTCCTATAATAGACTTTAGATTCATCACTGTTAAATATCTCCTTATATTGGACCCCCTATTTTTGGAGCTGCTGCCAAGAGTTGTCTTTTATAGAAACAACTGTCCCTTCAGTTTGACAGCCATGCTCCCTGTACTTCCAGCTAAGTCACTGCTCAAAATGTTGAAGCAACCCAAGGATGAGTACAGATTCCATGAGTGCATAACTGGACACTTCCTTCCAAGCCACCATCGAACCATTGATAACTACTAATCTGTTCACTTAGCTTTTCAGGTCAGTCTGACTCCAGACCACTTCTCTTAGCTCTTTCCATAAGATTTGCATGAGTGATGTTAAAACACTTGGCTGAAATCTGTGTCAGTGGTATATGGAGCATACCTTGACTCTACCACCAACTAAGCCATTGTAAATAGCAGATAACATTAGTCTAACATCATTTCCTTAAAGAAGCCCTGGCATCCTTTGTGATTTTTGTTTCCTTACTGACCCTCTCTTTAAGAATATGGCTTCCATCAGGATTCTGGCCTATCCAGACCCTTTTGAGTCCAGACTCATTCATCATGCTCCCTGTACCTTCTTTTGTGTTTCTGCCCCAATACTTGGATTTGTTGTAGAACTCCTTCCACATTGACATCAAGCCTTCACTGAGCACGGTTTGTTTGTGGGGATTTGTCTTCTCCCTAAATATATACTAATGAAGTTATTTGCTATACCACAGATCTTGCAATGAATGGTACTTGTTTTCATGGCAAGTTTTGCTAGTGCTTTTAAAATGATCATTTCATAGGAATTCATTTTCTGCAGCATTTTAAGAAAAAGCGTGTTTGTAGAATGATGCTGCACCCATCCTTCGATGCGTGCCATAAGTCAAGTAGATAGTGTGTGCCAGTGCAAAGTATAACTAAAGCTGATTACACCATAAGAATGGGCAGAAAATAAAACTTTTTCATGAAATGCTCTTGGAAACAAGCGAAGAATACAAGAAAGCTAAGATTGAAGAGTTGACTCTTTTGTTCCCTTGGTGGTTGCTGGGGTCAACAATATGCAGCCTATTCCACAAAGGTTGCCAGGGGACCAGGACAGGTGCTTCTGGTTGGGTTGGGTTGTTTTGAGGTGTGCAATGGAAGCAATTCACTTTTGAGATGTTTACTAGACTTGGATTGGTGCAGCATCTTCATATTTATAGATTATATCCCATCTCAAGCATAAGGATACCTCACTTCAAGTTTTCCAATTTTGTTTTTTGATGATTACCCAAGATTTACCCAAAGTATGGCTACAACTCTGACATTGAATGGGAAAAAGGTCACTATGCTGAAGTTCTGAGTTCCATCTGGGGAATTGGAGCAGAACAACCACCAATGACAGTGCATTGAATCCCAGCCTTTGAGAGTGGAACCTTGGGTTTTTCTCTTTTGTTATCAATTGAAATACTGAGTTTTCATTTAATTTTTTTCTATTTTCTATTAATTTTTTCTATTCTATTCTATAGCTTTTACTAATGGTTAATTTATTTAGAAATATATTGCTCTATTGTCTGTCTAGTTGGGAAGTTTGTGGACATATTCAGTTCCTTGAGAAAAAAGAGAGATGGGTAAAATTCTGACTTCTAGTTAAAAATAGAACCTATGAGAGAATCCTTGATGTCTCTTCCTTTTCTCTTTTCTTCTCCATGTTTGGCCTGCCTTTTCAGAGGTTGACAGCATGGGATGATGAAAAGAATCTGGGATTGTAGTCAGCCCTGCCTAGATGTGTGTGTCTCTGGTGCAGATTCAGGGGCTCCTGCTTGGACTCAACAGACTGTGAGCATCAGTGCTGCCAGTGCAGCCTTTCCTGGGCTCACCAGCTGCTGGGGATTCTGAACCCTAATTTCCTCAGAAAATAGGAACAGTGTTACATAGTCATCTGTGAAATGATAGAACCAAATCTGGGTGTTAACAAATCTGAGATATCCAGAACAATGGATTTTGGAGTTTAAAGGCCTGAGTCCATATGCAGGCTCTATCACTTGATAGCTGAGTAACTGTGAACATGTTCCAAACTCTTTGGGCCTTGGTTTCTTTATCTCTGACTAAATTAGGTGACTTCTTAGAAGCATTCCACTCCAAATCTATGATTCCCTAATACTGTTCCCCTGAATTACCAGAATCCATAAGCCTCCTAACTCATAAAGGGCAAAATCATGAGCAGCTTTCCTCAAATACATCTGTTAATATCTTCTCCCGTAAGAAGAGGGTGCATTCTTTTTGACTATAGCTGTTCCATATTAAGTCTCATCTCCTCTGTAACCTGGCTTCATCAGTCCTTGTTTCACTACTTTATCTTCCCCTCTACTGAGCCTTATAAACATGATCCTTGACCCTAAAACAAAGAGAGATAGGAACACCCCAAACCAATCACCTTTGACTCTACTACCTCTTCATGTCATTGTCTGATTTCTAGTTTACTACCCCGTCACTTGTGGTGGCCTAGCAAGTAGTCTACACTTGCTGC
This sequence comes from Macrotis lagotis, assembly GCF_037893015.1. Taxonomy (NCBI): domain Eukaryota; kingdom Metazoa; phylum Chordata; class Mammalia; order Peramelemorphia; family Peramelidae; genus Macrotis; species Macrotis lagotis. Next base: position 1,226,760 of record NC_133659.1, read on the forward strand.
TTAGGTTTTACTAGAACCCATTCATTCAAGTGTCTTGAATTCCCACCAGGACACTGAGGAGGCTTTCTCCAGGGTCATTAGTTATCTTAACTGACAAGTCCATTGGCCTTTTCCTGCCGTATTTACCCTAGATCTCTGCAGCCCAAAACTATGGGCAGTTCACTTTTTTTTTTTTAGTTTTTGCAAGGCAGTGGGGTTAAGTGACTTGCCCAAGGCCACACAACTAGGTAATTATTAAGTGTCTGAGGCTAGATTTGAACTCAGGTATTCCTGACTCCAGGGTTGGTGCTCTATCCACTATGCCACCCAGCTACCCCAGCAGTTCATGTTTTAAAACCTTCTCCTCTAGACTTAGAATAAGGAGATCTGACTTCTTGTTAGATTCTGACACTTCCTAGCTATGTGATATTAGGCATGTTAAAGGGTCTTCTTAGGTATCCCTGGGGGTCTTGTTGGAATCTCAGGGCCAAACTTTGCTCATCTGTAAAATGAAGATAATAATTTTGCTATCTCCTTTATAGTGTTACTTTGAGAAAAGCCTGTGACACTAAAGACAGGTAGAGTGATTCCAACATTCATGCCTCAAGGGTTGTGATTTTACCATTTGGTTATTCCTTCAATTGATCAAAAAGCCCCCGACATTTTAGTCAGCAATCTTGGAAATAACATTACTGAAACAATCCATCACCATCATTGGCCAGGCTTTGGTGGGATGCCTCTTTGTTGTTATCTGATAGTTCTTCTGTTTGTCCAACCCTTCCCATCATGGCAAGACTTCCTGGAACTTGCAGTACAGTGCCTGTGGTCTTTAAAGAACCCCAGGAGTCACTTCACTGTGAATGAGGCCTCTGAGTCAGACTTTGTCATTATTTCTAATACTGATGCCTGTTTTTACAACAGGCAACAAAACATGCTCAGCATTGAGGCATAATGCCAGAATCTTGGTCTGTTGATTGATGAGAGAGCATCAAAATGTCCATTGTTGAAAAGCAGGGGTTACCGGTGTCATCAGAGAACTAAGTTCTATCCAGGGAATTAATAAGAAATTCAACCATTGGAAAAGACAAGACCAAAGATCCACCCAAATCACTGCGAAATTGGGTAGATTTTTAAGAAAACCTGCGTTTCCAAAAGAGGAAGACCTTTGTTTCCATGACAACCTTGAATTTGTAAAACAGCCGAAGAAAAGAAGTCTGGAAGGTTAGCTAGAAAGACAAATAAACAAAATAGTAGCCGAAAATTAATTAACATCCTGAGATTAAACTTCATTTCTGGAGGGAGGAGAGGTTTGAAGTTTTAAGCTATAATTGGGGCTCATAAAGGGGAGAAGAGCAATCAGGGAGAGATATCTTGATGCTGATAAATAATGAGGGTAGAAGTATTGCCTAGTTACTAGCTGGCTACTTGTGCATATTCAGGGTACCGCTTGTCTAGAAATCAACTGGGAGCAGATGTAAGACAGTCTCATCAGTTGAAGAGATTCCTGCTTTTCTGCACAAGACCTCTCCTAATCTCTCCAATTGTTATAGCTTTGTCTCTTGAAATATCTTTGTGTATTCATTGTATTGACTTTTCTTTGTGTATGCCCAGGTCCTAGGTGACTTAATTCATTCAACTTTCTGGCACAATTGATGTCAGCCAGTATAAACAGACCTCACTTCCTCAGTTGAGCTAGCTAACCCCAGACCCAGGCCATGCTCCCCATTCTAGCTAGCCCTCCATTCTGTCCAAATGCAAATCTCTTTCTGGATCATGAGACCTGAGACCAGGCCTGGGTTTCCTAAGTCTTTGAACTACCAGCCTTAATGATAAGTCAGAGTAAACTCATCTATCCACCCCATGTAACTGGTCCCAGACCTACTTCCCTGCTACTCTTTGTTTTCTCCCTTGGTCTTTCCTCCATGTTTTCCTATATTCTGACCAGCAATTGATGGGTGACTACCATTGCTTCTAAGAAGGGGATTTCTGGTGAATGCCCCATGACTCCCCACAAGTTTCTGTGATTTTCATCTCTATTCACCATTCCTTTCTCACAGAATGTAGACTTCTTGAGAATAGGGACTCTCTTTCCCTTGTTTGCCTGTCTTCAGTGCTTTACACAGTGTTTAATGCATGGACAGGGGTGGGGGTGGGGGAGTGGTTAGAGCCTTTAGATTAAAGAAAGCTTGTGTCAAAGAAATCACTAAAGACTTCTGAGCTCTAATTGTAAACCTCAATTCAATGGGACACACACAAAGATGGGTGCCATCTTTGATGTTACTGTCGTCAGAGTCCAAAGCCTTGGTCTCTCTACACATCCCAGGGCTTTCCCCACTTGACTCTGTATGCCTCCACAGCAAGATGCAAAGCAGCAGCCATAGGATAGCTGTGAATGACTTCGCTTTTCTCCGCAGTACAATCATCCAAGGACTTAGGATGAAAAATGCCATCCATCCCTAGAGAAAGAACTCATGGTGGTTGAATATGAATTGAAATATACCTTTTTTTCCTTTATTTTTTTTGTGGGTTTTTTGGGTTCTATTTTTTTTTCATAACATTATGGAAATGTTTTGCATGACTTCACATGTGTAAGCTATAAGTGAATGTCTTGCCTTCTCAGTGGTAGGGGGAGTGTTGTAGAAGGGGGGAGGACAGAATTTGGAGCAAAGTGTTAAAAATGAAAGTTAAATACTATGCAAACAAAAAAAGAAGGGAAAAAAAAAAACAAACCCAGAGCAATCCTAAGATTTAGAAGTTATTTGGCTCTTTGCTATTGGATCCTCAGCACAGTTCTGGGCAGGGATTTGAGGTCATTGAGTCCAAATCCTCATTTTTACCACTGATGAAACTCCCCTACCCTTCAGAGAAGTATTTGTTTGAGGTTGAACCCAGGTGTGGGGGGGTGGTTGGAGATTTTGAACCTTGCAGATCTGGCCATTTCAGTGTTTGTCACTGTCACCAGGGATGAGGAAGAGAAGAGAAAAGAAATTATTCTCCAGTCAGCTGAACCGATTGTTTGAAATGCTCTTAGAAAAGGTGGTGATAGGACATTTTTTTTTTTTTTAGCCCTTCAGTTATCCTTTGTCTTGTTCTTTCCCTGCTCCCAAGGACTAAAGAATAAAGTAGAGTTGATGGTAAATCATTATTCTGCCATTTTCCATCCTCAGTTTGCAATTTTATAAATTACTTTGATATTTTGGTCCACGATTTCATTAGGGAAGACAAAAATCTCCATGCCAACTTATCTTGTGTAACTCTTGTCCATGTTTTTGCTATAAATATTCCATAGAGAATATGCCCAGGACATTGGAAACCTCATTGTGGAGAATTCTGGCTAAAGGCCTTAATACTGAGAACAAAGCATTATTAGAAGGCAGGTTTTGATGGAAAAAAGGTGAGATTGAGGGCACTAATTACCTATGAATGAGACCGGGGAACTGACTGGGAGAGGATCATGCTATCCTTAATTTAGAACCGGGATGGACCTTTGAGGCCAAACAATCTAGCCTTCATTCATAGAGAAGCAAAATGAGGGCTAGAGCAGAGAAGTGAATTATCTGCCTGAGGCCACACAGCTGGTGAGTCACAGAACCAGGATTTGAACCTGTGACCTCTGATCTAGATTCAGTGTTTCTGGAACTCCCAGCGTTGCTCCCATTTGGTCTGCCTGGCTCTGGGTCTGTTGTCTTGGTACTGGGGTACTGGTGAGGGTTGGTGAAACAAGATAGTAAGGTCATGGTGACATGACATTAGGTCTGAAGCTAGGAGAGATGGAAAACATTCTCAGCAACCTAGTAAAATAAAGCAAGGAACATCAATCCCAGAGGGAGACTACTTCACAGCCTCAGCAGTGACAGCTCTTCTATCTGACATCATTTAATTAGGTCTCTGGTGAAAGAGGAACAGAAGATGTATTCTCCAGGCACTGCTCATGCCTTCAGGAATTGCCTTCAGGAATTAAGGAAAGAGGAGAGGAGGACTAATGGGGAGATCACCTGAAGCCATGTCAGATGCGATGGCCACATGACCCTGAGCAGGAGGACCAAAGGGATGTACCTCCTTCCCTTCAACTCTGCTCTGAATGGTCTAGTCATGGAAGGGACCTGCTCTAGTGGGGAGCTCTGCTCAGGTCCCCTGGGCTTGAGGTCAAGGACATGGTCTCTGGAGTTTGTGGGCTGTCCCTTGTTGGAAGCAAGTCTTTAAGTTGGGGCTGGGCAACCATTTGTTGGATGTGTTACTAGAATGGGGATTTCTCTGCGAGTGGGGGTAGAGGGATGTGTGGTATTGGGTGGGGTCAGGTCCGATCCCACATACTTGAGGTGTTCCTTCTAAGTATAAATTCTCTGATTCGGTTGAATGAGTCACACAACTTGTCTTTCAATGATGCTGTCTGTAGACAATGTGGGAAAGAGCAATCAAATGGAAAGAAATATTGTCTACTCTGAAACACCATGTTCAGTAAAATTAGCTGACCCCTGCTCTCCTGGAGTTCATAGTCCAAGGGGAGGAAAGACTGAAGAGACTTTGCCTATGAGTCCGATGGAAGGTCCCCTGTTCTGTAGGATAGAGTGACCAAGCACATGTGAAGGCATCGTCTTTCATGTCATAAGGATACGTCTACTTGTGATGTGGATGAAGCATGTGAAGATGCCTTTCCTAGGTTTTCAGGAGCTGTGGCAGCAGGTATGGTATGAATTGTGAGATATATAGTTTCTGGAGAATTAAAGATGGGAGTCACCCAAAATGGTCTGGAGAAATATGTGTATTGGATATGTATAAAAAGTATGGATAGGAGTACATTTTGTTGTTTGGGGAAAGATCCACACTAGGCATGGCTCATGTGCCATTAGATTCAACCAGTGGGAAGGATGTAGAGAAAGTCTGTGCTGAGAGCAAGGAACAGAGTCAGGAAGACAGTTTGTAGTCATATAAAGGAAGAATCTGGAAGCAAACCTCAAGAGCCTTCAGAATTCTGGTCCTGGATCTGCCTGATATTTGTAAAGGCCAGCAAGGTTGCCTGCCTCCGTTGACCTTCATCTCCTCACCTTGCCCTTGGGTCTCTCACCAGTTGAGAGAGAGAGAGAGACAAGGACAAAAGAAAGGCAGGCCCTGCCCTTGAGCTTTTATTCCATAGCAATACAAATGTAGAACCAGTTTTGGTGCCAACCAGTTTGAAAGGACTTTGTGAAGGAGACAGTTTGTTGATGTTTTTAATGGTATATGTTTTGAAGAGAGGGCTTGTGTTTAGGAGTGGAGTCAGGGACTATTGAGAAATGATAGTAACAAAAGAACAAAATGGCTTTTTTTTTAGGGTTTTTTTTTTTTTTTTTGCAAGGCAATGGGGTTAAGTGGCTTGCCCAAGGCCACACAGCTAGGTAATTATTAAGTGTCAGAGGCCGGATTTAAACTCAGGTACTCCTGACTCCAGGGCCGGTGCTCTATCCACTGTGCCACCTAGCCACCCCCAAAATGGCTTTTAAAAGAGAGTAGAGCTAAGAACTTCACCCCAAAATGATCTAAGAGTTGCTCTTAAAGAAATGGGGCCTATCATGGGATGAGCAAGAGGTGACCAGTAGCATCAATGCAAAATCAGGAGACATTTTTAAAAAAAAGACATGAAGCCAGAGAGTCATGGGAGTGTAGACAAGGGAGCTCATCTATTTGGGGGATCCCGGGGGACATTGAATCATCAATGAAATTCTCTAGGACTGTAGGGAAGGAAGGAAATAGGCATTTATTTTAATACTTTACTATTGTTGTCTCCATTTTACAGTCAAGGAAACAGGCAGACACAAGTGAAGTGAGTTGCCTAGAGTTGATAGTGTTTGAGGTTGGATTTGAACTCAGGTCTCATTGTCTCCAGCCTCTATCCTTTATGGAAAAGAATAGTAGTAGAACCAATAATAGGATTCAGAATCTGGGGCACTCTTCGGCAGGTAAAACTCGTGAGTAGAAGAGCCTTTAACATGACTTTATGGGGCCCTCTTCATTGGGGACTAGTTGGGTGAGTCCTATGTCACTTGAGGGATTGGTCCCATTTGCTACCTACCTTGTTTGTTGCCATTAGAGGAGATTTATGAGAGTTAGCCTTCTGCATGCTTCGACCTCCTTGGTTCCTTGGCTGGCTCTTCCACCGCTGATCTCCCCATTCTCCCTCGTGCCACCTCTTCATGGAAGGTGCCCATTCTCAACCCATTCCCTCCTGCTGCCTGCCTACCATGGTCATTCAGGGTCTCTGTGAAGCTCTCCAAGTCTGTCCATCCTCTCAGGGGTTCCCCTGTATGCCCTCACATGGTGAGTAGCCGTTAGACTTGCCCTGGGTGGTCTCTGATCAGGTAGAACCCTAAGTTCCCTTTCACTCCTGACCTTCTGTGAATTAAGGTTCTTGTTGAGTTCTTGATTTGACCATTTAAATCCAGACAAGGAGTGTTTGCACAGAAGATGTTGTCCTGAAGAGTGTGAATCTAGGGGCACTACATGACTGTGAAGGGTGGTTGCTTATGGGCCTTGGGGGTGTCTGGAGAGACAGATTCCAACACCTCCACTCTTTCCTTCACAGAGGGGAGCCTGTGTATGAGTTGGGCTACTTTGCTGTCACTGGTTGAACACAGATGCTTCGTGGGTAATTGAGAACTAGTTTTAGAATGAAAGTGTTGGTTTTTTAGGAAGTTGAAGTGGCAGAATATGGTTTGGAAAGTCAGTGGCTGGGCTCTTCCTTGGCCTGGTGGAGGGCCTGGACTACAACTGATTTGGAATAAGCTGCTTCCTTTCCTTCATTAACTTTTGAAGTGCCTTCATTCAGTAGTTGAAGTTGTAGTTGGTGATAGAAAATAGCCTTCATTCATGCCTCTTGAATTGGCTTGTTGATATTTTAAATTTCTTTATTCCTTTTTTAGAAAGGTGCTCTGAAGACTGATCATTCTTTTTTCTCTATATTCTTTTTTCTCTATAGGTCCTATGAATTGGACTGATTTATATTATATTGTTAACTTTTCCATGAAAGTTGGACAAAGAAGAGTTTGGGGGCTTGACAAATCAGTTATAAAATTAATTGAAAAAGAAATCATTATTTTAGAGTGTTTTCTCTCTGTAGGGGACTTTTCTTAATATCCAGTAAAGTTAAGTGATATAGTAAAATAGGATCAGAATGACCTTTATTTTGGGAAAGTACACTGCCGGTAGCTAAGGTCCCATGCTATTTTTCATCAAGATTTTATATTTTTACCAGAAAAAAATTCATTTAAATAAACCATAGAATGAATAGGATAGACTCACTTACTTGAAGATTGTATTTGTTTTTAATTGTAGGGTTGCTGTAGTGGAAACCTGAGATGATGACAGTGTAGATCCAATATTAGATCCGCTCCCTCATCTGCTCTCACACTCATAATTGTATATTTAATTATTGAGAACAATCTACAGTCCAGTCACATCAGTTTGGTTCTTCCTTTCTTTAAATGTTGCTTGAAGCCCTTCTATGCCTGATCCTCCTTTTAGACTCTTGTACAAAAGGGAGCCACCCAATGTGCTTGAGGGCTGTCGTTATTTCTTCTTCATCTCTTGGATGAGTTGGGCCCAGGAAGAGGAGAAGAGGCTGATGGTCTTTGCCTCTTAATGCCCCCGAGTCTTGCCTCTGCAACAAAATTGTCTCTTTAACACCTACATCCTGCTGGGGTTGCCCATGGGATTCAGTAGTCTGCAAGTGTGAGATGGGACGGGCTGCAGCCTAAAACCAATGTGGAGCCTTGATGAAGACCTGGGCCAGTCCCTAGAGGATGGGAAGCAGCCAGAATGGGTCAGTGGTAGTTCAGAAGTTATGCTGGAACATGTTTTCAAAGGTGTTTGATAAAAGTTCGGGTAGGGTGAGTGTTTTTGTTAAATTGGAATTTAATAACAAACAGCACTGAAAGTTGCATTTAACTTTGTATTTTATGATATCAGCATTTAATGGGTTTAAGCATTTACATTACTATGTTTTTTATTTTTTTCCCCAGTCACCTCAAATGCCAAAAGGATGAAGAACTCACAGAACCACTCAATTATGCTGAACAGCTTCCTGTGGCTCAGATAATTCACCAGGTTTGCCTTATGTTTTCTCTTTTTGAAATCAGATTTTTGAATCTTTAAAATAGAATTGCTTTTGTTAGGATTTACAGAATCAATATGCTGAGACATTCCAGGCATGTCTGCCTTTGTTATGTTAGCTCAATCCTTCCCATTCAAAGCAGCATATTGAACGATGAGTGTGTAGAATACTAGATTTTTCACTTAGTATATAAAACGAGGGGGGGGGGTGAACTAAAATTCTTCTGTCTTTTTTTAAAATTTATTTCTAAACAACAAAACTTAATTTCTAGAAACTTTCATTCTGAGTCCTTGCACATTATGCTTGTTAAATGACTAGGAAAAATAGCCCAAAGATGATCATTAGGGTGGGATATTCCTGGGGAACTGAACAGAGAAAACAATTTGCCTCCCTTTCCCCCCCTTATCAATCCATGTGAAGTATAACTGTGAATGCAGTGCCGGCAATTTTCCCATTTCCAATTATAGGGACTTTGTCATACTTTCTGCATAGCAGTAATCACTGAAAAAAGCGCTGCAGTTGGAGTTGGGACTTGGGCACTCTGAGCTGTAATTTTAACAGTACTTAGCTGCCGCCCTGCGGAGCCTGCCGGGCTAATCATTTTCTACGGTCTGTTGACTGCTCTGGCTAGGTGGGCCTTTGGGTAGGGCCTCACTGATCCACAACCCCTTATGGACCAACCGGAGAAATGAAAAGTCTTTGGGTCAGGGCTCTTCAGGATCTCTGGGGGCTCTTAATTATTACTGTTTGGGCTTTCCAATCTCACCATTTAGAAATTGTATTTTTTGCAGTTGAACATTTTGCTAAAGGAAACAAAGGCTTTCTTTTAGAATCTCTAGGTCTGTGTGTTCTATTTTAAAATGTATTCCATAGAACACACACACACACAGACACCCATACATACCCCTACAGCTACTTTTGGCTGAAATTTGTACCTCTGGGAAGAAACCTGTTTGGAAATCGCATCCAGTTTTACATGTCAGAAATTAACTCAGTGCTTTGGATGGCCCAACACTGCCATTGTCACACTTAAAATTCTATCTTCTTGCTTAGCTCTGGGCAGAAATGAATGAAAAAGTGGAGTGATTGGCAAGCCTACATGTCCTTAATGGTATAAAGGAGCAGTAACAGTGAGAGGCTCTTGAGGATTGATCCATAGTGGGGGGGTCCTAAGAGGAAGAGCTTGGAGGTGACTGACCATGGAACGCCCACAGTCTGAGCACTGTGTTGCAAAACTCGGTTACATGATGATCTTGTGATAAGTTTCTAGCTTATTGTTTTCATTAGGGTGATAAACATTTTAGCCATGAGTCATAGTATTGTAAAGTATTTTTAAATCTACAGTATCCACTTAAAAATTGAATAAGGGGGATATTTCTTCCTAAGTTTTTTTTTTTAATAGTTGGCTTAAGATAGGGATGAGAAATTAGTTTGTTTCATGTATGTGGGCTGCCATATTTGGCCACCGTTGTCCTGTTTTAGTCCTCTTGACTATCAGCCTCTGCAGCTATAGGACCAGTGATTACTGGTTGACCTGCCAGTCCTCTTTCTACTTGTGTCCTAGAAGGCTAGCCTGACCTCTGACTTTGAACTGTTTTAAATGATCACTTTGGGACACTTGGGATAGGAGAGTGGGAGCAGAGGGATTCCCCACTACATGCAAGTCACCAGGTATCCAACACTCCTGCACAGGCATAGACAGGTTAAGAGTCTTGCCAAGGGTCACACCTTTCAGCAGCAGGATTTGAACTCGTCCTTCCAGCATTCTATCCACAACGTGAAACTTTCCATTCCCACCCACAAAGGTTTGGCAGGTTCATTTTCACAGAACTTAGAGCCTTTTCCTGTCCCTGATTTTCCCCCACCTCCCACCCCTTCTCATCCTTTCAAGAAGAGCATTGATTGTGTTCCAAATTGCCCTGCATTCTCCTCTGAGCATTTCTTCAGGTGTCCAGAGATTTGGTAAACTGAGGTGAAATGTTCTTGAGTCAGTTCTCTGTGGTCATGCTGATGTATTTTCCCCAAACCTTGAGATTTTGTTCCCAAATATTAACTCAACAGGCAGAAGGAGCAATTCAAGTCATTGTTTTTGGGGACTGTCCTAGAGAGACAGATGGGAGAAGAAATGAATGATTTTTAATATAATTAAATTTTACAGTTACTTCACAGACATTAATTTTAAAATCAAACCGCTCAGCTCTTCCTTAATAGCTTCAATTTAGAATTAAGATATGGATTTTATGACTGAAAGATGACACTTTTTTATGGAAAATTTGCACTGTTCTTTGTTTCTTTGCTAAAGAATGGCCAACAGATGGGATAAGTGACATTTGTTTATCTTTTTCTATAGGTTCATTTCACTTTAGTCTGCTAAAATAAAAAGGTGATTGCCATTTTGTAGCTGTTATTGATTTTCATAAAGTAAGTGCAGGTAGGGATTTAAAAATGGTTGTTAGAAAAGTCTTAGTCCAGGGAAGACTGTGAAAGCAAGTCAGAGTCTGGGAGAAGAAGGTGCCCAGTGTTATCTGTTGGTATCCATGCTTCCCAGTGTCCAGGCACCTCTTCCTTGGGCTTCCTTGCCTTTCTTTCCTTTTCTGATCTTCCTGCACCTTCCCTTTCTTCCTTTCTTCCCTTCCCCCCCACCCCAACTTTCTTCTTCCACCCTCGGGCAGTGTGCTGTATTTCTTGGTCTTTTGTCTTTGATCTTCATCTTGGATGTTTGCATTATGTTGTCACTGGGACTCTCTGCTGTCCTCAGGCCTCTGCCCCTTGGAGGTCGTGGCGTCCAGTGCTCCTGATGCCATGGTGTTGGGAGAAGTTACTTCCTCCAATAGAACTGCCCTGGTCGGGTCAACATGCACATTGCAGCACATGACTCTCCCCACCACATACACACTCTCCTCTGTGTCAGGCCAATGGACTGTGTGTATGCGCCTATCACCAGCCAAAGCTGATGCAATTTTTTCTTCCTTGGCTTTCCTGTGTAGAGCATGAGGCCGGTCTCTTTGAAGCCTCCGAGACCCTGGAAGATGGCTAATCTGTGGAGAGTCTCCTAGTCTGGAGACTATAGCCTGACTATCCCCCAGTGGGGGGAACTCTGATCTCTTTGGCTGTGAGGGTTAGTGAAGGGTTGTCTCTGTGGCTGCAGTCTGCAGAGATTCTCTGATGAGGAGGGACTCCTTTTTGGAGGTGGGTCTACGAAGTTCTTGTTTGGTCTCAACAAAGGTTCTGACAGTGGGATCTCTTTTCAGTCCTGTCATAAGGATGCAGTCACTGTAGAGGAATTATTTAGTGAGACCTGATTTTCCTTTCTTCTCAGGTCATTGAGAGGAACCTCAGTTCTTGTGGATTGTTGCTGCCTGGTTCTGTTGATTGTGGTAGGATGAGAAGGGAATTCATTGGCAGGGGCATGTGAGGAGATCCAGGGCACTATGTAGGGGAGGGGGCAGGAAGAGAATCAGTTTGGTGGCAGATCCACTAAGCGCATTAAAGGCCCAGTTTTTCCTCTTCTCTTCAGTCATTTTGGCCAATCTGGTGAGTTTGAATTGATATCTCAAGGTTCTAATTTGAATTTCTCTAATCAATAATGATTTAGAACACTTTTTATATGACTATAAATTGTTTTGATTTCTTCATTGGAAAACTGCCTGTTCATATCCTTTGACCATTTATCATGGAATGACTTGTATTCCTAGAGAGTTGACAAAGTTCTTTATATATTTGAGATATGAAACATTTATCTGAAAAACTGGCTATAAAAATCCCCCCCTCCAATTTTCTGCTTTCCTTCTGATCTTGGTTACATTTGTTTTAAATTTAATGCAATCAATTTTTATAAAAATTAATTTAAAAAATTTAATATAATCAAAATTATCCATTTTACACCTAATGCTCTCTTGTTTAGTCATAGATTCTTCTGTTCATATCTGATATGTAATGTTTCATATTCTTCTGATTTCTTGTTTTTTCTCCAGATCATGTAGGCATTTTGACTTTAACTTGGTAAATAGTTTTAAATAATGATCTATGTTCAGTTTGTGCCATTCTACTTGGGCATACAATTTTTTACCAAATAATGAATTCTTATCCCCAAAACTTGTCTTCACACTTGTCAAACCAAAGGTTACTATAGTCATTTGCTGTCGTATATTGTATGTCTATTCTGTTAATTTGATCTTTCTTTCTTAGCCAGTACCAGACAGTTTTGATTATTATGCCTTTTAATGATAGTTTAAGATTTGATTTTGCTAAATTTCCTTCCTTTACATTATTTTTCAGTAGTTCCTTTGATATTCTTAATCTTTTGTTCTTTGAGATGAATTTTGTTATTTTTTTCTAATTCAGTCAAATAAATTTTTGGTAATTTAATTAGACTGGCATTGAATAAATATAAATTAATTTAGGTTAAATGATCATTTTTATTATGTTGATTCTGCCCTCCCATTAGAAAGTGAGAAAATCAGATTTAAATAGAGAAATTTTTATTATTTCTCTATTTAAATCCGATTTTCTTTTTTTTATTATGTATTTTGTTTTTTTCCAACTCAATCCAATGGTAGTTTTAACCAGTCTTTGTTTTTTGCAAGGTTTTGAGTTTTACAATTTTTCTTCCTCCCTCCCTCCCTTCCCTTCTCCCCCCCCCACAGAAAGCAGTCTGATGCAGTCTTTGCATTTATACTATGCTAAACATTGAACGTGTTGTGAGAGAAGAATCAGATCCAAAAGATAGAAGGAAAACATTTAGCGAGAACAAAATGACATACTACATAAGACAGCTTTTAAAAATTGAAGATAATCAGCTTTGGTTTTCATTTAAATTCCACAGTTCCTTCTCTGGATAGGGATGGCATTTGCCATCACAAGTCCCTTAAAACTGTCCCTGATTATTGCACTGATGGAGTGAACAAGTCCATCAAGGTTGACCATCATCCCCATGTTGCTGTTAGGGTGTACAGTGTTCTTCTGGTTCTGCTCATCTCGCTGAGCATCAGTTCATGCAAATCCTTCCAGGTTTCTCTGAAATGTCTCCTGGTTTCTTATAGAACAGTTGTGTTCCATCACATCCATACACCACAGTTTGTTCGGCCATTCTCCAGTGGATGGGCATCCCTTCAATTTCCAGTTCTTTTGCCACCACAAACAGAGCTGCCATGAGTTTTTCTACCTGTGGGACTTTTCCCTGTTTGTGATCTCTTTGGGATGCAGACCTAGCAGTGGTGGTGCTGGAATCACGGGTTAGTCACATTTTCATTGTCCTTTCGAATTGCTCTTCAGAAAAATTGGATCAGTTCACAACTCCACCAACAATGTACTAGTGTCCCAGTAAATCTGATTTTATTTCTATAAAAAGTTTTTATAATTTTGTTCATATGGTTCTTGGGTTTGTTTTGGAAGGCATAGTCCTAGATAGCTTGGGATGTCTCTACTTACAGGATTTTTTGGTGCTATATGGGATTTTACATTACTTTTAAATATGTAAGTTTTTGTAGTTATTAAACTGAACTACTTTTGTCCTGAGGTTTCCTCAGATTTCTCCAAGAGGATCATCCATATCCTGACCTAAATCCTCTGGGGCCTTGGACAGTTCTTCTAGGCCTTTGGGATTCTGCACCCTCTGATACTGACTGCATGACCAGGTGGTCTGCTTTACTGGTCTTATGTGTGTAGTCTCTACCTGCCTTCCCCAGATATTCTTTGGATTACTGGTGATTTGTATTGTCATGGTGATTCAGGACCCCCAGAAGAGTCTCGTCATTGGCAGGTTGGATCCCCAAGACAGTGCATCCTGTCCTCTTTGTCCTTTTAAAGTTGGGGGCCTGGAGGCCTCGCTAATGGCACCAGCCAGCCAGCTCCATGGCACCCTTGGGAAGAAGGCACACTTCATCCCTGAGTTCTTCCTGTGGGGACTATCAGCGTGGTATTGTATCTTAAAGAGGACACCCTCGGGGCAGCGTTGTGGCATCTTCCCTTGGGCCTCTGCAGGAGATGGGCTCCATGATGGGGGCAAACTCGGCCATCTCCCTCCCATGCAAGACTTCGTCATGTTGTGGGGCTGGCCTCCAGGGCAGGCCTCCCCGAGGGTTCTTGGGCTGAAGCTCGGTGGGATGGCCCTGTCAGATGGGCACTGCTGTTGCTGCTGTCCTGGTGATGGACAAGATGCATGTGGGAGACACACGTGGGACTGTGTTGTTTCTGTGGTTTGCTTGCCACAGACATCTTGAGGAAGGAGAGTCACTGGGGCTGTGTCGACCGTGTCCTCTTGTCTGCTCTTCTCAGCTTCTTCCTCAGTAGCCCCTTGGCTAGCAGGGTGGCAGATAGGTCATTGACTCTCTGTTGGCTGCGGGTGGGGAGGGCTTCCATTTCTTGTCTGCTCTGATCTGTCTTGACTTTGTGCATGGTTTCACGTCAGACCTTCCCTAGAGCCACCCTCTCCTCCAGAGATCCTAATGTCTCTCACAGTCCTCGAGCTCTGGATGTGCTACTGAAAGAGGGGTGGGGTGCAGTCAGGGGACCCTCCCTCCGACCTGGGCACCTGCAGGAGTTTGGTCTTACAACTGCGGCTGTCTCCATTGAGAAACCAGTGGAGAGGCGTTCCTCATGCCCCTGGGCAGCCTGGACCTAGACTTGGGCCTATCACCATAGCCTGACATCATCTTGATGGAAGCTTATTTGAGGGGAGCTGGCCAGCTGTAAGTAAATCCCTCCCTCCAGGGAGCCAGCCATACCCAAACTTGGGGAGTTGGGGACATGCATTGGGGGGGCTCTTTCTCCTGCAGAGACAGGAGTTGGTCAGGAAGGAGCTGAGTCATGTCCATCTTGATCCTTGGGAGTCAGTCCACGATGTAGACTTTCTGATGACTTCCTGCTTGCTGGGAGAAGAGGGAGGGTCTTCTGCCTCACTTCTTGCCCCTGCACGCTAAGATGGTGATCTGGCTCTCGTCTGCTGTGGCTGTTTGGTCCTTAATTGTCCTTACTGTCACTGATGGTGATTCCCCAGGTTCAGTCAATCCCATCTTATAGGAAGACATCGAATTCCTTGTTCTTTGTGCAGCTCTATTTGTCATTTCTTAATTCAGGAATCATCCCCTACTATTACTTGATCCTCAAAGGCCTCTGGGTAGCTTCCTCTGGCTACTTTTAGGGAACAATAAAGATGCTTCCAGTGCAAACTATACCAGTAGATAATCAATAGGGAAACAAACCAGGAATTGTTAACCTGAGATCTGTGAAGTTGATTTTTAAACTATTTTGATAACAATATTTCTAGGGAAGGGGAAAGGAATAAACATTTATTCAACCCCTCTTCCTTTCCAGGCACTGTGCTGACTGCTTTCTAATTAGGATCTTATTTGATCCTCACAGTAATCCTGCCCTGGAGCTACTGTTTTCTTATCCCCATTTTACAGTTGAGGAAATTTGAACTCTGGCCTTCCTGACTCCAACCCAAGGTTTTATCCACTGGATCTCTAACTGCCTTTTAATATCATCTCTGTCCTTTGCAATTCTATGTATTTTATACAGTTAAAAATATTCTGGGAAAGGGTCTGTGGCTGCCCCTTCACTGCCAAGGGGTTGGGGGAGGGGGAAAATCTCGAGAATATATGGTTATGGGAGGCCCAGGTAGTGACTAGATCCTTGGTCATCAACGCTCCCCCAAGTCTTCAGACTCAGAGATGCAGTCGCGCTGGGCTCCTCCTCCTGTCATTTGTGGCCCCATCCTCTCCGATTTGTGCCAGAAAACTTTTGGATGCAGATGTCCACTGGTGACTTCTCTCCTGGCCTCTGAGTCTCATCCTCACCTGCCTTCTGGGCTCTGGCACCTGGAGGCATTGCCTCTTTCCTGCCCAGGCCATCCTCCCTGTGGCCACATCCTCCCCCTCCCTCGGACCCCGTCTACACTCCTGATCTTCACTCTCATCACAGACATAGCCTCTTCTCGTGTTGACTTCCACAGCTTCTCCGTTTCCCTCCTCTTCTTTCCACTCGTAGCCACCACTCGAATGTAGACCAGGTCCCTCCCAGCATCTCCAGAGGTTCTCACTCCAGCCCATCATCCCCACGGCCTCCAGAATGATCGTGGTCAGATATGGGCTGACTGTGCCACTGGGGAGTGAGTGCTTCAGGGAATCGAGCCCCCTCTCACCACCAGAAACCAAGAGGAGCTCAGATGTTCAGAGCCCATTATCCCCCCTTCCCTGGCCTTGACCCACCTTTCCAGACTATTGCCTTGTGCTCCCCTCTCCCTTCTCTGTGGTCTGGCCAGCTCAACGTTTCCCGATATCCAGAACCCTGTTTTCCTCACCTCTGCTTCTTGGAGGCCTTGGTTCCTTCCGGGGCCCAGCTCAACTGTTGTCTTCTGCAAGAGAACTTTTCTCTTTCTGAGCAAAGTTAACTTGCTCTGTTTTGTTTGAGTCTGGTGTGAGATTCTTCCAGCGGATAGTGTGGGAACTTCTTGTGGGCAGGGATTGTTGGGGAGCCTGGCCTTGGTCCTGGGATCAGCTTGGATGTTTGCTCAACTTTGGGTCTACTGGAAAAATGCCCCATGTACTTTTAAATTCCTCTGCAGGGGATGTTAGTTTGTAAGCTGCAGTTATTTTCAGGGTAGTTTGTTTGCAAATCTTAATTCTTAACATGACAGGATGAGATGACTGTCATAGTCAATGTTTCTCAGTATGTTTAGTACATGAGCCATCTCTCTGCTAGGCAAGAGACATGTCAATTTTTACCTTTTAAGCTTTTTGGTCATTGCATTTAGACTAAGGACATGTTTGCACTTGGTCTGAAAACTGGCTGTTTCATGGCATTCTTTGTCTCTGTTTCTGGAAGGATAGAGGAGGATTTGAAATGTTTCTGATGACAAGCCTTTCCATTTGTAAGTGGGCATGCCTAGAAACTTCCAGCGATCGTGCTCTGTCCAGGTTGCCTGTGAGAGCCAGAGCTCTTACAGAGTGCTGAGACAGCTGGGGTGCAGCCTGGTGGAGACGGCGGAATTAAGCCCTCCCACTGTATACCAAGATGCTGGCATCAGAAGAAGTGAGGAGCGAGGAGGAAGTGACATTTCAGATCTGTGGGGAGTGGAAGAGTTAGTGACCAAGCACGGGACAGAGAGGCCCAGAGAAGGTAACGGGAATAAGGGAAGGAGGCAAGCACTGATTACCATGTTTCAGCACTGTGCTAAATTTTTTACTGATAGCTCATTTGGTAATATTGGCAATTTTGATTACATAAAGTGGAAAAATTTTTATATAAACAAGACCAGTGCAGCCAAAATTAGAAGGGAAATTAGTTACTGGGGGAAATGTTCACTAAGATATTTATGGAACTGATTAGAATTTTAGATTTATTGTTGCTTTTTATTGGTATATCCCAGTCATTCTCTTACATATACTCTTCTGTCCCATTCCACCCCCAGAACTCAGGTAGGCTTCCTTTGTGACCAAAACCCAAAGCATTTTCATCAGTCAGGTCCCCCCCCCCCCCCCCCGCTCCCTCCCTTCCCCCACCCCCCAAACCTGTTACCTCCTCAAGAGACAGGGAGATGAATCTTCATCTCCTCCAGGATCACCACGGTTGACTTCCCTGCATTGTTCTTGTCATTTAGATTATTGTTCGGATCCTGCTTTGTTTTCCAAAGGGCCCCAGAATCTGCCCATGTTTGTCAGAATTCTTCATGTTTGTTTTCTTACAGCTCAGATATCCATTCTATTCATATAATACCACAGTTGGGTCAACCTTTCCCTAAGTATTGGACACCTACTGGAAGTGTGACAATGAGTAGTTTGGTGTGTTTGGGACTTTTTGTATTTCCCTTCATTGGGTTGTACTCCCCTCCCCCTAGTCCCCATAGCTTAGTCCAGCTCAGTTCCATATTGTTTTCCAGCGGGGTTGGACCATGACACAACACACCAACAACAATCTACTGACAATTGATGTCTTTTGTTGTCTTTGCTGATTTGATGTCACTCATCAGTGATTTGGAACATGATTTCATTTGGTTGTGGAGAGATTTTTCCTATATGTCAGCCACTTATCTGTTGGAGAGTGCTACTCCATCTTAGACGTTTCAGTCAATCCTCAAATAGCTTGATTATTAGACTTGCAACAGTGATCTTTATGTAACATTGTTTTGTGTTTCTCTAACTTGACTTGGGCTAGCTATATTGGTTTTAGTTGGGTCAGAGCTTTTTTAATTTAATTTAATTTAATTTTATTATTTTATTTTATATTTTTTAGGTTTTTACAAGGCAAATGGGGTTAAGTGACTTGCCCAAAGCCACACAGCTAGGTAATTATTAAGTGTCTGAGGCTAGATTTGAACTCGGGTACTCCTGACTCCAGTGCTGGTGCTCTATCCACTGTGCCACCTAGCTGCCCCTAGGGTCAGAGCTTTTTTAAGTGGTTTTTTTTTTAATATTTATTTCATTAAATGTTTCCCAATTGTACATTTTTTTAACATTTATTTTTTAAAATTTTGACTTTTACGTTCTCTTTCCCTCCCTTCTTCTGGAGAAAGCAAGTAGTATGATACTCATTATACATTTGAGGTCATATAAAACATATTTCTATCATGTTGCAAAAGAAGATACAGATCAAAAGAACCACAAGAAAAATAAAGAAAAAATTAAAAAATATAATTTGATTTGCATTTAGAATTCATCAGTTCTTTCTCTGGAGGTAGATTGCATTTTTTTTCATCATGGATCCTGTGGAATTGTTTTGGATCATTTTCTTGATAGTATAACTAATTTTCCCAATTGATCATTCCTAAAACATTCCTGTTAATACACAATATTCTCCTGGTTTTGTTCATTTCACTTTGAACCAATTCTTAAATGCCTCAGGAATAGTCTTCTGTCAGATTTATGGAATGAGGGGAAATTTTTGACCAAACAAGAGATAGAGAGCATAATAAATTGTAAAATGGAGCAATGCAACCAAGATTAGAAGGAACACATAAAGTTAGGGAATGATTTTCTTTTTTTTTCTTTTTTTTAAGAAAGATTTTCTTTATTTTGAGTTTTACAGTTTTTTCCCCTAATCTTGCTTCCCCCGCCCCCCCAGAAGGCAATTTGCTGGTCTTTCCATTGTTTCCATGATATGCATTAATCTAAGTTGAATGTGATAAGAGAGAAATCATATCCTTAAGGAAGAAAAATAAAGTATAAGAGATAGCAAAATTACATAATAAGATAATGTGTTTTTTTTTTTTTTATTAAAGGTAATAGTCCTTGGTCTTTGTTCAAACTCCACGATTCTTTCTCTGGATACAGATGGTATTCTCCATTGCAGATAGCCCCAAATTGTCCCTGATTGTTGCACGGATGGAATGAGCAAGTCCATTAAAGTTGATCATCACCTCCATGTGGCTGTTAGGGTGTACAATGTTCTTCTGGTTCTGCTCATCTCACTTCTGCTCATCCTTCCAGGCTTCCCTGAATTCCCATCCCTCCTGGTTTCTAATAGAACAATAGTGTTCCATGACATACATAGACCACAGTTTGCTAAGCCATTCCCCAATTGAAGGACATTTATTCAATTTCCACTTCTTTGCCACCACAAACAGGGCTGCTATGAATATTTTTGTACAAGGGATGTTTTAACCCTTTTTCATCATCTCTTCAGGTTGTAGACCCAGTAGTGGTATTGCTGGATCAAAGGGTATGCACATTTTTGTTGCCCTTTGGGCATAATTGCACATTGCTCTCCAGATAGGTTGAATGAGTTCACAGCTCCACCATCAAGACATTAGTGTCCCATATTTCCTGCATCCCTTCCAACAGTGATCATTGTCCTTTCTGGTCATATTGGCCAGTCTGAGAGGTGTGAGGTGGTACCTCAGATGCTTTAATTTACATTTCTCTAATAAGCAATGATTTAGAGCAATTTTTCATATTACTGTGGATTGCTTTGATTTCCTCAGCTGTAAATTGCCTTTGCATATCCTTTGACCATTTGTCAGTTGGGGAAATGACTTTTTTTTTTTTTCAAAATTTGATTCAGTTCACTGTATATTTTAGAAATGAGTCCTTTGTCAGAAATACTAGTTGTAAAAATTGTTTCCCAGTTTACATTTCTTTTGATCTTGGTTACAGTGGTTTTTGTCTGTGCAAAAGCTTTTTAACTTAATGTAATCAAAATTATCTAGTTTATTCTTAATGATGTTCTCCATCTCTACCTTGGTCATACTCTGCTTCCTTTTCCATAGATCTGACAGGTAAACTATTCTTTGATGTTTTAGTTTGCTTAAAATAATTTTTTTTATGTCTAAATCCTTTATCTATTTTGATCTTATCTTGGTATAGGGCGTGAGGTGTTGGTCTAATGTAAGTTTCTTCCAAACTAACTTCTAATTTTTAGGGAATGATTTTCACAGCTAGTGTTACTGACATAGGACTCATTTCTAATATATATATGTGAACTGAGGAAAATTTACTTTTCAGTTAATAAATGGTCAATGGATATTAACAGTTTTGAGATGAATAAATTAAAATTGCATGTTATCATATAAAGAAATACTCCAAATCATGATTGATTAGAGAAATGAAAATTGAAACCAACTCTGAGGTACCACCTCTCATTAGATTGGTTAAAATGAAAAAAAAAAGAAAATTAATTAATATTAGAGAGAATATGGGGAAAACTGAGACACTAATGCACTATTGGTGGAGTTTTGAACTGATCCAACCATTCTGGAGAACAATTTAGAACTGTGCCCAAAGGTCAACAGGACTGGGCATACCTTTGATCCGTCAAGACCACTATTAGTCTGTATTCCAAAGAGATCATCAAAAAGGGGAAAAAGACCCATGTATATAAAAGTATTTATAGTAGTTCTTTATGCAGTCACAGAATTGTAAACTGAGGGTTTCCCCATCCATTGAGGAATAGCTGAACAATCTATGATATGATGTTCCATAAGAAATCATGAGTGGTCTGACTTCAGAGAGACCTGGAAAGACTCCCACAAACTGAGGCTGAGTGAAGTGAGCAGAAACAAGAACACACAGAACAACAGTGGAATAGGATCCACTGTGTTGGATGCAGGTCCTCTTGGCAGTTCAGTGACTAAGGACCTTCCTGATTAAGGAAAATGTCCACATCCAGAGGAAAAACTATGGAGTCTGAATCCAGAACAGAGTGTACCACGTACATTTTTTTAAAGCTTCTTTTACGTTTTTACTTTCTTTTTCATGTTTTTTTCCCTTTCTATTCTAATTCTTCTTTGACAGCATGACTAATATAGAAACATACACAACCTGTATCATCAGATTATTTGCTGCCATGGGGAGGGGTGTTGGAAGGGAGGGTGGTAGAAAAATCTGGAACTGAAAAGCTTGCTAAAAGATAAATATTGATAACTATCTTTGCACATAATTGGAGAAATAATATTTGGAATCATTAAAAAAATTAAAAATAATTAAAAAGAACCAGGATGCAAATTGTTTTGAAAATAACTGCTTTGTTTGAGATTCTAGGCCTGGGTTTCCTCTGATCCTGTTGCTTAAATGCAAGTGTTTGTTGGCACTATGATAAAACTGTGCCTGCCAAACATCTTTCCACTCCCCTTTGAATTATTTATCATTTTGTTTTTTCTGGAGTTTGATTGGGAAGCACCATTAAAAAATATTCAAGACGATTGGGATCTTTGATAGTTCTTCACACTTTATCAGGTCTACACTTTTGACTGATCTTTGATCAGATCTGTTTTTGTTTGATTTTTGAATCCAGGATCCAGAAACTTTCACTGTCAGGAAACTAAATCTATTTTGATTGACCAAGAAAGAATTTCAGTCAACAGAGACTGCCAGAAGCACCTCCTTCAGTTTTCTTTAAATAACCACAGTATGTGTAAAATGGCTGAGTTTACAAAGTACAATTCCCATACATCCTTTTAGGAGCTCATTTGTTTAGTGATGTTGTATGCTCATAGGATTTTGAACTGGAAGGGGAAGGCAATCCTAGCCTACATTTTAAGGGAGGGACCCTCCTTGGCACAGTTAAGATCAGATTTATTAGGACCATATTGCCAAGATCTTGTCACCAAGCTACAAATGGACCAAAATTTCTTTGATTTTCTGGTGTTTTCTACTGATGCATTTCTGTGGTTTGAAAAATGCTCTAATTAAAATTCCTGAAATGTCAACACTTTTGAGATAAATTTGTGTGAAAATTATGCTACCTGTTAGAAACAGTGGCAAGCCATTCTGATCTTTGCTTTACAATTGATTTGTAAAGATGTGGGCAACACTCTCTTATTCAGTTGCCTCCCTGATTCATTTTATAAGACGCCCAAG
Source organism: Macrotis lagotis (assembly GCF_037893015.1). Classification (NCBI taxonomy): domain Eukaryota; kingdom Metazoa; phylum Chordata; class Mammalia; order Peramelemorphia; family Peramelidae; genus Macrotis; species Macrotis lagotis. Next base: position 1,249,119 of record NC_133659.1, read on the forward strand.
TAGGGGCAAACACAGGGTCACAGATAAGCTGAGATGAGAGTCTGACATTTTGGGGCAAGTGGCATCAAGTGTAAAGATGATAAACTACAAAGCGTTTTTTCCTGAATTTCTTTTTAGTATAAGATAAAAATTAAATTTTAAAGTAAGTCTCATTTGTGTGAAAACATTTAAAAACAAATTGTTGCCATTTAGGGAAAAACAAATCTGAAACAAAACTTAACAAAACCTGTTCCTTCTCAAATTTCCAAGAGAGATGTCTTCCACTTCTTTGGGTTTTTCCACGTCATCTTTTCCAACTCTTTCTCTTACTATAGAAGCAGGGACAGAATCATTCCATCTAAGAATTTTTTAAAAAAAGTTTGATTTTTATACTCTCTTATGGAGTAAAACAGGTAGTCACATCTGCAGCAAGTACAAATAAGAGTCACTCTTTGGGAATATCAGAGTTTTCCATGGGAAATGAGCTTCTATATTTTTTTGTTTCCTCACTCCTGGAAATATTTTTTTTTAGATTTTTTTTTTTTTGCAAGGCAATGTGGTTAAGTGGCTTGCCCAAGGCCACACAGCTAGGCAATTGTTCAGTGTCTGAGGCCAGAACTCCTGGAAATTTTGAAAAACTAACTTCTGGCTTAGGTTGTAAGAAGGAAGTTGGAAAAGGTGGCAATTTCAGTTGAGTCAGGCATCCTAACTTTTAAAATAAGAAAATGAGAGAAGGTAAATGAAGGCCTCGGCCTGCTGCCAAACTGCAGTGCCTACCTGTTGGCTGAAAGAATGCAGGAAGGGTGCGGGAAGCAAATCTCAGTTAAAGCCTGATATCTGGGAGCCTTGGAAATTAGGGAATGGGATTCTTGTCTGGTAAGACTTCAGAAGAGATGTGGAGCAGGCCTTCCCTTGTGTTCTCCAACACCAATCAGAAGACCATAAATCAGACATTGCAGCCTAGATTCCTCCTGAGAAAGGACCTGATCGTGACTGTTGGTCTGTCTGCTTAGAAGATTGTAGGGGGGAAAGAGGCATCAACTTGGAGAGAGTCAGTAAGAGTCAGCATGGATTAAGTACCTACTGGATACACTGAAATGCATCCAGAGAAACGGTCTGGCTTTGAGGAGCACCTGGTCTAATGGCTGGAGTTGAAAAAGTAGGGAGAGGAAGTGCCTGGCAGGGGCCAAGGGCGGGCTGCAGAATGGATGACCAGACCCTGGAGCTGAAGGAGTTGGGCCAGGGCCTGCCTTGGGAAGATGGAAGGATGTGAAGAGCAACCTGGGGTCGGTCTCTGCTGCAGCTTCGGGGGCCCATGGGAGTGGGTGCTGGTTTGCTGAAATGCTGTGCTCCAGTTGGGAAGAAAAGCATCCTGCCGAGGGATGGGGACAGAGCTCAGGCTGAAGGGCACCATATGGTTCAGGGTCCAGAAATTGTGCCCTGTTGCTGATGATCTTACTTATTTGGTTGTGCCTGGATGATTTGCCCATTTGGGAGCCTTGAGTCATTTGTATGGTTATCAGGCAAGCTTCTTCCCCAAATCTTTTTAGATAAAGAGGACTTTACAATAAAAAAGCATCAAAGACCATTGGGGCATATATTATAAAGACTCCTGTTGGGGATGACTCTGTTTCACTCTCCTAAAATCCATGGATGTACACAGAGCGCCTTTGTTAAAAACCTGACCTGGTCTTGAAGGCCCTTTTAAGACCCTACATCCAGCCCGTGAGGCCCCACACTGACCCTCCTTCGGGGGCCCCTCTCCCCTATAGAACAGAAGCTCCCTGAGGGTCCAGCCAGGTTCACTTTTGTCTTTGGGGAGGGGCATCTGGTAGGTCCTTGACTGGTTAGTTGCGGTCCCTTCTTCCAGCTGGCCCATCCCAGGTAAATACCCCACAAGCCCCCCTTCTGTTCTTGTTGGGCCTGGTGGTTTTTCTGCTTTCTGGCTGTCTCTCCCAAGTGTCTTCCCGGTGCAGGGGCCAAGCTCGACTGACCAAGCCACCCCCTACTCAGGGACAGACTGTTGTCTGACTGAAATTGAGAGCCCTTCACACGGAGCCCCTCGCTATTTGCTAGCTCCCCCTTCACTTTGAACTCTCTGCTACTCCCCCTGACCAGGCCAGCCACCTGGTACTTGCCTTCCTGCCAGCACCGGCTGCTGCTTCCCCTAGGAGTCCCTTCCCTGTGCTCTTTTACTTGTGTGTTGACACTCCCCTTAACTTGGGAGCCCCTTGAGGACGGGCTGCTTTTTTGCCGTTCTCAGAATCTGCAGGCCCTGTCTAGAGATAGCACTTAATAAATGCTGGCTGACAGACTCACGGTGACTTGTCCAGCCTCTGACTGGTCTGCAGTATCATGTTCGGCAGGTCCATCCTGCCCTCTCTTAGTGGCCAGGAGCCTGACCCCTTTGACTTCACAGACCTAGCTCCTGGGCTACCTCCTCATGGGAAGTGGTTACATGGGGCCAGAGCCATGTGGCCCCCAGTGGTCATCTGAGCACAGGGTCAATAGAGTTAGAGGGCTGAACTTCAGGGAGAGCCCCCCCCACCCCCACAATGACCTGGGGGTCCCATCTGGGGTTCTTACATTTGTTTTCTTTGTGATTCTTCCCTGAGATCAGTCCAGCAAATGGCCATTAAGTCTCCACATGTCTACACTGAATGAGGTGCTGGGGAAGACCAGAAGCTCTGTTTATACCTGTTCATTTCCTTTGTCTAAGACTCCCATGTCCAGCTAACTGTCCTGTCCTGACCTGAGAGAGCAGCTGAAGGGGCTTCAGGACGGGGGAGAGGATGGTGGCCCAGAGAGTCCCCCTCCTGACTGGGTTCAGGTAGGAGAGCAGCACCACGCTTGGAGGCATTGCTGGCCTCTGCTAGGAGGTTGTCAGCCCCTACAGTGGTTCTGCTGCTGTCCTTGATCTCAGGATGAGCTTACCTTTTGGTAGCAGCTGGGGTGCCTAGAAAAGGAAATCGGAAAGAGAGGGTAACTTCTAAGGCTGAGACTCAGGTCAGGGGCTAGGACGATTCTTAGCCATGGAGTGGAGATAATGGAGAGGGTGTGCCTGGGCGACCGCTGAATCCCTGGGGCAGCTATTGGGGCCCCTTTCACCAGGTAATGGAGGCCAGCCTTGCGCAGGAACTGGCAAGGACAGGAAGGGCATATTTGTGTGAGAGATGGGGCCACGAGGAGCCCCAGCCAGTCAGGATGGGCTGCACTGGACCCCAGAGACAGGTTGTGGACCTCATTGTGCCCTCCACCACCCAGGCTGAGAAGTTACACAGTTGTGGCCACATCCTGAAGAGAATGACTGTGGAACCTGGTTCCAGAGGCCTGAGGACCAAGCCAGAACCGCCAGGGGACACGTTCACGGATCTGGCTCGTGCCACTTTTTGTTGTTGTTGTGCTTCAGTGGGAGGGGGTGGAATAGGAGACAGAAAAGAGGACTTAATTGAAAATACAATTCTATTTTAAAATAAAGGCATCAGTCCTGAGCAACTGAATGGAAAGCATTTATTATGTGTTTACTAAATCCGAGGCATCTTGTCCAACATTGGGGTTACAAGTTTGAGAAGTGTGACAATCCCTGACCTCCAGGACCATCAGACAGTTTTGGGACAGTGAGCTGAGTCACCTGGAGATGGTTCTGTTGAAACACTCTTTCTACAATCCTCTGATTATTGATTATTGATGTCATTCTCTACTGTGTCCAAAGCACAAGGTGGGAGGCAGAGAGCGAGGGTGGAGGACCGGTCAGTACAGAGTGGTGGGCGACTGCTTGGGTCTAGAGAGTCTTGAATGGCTGTGTGAGAGGAGAGCCTGGGCTTGGCCCTTTGGATGAGACGAGCATTCAGCCATGGGGAAGGGGGAGGACATGCTAAGTAATTTACAGCTAGGATCTCCTTTGACTCTCCCATTGGCCCTGGGAGGTGGTGGTGGTCTGGAGGAAACTGAGTGAATGACCCCAGAATCCCCCAGACCCAGCTTGGGCCACTTAGTAGCCTTCATTGGAGCAGACTCATGAAGAACAGTGGAAGGAAGGGAGCAGAGGAAAAAAGGGTGAAAGCAAATATTGGCGGAACAAACTGGAAATTTGGTGCCTTTTAAAAAAAATCTTGAATGCTGTCCATGGCCTGATTTTTGTGTATTGCATTCATTGTAGAGCAGAGGTGTATCGGCTTTGGGAGCTCAACCACTTTAAGAAAAATTGACCTGTGTAATAAAATTTCTACTTTTTCATCAGATAAATGTAAGGTCAGTTATCACCTTCACCAAATAATCCTCCACAGCATCAATTTAAGGAGGGACTTCTTTGGCTGTACCGTCTGATTTGATTTCTCAGAATTTCACATCTAGACAAGTTTTCTGGTGCAGGAGTATCATATAAAGCAGAATACCTTAAAATACCATCAGTTTGCTTAGCTTTAATGGCCACAGAGTCTCCATGATATTGATAGTCATTCATCTTTATTATTTTGGGGAAACAGGGTCATGCTTAGTTGAAAATTAGGCAAGTTATTTTGCTAATTAAAAAGAGACCTTTATTTTAATAAACTGTATGTACTATAAGAAATCCTATCTTACTGCAGATACTCAAAGAGGATTATGCTATTATTTGTTAGTAGCGATAATAATGACTTTTTATCCCTAGGTCATAAGGTGACTCATTAGAATTCATTTTTGTGAGCTGGAGGTTTCCTATTTTATCATTAGTCATAGAGATTTGTGTGTGTATATTTCTATACAGACACCCATATATTTATGGTGCTATTTTTCCCATCTTGATTAATATATATATATATATATATATATATATTTTTTTTTTTTTTTTTTTTTTTTTTTTTGCAAGGCAATGGGGTTAAGTGACTTGCCCAAGAAAGGAAGTATTAAATGTCTGAGGTCACATTTGAACTCAGGTCTTCCTGACTCTTGGGTTGGTACTCTGTCCACTGTGCCACCTAGCTGCCCCAGTTTTACTTTTTAAATCAGGAAATGAAAAATACGAAACAAGTAGAAATTATTTTATAGAATATCTGTTAGAAACAGAACATAAACTCAGATAGGACTAAGCTGTATGGATTAGGTTTCTACTAGCAAATTTAATACAAATGATCATTCAGCAAATATTTGGTTGCTAATGTTCATTGATATTGAGATTGAGATTCCTCGTTCAAGTTTTTTCTTAGATACTTTAAAATGTTTTCATCTCCAAAAGCACCTTTTACTTGATGTAACTTTATACGCTAAATTATTCAAGGGGATCTGTGTTCTCATTGATTCGAAGCTTGCTCTGGTAACAGATTGTCATTCATCCTGGAGTCCTCTCAGGCAGCTCTCCTAAGTCTGCCCACTGTGCCAGCATTCTTCCTCCTAGGGCACCCTGTGCTCACTGGTCATCCCTGGACTTGAGTAGCTGGCACCTCCTCGGGGGGTCCTTCCTTGGGGATGATGTTGACTCTGGGACACTCTGCTCAGATTCACCTTGCTTCCTTTGTGATGTTTCTCTTGAATTCCTTGGAGATTGGGGTCTTCTAGGCCTCACTGGGATCTGATCAGGCCTTAGACACTTCCTAGGCTCCTCACCCTATTTACTCAGTTCCTCACTGGAGGAGGAAATGGCAAGCCCCAGCAGTATCTTTGCCAAGAAAACTCCAAAGTGGGTCATGAAGAATTGGACATAACTGAAATGAATGATAAATGAAACTCAGTGGACACATAGTTGTTCACTTTTTGATCTCATTATGGATAGGCTGAATAAAGGGTTCATCAAAATGTAATTAGTTCTTTTAGTACAAATTTCCAAGATGCCCATTTCCTAGCTCTGCCGACAGTGGTACAGTGCTCTCATCCCCTACCTCCTGTTTCTCACCCCCACCATAAACCCCCACACTTCGTTTGCTCCCCAAGAGGGCCATACCCTTCTTGAACCGTATTCCCATTTTGGAATCCCCAGGACAGCCAAGGGACCTCCTCTTCAGACCCCGGGTTTCTCTGGTCTAAACGCTGGTGTCCGTGGGGTTGCCTCCACCCTTTCCTGGTGGCTGACTAGCCCTTGGGAGCTCCAGGGGTCCCAAGCTTTCCTTCCTCTCTCCTCCTGGGCAGCTGCTGCTCTCCCTGGGGTCCATCTTGGTGGTGGTACCCATTCTTTCCCCAGGGTCCTACTTCTCATGTATGTGTTCATGCAGACTTTGACTTAAGAATAGGTGTGTTTCAGTCACATCTGTTGTTATTTCATGAAGAAAAGTGACACATTGAGATGGGAGAAAATGAATATATTTTTATTATGGAATCCGGCCTTTTCGAGGCTCCATTCAGTTCTTTGTCCATATGTAGGCGTGATGTCACTAATCATATATCAGATCTGCTGAATAACAGTCGCAAGGAGAGGCCAGGAATCAGCAGCCTGGACGAGGGGCTTTGGGGTGGATCTTGGTTGCCCCATCAGAGCCAGATCTTCTGGGGAGGAGGAGGGTCTCAGTGGGCCCACAGACAAGGCTTAAGGATTCATCCATTCATTCATTCCTAGTTACTCAACCCAGACTTGTGGTATAAATTGAAGTTGCTTTTTTGTTTGTTAAATAAGCAGCATGGAAATTCTAATAACTTCCTTGTAACTCAACAATGGAGAGTGAAAAACCATCATTTCCTAACTGATTCTAGCAATGCCTTTTAGAACATTTGCTTGATCATTTTTTTCTTTCTGTAAAATCCATTTTAATAGCATTTTTATGTTCTATATATTTTATGAAAGGGCCTTATTGAAAATCTTGGACAGTTTCCATCAACTTCCCCAAAGACTCATTTAATTTGAAAATCCTTAGTTTCATCCTTACCTTAATTACAATCCTTGGAACTGTGCTCTGTTAACTGGTTTTTGAAGTTTCACGTAATGATGTGCATCTCGCCCCATCCAGGGTGAGAGTCCAAGTACCATTCACAGTGGGAAGTTCACTGTTGCTTAGCTACCTACCTTTTAATTCCAAATTGCAGGCATTTCAGTAATCGGTGGCCCTTCAGCTGCTCAGTGTTTGTTCATGATGGCGTCAGCTGTTTTAATGTGTCTTTTACTTTTTTTGTATTATGGCTGTTATTATGGGGGGGGGTTCCAGTGGTGCTGGGATGAACCCCTTTCCCATGTCAAAGCAGCCATTTTGTGGGAGTCTCAGACTTCACTTATAAGTGGTGCTGGTGTCACAAGGAGATGAATCTTGACTTAAATGTGAGTAAAAGGGTTGACTGCAAAATGTCAGCCATGGTTTTTGGAAGAAGACTGCTGCTAAAGCTTAAGAAGCAATCATGTGAACTAGCGAGAGAGTCCTTTGAGGGGGCAGTTTTGTCTTACTGGGGAGGGGGATCCTTCAAGGGGCAGGGGAATAATCCAAGTGAAAGATGAAAGCCAGGAATGCTGCCCTCCCCTCGTGGTGGATGAGGAGAGATGCACCTGGAAGCCCAGAGCAGGCCAGTCATATGCCCCAAGCTCTGCTGCCCAACCTGGGAGAGAGTCCTGGACTTCTGGACCCTTGTAGACAGACCCAGTGCAGATCCCGTGGTGGCCGCAGAATTGAGCCACCCTCTTGTTCATAGGTGCCTAAGATATGATAGCATCAAGAGGTGCCCAAACTCACCTTAGTTATTGACCCTCCCTCAGATGTACATTCTCTATTAGATTATAAACTCCTTGAGAGCAGGGCCCAGGGGTTTTTCATATTTGTATTTTATTTCCCCATAGGCCTTAGCCTTGTGTGGCTAGTGTCCAATTACTTGTCACTGGGTGAGGGGTAGTTCCCTGCTAGGTGCTGTACACACACACTTTTCTCTTTCTTTCTCTCTCCTCTCTTCCTCCCTTTTTCTCCTCTCACTGGTTAAGAGAAGAAATAAGAAGGAAGAACCGAAATAATTTTTAAATGCTCCCTCTTAGAAAGCTTAATAGTGAGCATCTATGTTGGCATTGGATCAGTACTTTTCATTGAGAGCAGGAAAGGTAGGCCTAACCTTTGTTGTTGCTTTGATTCATGAACCTGTACTTTGATTTTTGTGTTCTAGTTTGGGGGAGAAGATAGTGTGAATAAACAAATGAATGACTCAAACCACCCTTCTTAGTGCTGCTTCTGTCCCAAGCTTCCAGAGGAGCTGAAATCCTAGGTGGGGTGGTGACTGTTAATCCAAGCCAGTTCTGCCCCAAAACCGAAGGAAGGATCTTAGGTCCTAAGGGTCCTCCTAAAGGTGAGGCATGGCCTCATCCAGGTCTGGGGTTGTTGGACAAAGCCTTTTTGGCCAACCTTTATTAATCACTGGACAGTTAGGTAGATAGAGCACTGACCTTGGAGTCAGGAGGATCTGAGTTCATATTCGGCCTCCAGCACTTACTGCTGTGTGACTTTGGGTGAGTCACTTACTCCTGATTGCCTCACATCCATTCATCCTAATCCATATCTGGTCACTGGACCCAGAGGACTCTGGAGGAGAAAGTGAGGTGTCTTAGCACAGCACCCCTTCCTTAAATCCAATTCATGTGCTTGTCATGGCATCCCCTCCATGATGTTGGAAAGCGAGAGACAAACACCATCATCATCATTAAGCACTCACAGTTCATGGGTGGGTAGGTGAGTCTATATGGGATCATTTTTCTAAAGAGACCAAAGCTAAAATGGGTTGGGAGGGGGTCTATCCACCAGTGATTGGAGTTGAGAGGAAGTCTTCATTTAAAGTTTCAAAAATAGGAGGTGGCTAGGTGGCACAGTGGATAGAGCACCAGCCCTGGAGTCAGGAGTACCTGAGTTAAAATCCGGCCTCAGACACTTAATAATTACCTAGCTGTGTGGCTTTGGGCAAGCTACTTAACCCCATTTGCCTTGCAAAAAAAAATAAAGTTTCAAAAATAACCAAGTTGTTGTATTGAGGCAAGGGAAGGAAAAAACAAATCGATTTCATATTTTCTTTATTTTTTTTAGAATAGTCATTTTTGACCTAAATAGATCAGTACTGCAGCTCAGTTACTTTCCTGTAACTGTTCTCAAAACTTTGGAGTTAAGTCTTGGATGCCTATGGAACTTCAAAAACAAAAAAAAATCTATACCTTTAAAAAATTCTAAGGCTTTCTCCTACACAGATGACTTCCAGATCCATTTATGCATCCCTGCCCCTTTCTTTGGAATTCATTCCCTGACTTGGTGCCCTTTAAACCTTTACCCTTCCATTGAGAAGCCACCATCTTCCCAGTTACTCAAATTTGACACCTTGGAGCCCCCTCCCATGTCTAGTGATTTGGAACACCATCAGTTCTCTATTATGTCTCTTCCTTCTCTCAGGACCATAAAATGTCTTGAGCTGGAAGGGTCTCCTAAGGCTTTTGTGTGTGACCCTTTCCCTTTCTGTAGTCTGGCTCCAATCAGCCATTAAAGTCTTTATTTGGATCATTCACTATTTTAGTCAAATTTGACTCCAGGCCATTGCCCAAGTCCAAAGAGGCCTCTGTGCTCTGCACGGTGATATCAGAGGGCTCCTGCACACCTGGAATGACTCTTCTTGTCTCCGTCTTTGACAATCCCTCCCTTAAATGCCTTGTCCTGCCTGTCTCCGCTTCCATGTTTTCTTCGTTGAGCTGCTGTAGTCTTCTCAGGTATATGTTTAGAGGAAGCCTCAACCTTTACAAGAAAAAAACTTATTCCAGGTATGGTACATGCACATGCCATGTTGTCCCTCCCTAGGAGAGTGTGTGCTCTTCCAGGCCAAGGACCGCCATTTTTCTTCTTACGACCCTTATTGAGTAGGTATTGATTCTCACTTGGAGCTTAATGAGGCCAGTATCTACAAACATTAACCAAGAAGTAAATTGTAAAATGGCATTGTGGTGGTTGGTGTTCAAATGTACCCACAATAATATTCAACATAATTTGTCCTCTGTATTTATTATCTTTTATCTTCAAGATGATTCAGTGAGGATGTAGTTTCATAATTGTCAGCTACTTTTCCTTCTCTTGGTTTGGGCTTAAGGTTTTTTTAAAAGAGCATACCCAAGCAGTGCTAGTCACTTTAAACAGATTATTATTGTGTCCTTAAGTTCAGATAGTAAGATGGTGCTGGCCATCCTGTGATCCAGTGACATGAAATCTCATGGGAACAAGTCTCCAATCCATGTTCCTGGGTTCCTAGGCATTCACTAACTTCTTTATATTCTCTAAATAAATAGAATTCCATGGAAAATCAGAGAGACTTTTAAAGCTCAGAGACTGAATTGAAGCTATATGTTGCTTAATGATTTTTGTCTCAGCTTCAAGAAAAAGAGGCTGATAGTTCAAGATCAATGAAATGAGCACATCAGAAAGAGAAGTTTATTCAGAAATGAAGCTTGGATCTTTGTTGGCAAGAGCAGAGGGCAGTTTTGTTTATGGAAATAGGCCTGGCCTGGGATTCAAGAGGCTGGACTAGTCTGGCTAGACCACTCATTCTCTGGGGCAGAGTGAAGCCTTCGTGTCCTTGTTGGACCTCAACTGGATCAGCTGATCTCTGAGATCCTCTTTCACTTTGAAGTTCTAGGAATCTATGATTGAAACCAAATTATCAGATTGATTTCAATCATCATTTCAAAAACTAGATAGGAAATCTGAGTTTAAAAAATGCAGGGTATATTTGTCATTTATCTAGATTATGACATGTGGATTGGTTTGAAGGTGACAGAAAGCTAGCATACTGAATGACAGTCTCAAGATCCCAAAAGACATGGGCAGGAAATGAGATGGGATTTCATAGGGACCAGTTTCACTTCCCTGGGGTGAAGGATGATGTTAAGTGGGCAGTGAGCCCAGTAGGGGCCAGTTATATCTTGTCACAATCAAGTAAAAAAGCTGAGGACCTCTTGGGCTGCAGTAGAAGAGGAGTGACAGACCAGGCCTGAAATCATCTTAGCTCTGAGCCCCATGGTTTAGGAATAGAACATCCAGGAGTGGGGAACCTCAGAGGCTTCACTGGATGGAGGTTGTGGCAGATGAGGAGCCAGGGGAAAGAGCTGGGGATGAATAACCTGGCAGGGAAATGAATCGGGAAGAAGAGTTGTCTTCAAGTACAGAATGGGTTAGCAAAGAGGCCAATGTCTCTGGGAGGGGGATGAGACCATCTAAGAGTGAAGTGCCATGGGCCGCCTCTGGACACGCTGAGTAGCCTGCCTCCTTTCTGATGTTGTTAGGCTCAGGCTGATTGACCCCTTGTCAGGTAGTGGGTAGAAGGCTTCTTTTGGGGATGGATTAGATTACATGGGGATCAAGAGCCTTTCTGACTGAAGTTCGGTGAGTGTAAAGCAGTTACTTGTGAAATCATTGGGAAAGCCATCTTCGATTCAGTATGGTAATTATAGATCTTGGAGAAATTGTTTTGCCCAATTTTTTATTTATAAGATAATATCCATCATCATAAATACCAGCCTGTTAACTAAAATGGCAAGTTAACATATCTTGGTTATTTTCCCTTTTGAATAAAAATACAATCATCTAAACAAACCAAACATTTGTGGTTTTTTTTTTTTTTTTAACTCTTAGCTATTTCAATTAAGAATGTGAAAGAATAATGATGAAGTCTCACATTTATATACATCATCTCATTGGGTCCTCATTGCTATACTGTGAAGTAGGTCAGTTGATCTGTGCATTTATTAAATATTTAGAGTGTACCAGGCCTCATGCTAGATGGGAGATACAAAGAAAAAGGAAAATCAAACCCTGCCTTCAAGGAACTTTTAATCTCTTGGGGGCTGGGGGGAGCCACATGTAAAAACTGGAATACAATGACATGAATGTGGAGCCTCCAACAGCTATAGGAACAAAGAAGGACCTGTTGGGGTTAGGTTGAAGGATTTGGGCATGTGGAGTATCCCAGCTTGGGAGCCCTGCCACTGCAAAGGGATGGAGATAGGGTTTGGACTTGTTGATGGTCAGGAAAAACAAATAGCCCAATGTGGCTGCTGGAGAGTAGGGTGTAAGAGTCTTTAGCAGACACTTGGAGTTAGTGGGTAGGGATGGAGGAGAGTCCAGTAGGAGACTCTGAGAAGAAGAAGGCGAAGGCAAGAGGCACATCCACTACTGCCTGGAAGTCCAGATGGATGGTGAAGAAGTGCAAGAGTCTCTGATCCCTCCCACAGTTTGAGTCCCCCAGTGCTTCATTTGCTTGACACAGTGAATTGTGGGGGGAACGGGAGGAGGGCCTTCTCAGGGACACCCACAAAGTCTCTGTGTCTTGGGGTCTGTGCATACCTGATTCGGCTCTTGGTTCCGCCCTGGGGTCTGTATTTGCACTATGACTGACAGAAATGGCCAAGGCTCAGAGACCTGGCGCTCACGAGGGAGCTGAACCAGGCACTGGGCTGGCCATTGGCCTTGTCAGCAGTCGTTGGGGTCATTGGGATATTTACCAGGCAAAAAGAAAGCCCCGACTCCCCTCCCCCTAAGGAAAGAGGGAGCTGGGTGGGGGGCTCGGCCTGTTTGGCTTCTGGCTTAATTAAATTCCAGGTTTAGAAAGCAAATGCTAAAATCCAGTCTTGCTTTGCTCTGCCATCAGTTGTAGCCTTGAGTGACCCCTAATGTCTGGTCCTGCCTTGCAGAAACCCAAGCCCAAGGACTGGCACCCGCCGGGAGGCTTCATCCTGGGGCTCTGGGCCCTTATCCTCATGGTCTTCTTCAAGACTTATGGCATTAAGCACATGAAGTACGTGTTCTAGAGGAGTGACTGCGGCGTGGATGGTGCTCTGGACGCGTGAGGAAAGGAGGAGGAGACCTGGGCTTTGACTTGGGTCTTTTCTCTGTAATTTGGTTTATACCTGAAACCTGTATCACTGTTAAAAGACTTTTCATTTTCGGTGTTAAAACATGGTGAATATGGCGTAAGCAGATCATATCTTTGGCTGATGGTTTAAAATGTTAACTTTTCATTGTGAACACTTTGGGTTTATTAATAAATGTGGAAATGAGGCCTGCCCTCCCAGCCAGTTCTGAAGGGTCCCCTGGCCAGTGTGATGCATGATTTTATATGAAGTTGCTATGGGGGTGCTGGAGAGGACCCTGGGGTGAGGCGCAGGAGGCAGTCAGGGCATCTCTCCAGGAAGGTGAGGTCCCGAGCCTGGGGTCTCTTGGCTTAGACTCCTCTCCTTCTGCTGCAAGGAGCCGACACTGGCCATAGGTGTCCGCCAGGGCGTCTCTGGAGCAGCAGTCCCCGGTCACTGTACCCCACTTCTCTAATGGCACCCAGGAGCATTTCCCCTAGGAAGACTGGGGCAGTTTCCTGTAGGTGGTCCCTGCCTTGAACCCTGAAGGGAGTCAAGATTTTATAGACTTTCATGTGGGAGTGCCTCACCTCTGTCCATTTTGCCACAAGATGCTGCTTCTTCTCATCATCTCCCCCCCATCCCTCCAGCATTTCCTGGCACTGAAGGGGCACCTCCTCGGGGCATCTTGGGAGCTTTGTGTGAGCATCCCATGCTCGCCAGGGTCTCAGAAAATCCTCACGCTGATGGGGTCATGGGCACTCACCTCTTCACCTCTCCCCTCCCTCAGACCCTCCCTCTGTCCATCAGTCCATTGGGAATCGGGAATCGGGAATTGGGAATTAGAGCCTTTTCCTGGCTTCCCCCCACCTCAGGCCTTGAGTACCCTCACCTGGATCATCACAGGTCATTTTTAACTCTCCTGCCCTCCTGCCCATACCTCACCTGCTGTTTTGATCACCTCACTCCAGGTAGCCCCCAAGCATCCCATCACCTGGGAACCAGAGGCAGGGCTCTTAACCTGCAGACCTCAGATTCTGTCCCTGGGCTGGGAGGGGAAGAAGCACAATTTTGTTTCACCAACACCGGGTTTCCTTTGGAAGCCTGTGGACTTGATTTTATCTATTTAAAACCACTTCTGAGGATTTCAGGCATCTACAGACTACACCGGAGTCTGGAAATAAAAGATGCTAGGAATGCCTGGTGTAGAGTGACCTGCTCCTCAGGGCCCCCCATGGATCCCGTGGCAACTGCTCTCTAGTCTGCTCTTGGGCCCCCTTACCCTGCCCTCACCAGCTGGCCCATACCCCCGTGTGTCCTAGAACGTGTTCCCTCTCCCCCATAATTCTTCCCTTCTTTCAGGACCCAGTTCGGGTGTCTATGACCTGCCCCTGGCCCCTGGCCCCCTCCTCCCATAATGGTGTTAGCCTCTACCTCTCCAGACATCCCATTCTGAGTCTGCTGCCCTTTCAGGGAACCAAGAATGTGAACTGGTCATCGTCATCCCCAGGACCAGGCCCAGACCCCCTCAGCATGGCCCCAGACCCCTGCTAAAAGATAAGGAAAAGGGGAAACAGCGAGGGCCTCCAAGAGGAAGCACCAAAGCCCCCCAACCTGCCCCTTCCTCCTGTTCCAGGCTTCTCATCCCTCCAGTGGGATGATTGCCTTCTCCGGGGGCCCTTCCCCAGCGCCCTCGGGGACCAGTCTCTCCTTTGTTTCCAGAGCTGGTTTGAGTGGAGTTGTTGACCATGAGATAGGGAGCTCCTTGAGGGCAGGGGCTTGAGAAAGAAAAGCTTCTTGGCCTGCTCCGGGACCAGGCTGCTTTCGCCTTTCAGATGGTCTCGGCGTCATGGCCTTTTATGTTGGTGACTGCACAGTCTTATGAGATATCTTGGTATTATTTTTATGTTTTTGTTATTTTAAGGCAATGGGGTTACACAGCTAGGTAATTATTAAGTGTCTGAGGCCAGATTTGAACTCGGGTACTCCTGACTCCAGGGCTGGGGCTCTATCCACTGTGTCACCAGATGCTCAATTCCTTGGTATTTGAAAACTACATTCCCCGTAATTCTAAGCCATGCCCTAGGGAGGGTCTGCTGATAAGGCCAGCTGAAGGGGCCGGGGTGGAGGAGGGACCAGTGGGGGATTGGCTTCTGGTCTGGGTTCCAACTCAGGGGAACAAGCTGAGGGGCCCACCGGAGTTGGGACAGCCTTAGAGAGGACCCAAGGGAGTCTTCCTCTTTGATGCTGGGGTCAGGAATGGAGATGGCGAGTCCTTTCCCTCCCTCTCGCTCTCACCAGGCTGGGCAGGGCTTCTTCCTGCGCATCTCTCTCCCCCCACCCTCCCAGAGCTGTTGTGTGGCGTTGTGGGGAGAGGGGGGCCTGAAGCTTTTCACTTCATTTGTTTAATCTAGCAACTTGAGCATCCTGACTTGGGGAAGAGAGCTGAGCCTCTGAATGAAAACCTGCAGGAATGGCTCTAAGCTTTCTCTTTATCTCCACGTCTGGGACCCCCCGACTCTATATATAGAGGCAGAGAGTGAGCCCCGGAAAAAGAGATGTGTCCAGGGAGAGGGCGAGTCGACTGAGGCCTCTTTAAGGTGCTGCTCTCGGAGGAAGGGGCTGACGCAGTGGATCGGGCTCCCTGAGAACGGGCTGGGGGGGCGGGAAGGGAGGAACATGCCATTTGTGAAATGTGACTGAGAGCTGTACAAATAGGATCCTGGGATGAGGAAACTGAGGCAGGCAGCAAGTGTCTGAGGCAGGATTTGAACTTAGTCTTCTGCCTCCGGGCTGCTGTTTTGTCCATGGCGCCACCTGCTGCCTCTGGCTGGGAAGCACCTGTAGTTCATAGGACTGAACTGCCCTTTGGGTCCAGGACACAGAACCCGCCCATCCATGAAGGAGTCGTTACTCCCCCAGACCCAGTCATCCGCCCCCCACCCCAAGGCTCCTCTGGAGAGGGCTCTGAAGGCCAGACCTGGAGTCACCTGGCCTCTGACTCTGGTCGGGTCTCTTCACCTCCGTCTGCCTCGGACGCCTTAACTGTAACTGCCAGGATACTTGGGAGGTCCAGGGGGGGCTCCTCAAGGAGCTTTGCAAACTGGAAGTGCCAAAGAAGACTTGACTCCCCGAGTCAGAAAGACAGGAGTTCAAATCCAACTTCAGACACATGACACTTCCTAGCTGTGTGAGAGGTCACTCTCCTTGGAAGACAGTAGTGATCCTTGGACCAGGCTTCCTTCAAGGCCCCACCAAAGCCCCGCCAGCCCTCCTGGTCCTATAAAGAGCTGGTTTCTGTGGATTAGACTGCAAGCTCCTTGGGGGCAGGGCCTGTTTTTTTGTCTCTTTTGTGTCCCCAATGTTTAATACATGTTTGTTGATTGATTAATAAATGTTTCTTGATTGATTGACTCCTGGCTCCTCTTTCCCCCTCTTCTAGTCATCAGAAGTTTGTTGTTTGGTCTTTTCAGTCAGGTCCAACTCTGTGATCCCACTTGGGGTTTTCTTGGCAGAGATCGTGGCTCATTTCTTTCTCCAGCTCATTTTACTGATGAGGAAACTGGGGTAAGCAGGGTGAAGTGACTTGCCCAGGGCCACACATTTTGTAAGTGTTTGGGGTGGGGTTTGAACTGGGATCTCTATCCAGGGCTCGGCTTACAGTTAACACTTGATAAATGTCTGCGTGTTTGCTTGGGTCCATTAAGAAGGGAGATGGGTGGATTAGAGAGCCTGGGGTCTGAGTCTTGGCCGTTGTATGACCATGGACCAAATGCTTCTTTGAATCCTCCCTGGGCCTGCTTGGGGCCAGGTCCCTGGATGATGGGGTCTGTGGCACTCACCTTGAACCTTAAGTGTGTGACTGACTCCATGCTGGGCACAAGAGTATAGGAGAGAAACCAAACAGTCCCCGTCCTCAAGGAGCCTCTGGTTTAGTCTCCAAAGTGACGAGGGGATCACTGATCTGAAAAACCTTCCTCGGTGGGCCTGCTCATCCCATTCAAATTGTATTAATCATCATTATTCTTGTTATCAATTAAAAGGGAGAATCTCACACCATTCAAAAATAGTGTGGGCTGGATATCCTTCAGACATGGGGACAAGGCCATGGACTCCAGAGGAAAGGGGGAGGAGGCTATTGAGGAAAGGTATTATAGAGCTTGGTGCCCTGAGGATGCCATCCACAGGGTCCCTTCGGGGGGGGTGGTGGTGGAAGGCTCCTCCTTGGGGATGCGAGCCTCCATGGAATGCTCTTCCCCCCAATAGCATTGCAAGGGTTGAACAGATCACTAATATAAGAATGATGTTTCTCCCATCACCTGACTGTAGCACAGGAGAAGTGGAAGGCAACGTCCAGACTGTGAGGAAGTCTTTCAATTGACCCATATCAGCCTCTTGGTATTTTCTATCCCAGGGTCTTATTCTGCCCCTTGGAGTATCCAGTAATATTCCTTGATCCTCACAAGGGCCGCAGGACAGCTGCTATGCTTATCCTTATTTTACAGATAAGGAAATTGAGGCAGACAGGTGAAGTGACTTGTCTGAGGCAGGTCTTCCTGACACCAGGTCCCCTACTCTCCCCACAGGGCCACCTCACTTCCTCCACCCCATTGGTTCCTTTGAATATTTGAAGACTGTCTTGACCCCACTAGGCCATTTCTTCTCTAGGTTGAACCATCAAAAATATTCTGCTCTAAACATAAGGGCCTGGCACCTGGCCAGTGTTTGCTTTCTGCATGAGAAGATGGCAAGGGTACAATAAGCCTCCCATGGCCTCCTTCCCATGCTCCCGTTCCAGTTGTGGGCCACTCTGAGTGATTGGTATTCTCTCTGGTTCGGTCAACCCCCCCTCTTCTGCCTCCTTCAGAGATAAATGTTCCCCTGCAGGCAGACTCTGGCATTGGGGGAGGGGCCGTCCATCTCCAAGATGAGCCCCCCTGGAATAAGGAATCGAGGAGGTGGGGTTTAAAAAAATGATGCGAGGGACTCATTTGCAGTTTATGGAAGGAAAATGTATTTTGAATGCAAAGTTGATTAAATTGGATCAAGTAAAAATTAGAATTAAATGCAAAAAAGAATGTATTTATGGTTTCGATTTTTCTATAGATGCAGCCAGTTGAAAATGATGATTCCCCTAGCTAGCATAGCTCAGCCTGGTTTTGCTTATTGGGTAGATTCCACTCTGCTGTTTGTGGGGAACATTTCTTCCATAATGTATATGTAGAACCGTGTTACAGTTGCTGGGGGAATCATCATTTAGAATTCCTGACCTGTGGATTTCTCAGCTTTCAACAGTAAATGTTGCTTGGCCACGGTACTTTTAAAAACGCGTCGATGATTCATAAAATAAGCCCATGTCACCAGAGCAGTATAATAATTAGAGTAGATTTTTAAATTCATGAAAGAAAAGATTCATATTTGCTGTCAAAAACATTGTTTTCAAAGCTGACTATAAAGTTCACCTCAAAGCTCCAGAATGGGGGTGCTTGCTAGGGGACAATCCCAAGTCCAACCCGAGTCAAGATCACCCCCATGAATACTGAGGAACCTTATCTCCCTTCAGGCCACCCACAGACCTGGCCAGTGGCACTACCCTCTGAATGCCCAGGAACTGGTGAATCTGGTGCCAGATGATCAGACCTAGGATCACCTTGGAGCAAGACGCGGGCAGGAGGGTCATGAACCATCTGTGGCATGAAAAGCCCCCGGGTCACTGGGGTCTTTCTGCTCACTTCCCTGTCAGCTTGGCCGTGACTCTGGTGTTTCTCCTCAAAAGCAGCAGAAGGGAAATGTGCCTCGTCTGAGCCCGACCTCCCCTGGGATGCTCAGGATGACAGACGTTCATGAGCACGGGACCGGGAGGCGCTGCCGTCACGTCAAGGCCCACGTTCAGGGACAGACGATAAGCTCAAATAAATGAAAAACTAAAAGGAGAATGGTGCTGCATTTCTTCTGGTCCTCTCCTTGATTGAGCTGCCTCATCTAGAGTTAGACATGGCACCTCTGCCAGTGGTGCCCACTGGCATGGCAGCCTATCTGTAAGCTTTAGAAATAATGAATTTTGAATGTGACAGGGTGCCCTGGAAATCTTCACCCATGAGCCTTCTCTCACCCACGGCCCATCATCCTTCCTCAGGATGGTTTCTTCCAATGGATGTCCCCACCTCCTCCTGCAGGAATCTCTGTCCTTGCCTCAAGGAAGCCTTGAGCCTCTAGATGGGAAGGACATATAAAGACCCCTGAAGGAATTCTCTATCTGAGGAAGAATTGCCTTGACTCCCAACTTTAGGTCACTCTAGTAGGTGGTTGGGAGGGGGGCTCCCCCTGGAGCAGGAAGGTTCATCTTCCCAAGTTCAAGTTTTGCTTTGTGACTCTGGACAAAGCAGGTCACCCTGTTTACCTCAGTTTCCTCATCTGCAAAATGGAGAAGGAAATGACAAACTGCTTCAGTATCTATGCCAAGAAAACCCTAAATGGGTTATGAGGAGTCAAATATGACTGAAATGGCTGAACAGCAAATATTATTATAGGAATCGTTGATTAAAATGTTCACTAGTGCAGGGCTGAGCCTAGATCCTAGGGGGCCCTACAGGAAATGTTATATTGTTTGCTATTAGGAAGCCCACCTGATGCTAGGGGAGCTCCCTGAGCTCCTCAACAGGCTAAATAAACAGGAGGGGCTTAGTTGGTCACTCAGTTTATCTGCCCCACCCAGAACCTTAATGCAAGAAGGACCACTACTGCCTTCTTTTCAAGAAGTCTCACTAGCCAGAAGTCTTTTCCATAATGACTTTCTGGTTCCCATGAAAATGGCTTTGTTGGATAGCTCTCCACAGCATTGTCTGAAATAATTTTTCTTGGGTTTAAACTACCCTAGAGAGATGCAGAGGATACCAATGAACTTGTCTCTTCCCACTGCTCACCAGTGGTCCAAATAAACAGAAATTTATTATTTATACCAGTTATGATTTTATTCTATTCATTTTAGAGCAATTTCAAGTTACTTGTTGGCCATCTTGCTTTGATAATGACATTTCATTAACAACTGATCTCAAGTACTTTTCCCTCCCCATTCGTTTTAATGGCACTCTACTTGGAAATTGGTATTTTTAAAGGAATTCTGGGAATTTCATGGTGTATGCTGTGTGTGTGTGTGTGTGTGTGTGTGTGAGAGAGAGAGAGAGAGAGAGAGAGAGAGAGAGAGAGAAAGAGAGAGAGAGAGACTGGGTTTTCCTTCCTCTTTGGAGAACTGGACTCCTCTTGGCAGCTGCAGTTTACCATAGCATCCTCACCTCTGCATCTGCATAATTCCCAGGTCCTGAAAAGTGTCCCCTTCAAATTTCTGCTTCTATGATCCCCTTCTCTAGTCAACCTCATTTCTAGTCAAGAAGCTCCTTGAGCGCAGGTCCAGTTCTGTTTTTGCCTTGGGTCTGGTCTTCCTTCCTCCGCATCTCAGCCATCCCTACATTCACCAGTGACCCGGTTTTGATGTTTGTTCTGAAGAAGACCACAACCACAGGGAGGTGATGCTATGGCAAGCACATGAATTGAATTTGAATGAGGGGGAGCTGTGCTAAGTCCTCAGCCTCACTTTCTCCTCCAGAGTCATCTGGGTCCAGTGGCCAGATAGGGATCAGGATGACTGGAGATGGTCCTAGGTGTGAGGCAGTCAGAATTAAATGACTTGCAGAAGCTAGGAAATGGCAGGTGTCTCAGGCCAGATTTGAACTTGGGTCTTCCTGACTCCAGAGCATTGGTATTCAGTGCTTAATCAGTGCTATTGATTGATTATTTAAACCCTGGAGAGGAAAGGTGGACCTTTCTCCATACCTTATGACCTTGGAGAGTTTGCTCTTGAGGCCAGTCTATCCACTGCACCACCTGTGTATAATAGTCTCAGCCATCATGCCAAGAGAGGGTGATACAAAGAAAGGGGCCTGGAGTCAGAAGACCTGAGTTCAAATCCAGCCTCAGGCTCTTCCTCATACCCTGGACAAGTCACTAAAAATGAATTGCTTTGTATTAATTCCTGTTGTTGATTCTTTACTGTAAAATGGGGACCATAAAAACACCTAACTCCTAGAATTGTGAGGAATGAATGATTTAGAGTCCTATCATAGTGACTGGCACATAGTAAGTACTTGGAAACTGAGGCAAAAGAGTTAAGTGAGTCATCCAGGATCCCCCAGCTAGGCAGTGTGTGAAGCTAGACAAGGACTAGATCAGGTTCTGTTTTGTCTTGATCTTAAGACCTGACTGAGAAGACTGAAAAGGAAGGGGAAGAGGAATACACTGGGGAAGAAAAGAAAGGAAGGTGAAGGAAAACCATCTCAGTTAGTTGGTGTGCACAAGTCAAAATCTGTAACAAACAAGGAGGAAAGAGTTTGGGGAGTGACTGGCATTGGGTGTATGTAAATAGATGAAGTATAAGAATATACCCATAAAGCCACCTTAAAATCACCTTCATGTGTCTGGTTCCTACCTTTGTTGAGGACAACTTGACCTCATCTCCCTTCTCTTCAATATGAACAAGGTCTAAGACTATCTTCCATGCTTTTGTCATATTCCCCCTCAGTTACATTGCCAATGGTTACTTAATGACGGCACAGTCCGGCCCCAACTTCTCTGCGCACTTGATCCCTGTCTTGGTTCCCTTTTTGTGGAGTTTCTAGATCTCCTATTGCACATTGGGGATGGGTGGCCACATGTGGCCATTCTCATCAAAGAGGAAAAGGTTTGTTTCCCCCCCTAAGTTTCTGGCCACCCTTTCCCATTTTTTTTTGCAAGGCAATGGGGTTAAGTGACTTGCCCAAGGCCACACAACTAGGTCATCATTAAGTGTCTGATGTTGGATTTGGTTCTCTGTAGTTCCCTTTTCATTTTTATTTTGCATGTCTTTGGGATGGCTCTGCTTGTTTGAATATCTGGGAAAGTTTCTTTTTTTAAAGCTGGTTTTGCTTTCAACTATTTCTCTCTACTTTTGGAGATGACCTTGCTCATAATCTTGTGTTGTCTTTCTTCAGAAAACTATACAGCTTATTTTGTGCTCTAACCCAGGACTATGCAATTTTATTTGTAAAAGTTTTATTGAAGGGGTGTGGCTAGGTGGCACAGTGGATAGAGCACCAGTCCTGGAGTCAGGAGTACCTGAGTTCAAATATAGCCTCAGACACTTAATAATGACCTAGCTGTGTGGCCTTGGGCAAGTCACTTAACCCCATTGCCTTGCAAAAACTTAAAAAAAAGTTTTATTGAAACAACAGACAATATATTTTTCATTTTAGGGAGAGCTGTGTGGTAGCTCGGCTTCATTTACTAAAGTATTTAATAGACCCTTGGGCCAGCCCTGCTCTAACCCATTGTCTTCTGTCTTTGGCAAGGAAATAGAATGTTTGGTCACCAAGGTGCTTTCAGGCCTCTTTTATTCTTTAGGACAATGGATTTACATTGCTTAAATTTCTAGTTAAAATTATTTTACCTGAGTCAATCTTATTTTTGATTCTTGGTTACTTGAGTAGTTTCAATGGGACACTTATGTTTTTCCTTCCTATTCTTGATTTTCTTTTTTTTTTTTCCTTAGGTTTTTGCAAGGCAAATGGGGTTAAGTGGCTTGCCCAAGGCCACACAGCTAGGCAACCATCAAGTGTCTGAGACCGGACTTGAACCCAGGTACTCCTGACTCCAAGGCAGGTGCTTTATCCACTATGCCACCTAGCCACCCCCCTTCCTACTCTTTTCCTCCCTCCCTCCCTCCCTTTCTCCTTCTCTCCTTCCTATTATTTGCTAATCTTGATCTTTGCTCTGAGACTCTAATCATAGGAAAAATGTAAATCAAAACAACTCACTCCAGCCCAAAATGGGGACAGCTCATGGTCGAGGGGTTATGGAAAACCGTGTAGCTTTCCACATGGATACACTGTTGGTTGACCTGGGAGCTAGTCCAAACATTCCAATACATTATTCAAAGAGGGTGAATTAAATCTCCATACGCTTTGGTTAAGAAATCCCAGTGCTACAGCATATATCCAAGGAAGCTGACAATAAACAGTAAGGCCCATATAGTCCAAAGCAAACTGGATGTCTATCAATTAGGGAATGGCTAAACATATTGTGATATGTTAAAGTAATGGACTATTACAGTACCATAAGGAACAATAAATATAAATAATTCATAGAAACAGAAGAAGATTTATATGGACTTCTGCAGAATGAAGTAAGAGGAAGTGGGAAAACATACAGAAGGGATGCAAAACGTAAAGCGAATGAACAATTTTCCCCATCCCCCAAATGAAACTGATGATTCTTTCAATCACAATGACCATATTTGTTCCTGGAGAAGAGAAAAAGAAAAAAAAAAACAACCTTTCTCTCTTCCTTATAGAGGTGGCGTACTTTGGGTATGGACTATTGCATACATTCCCAGACTCACTTTCTGTGCTAGCTAGTTTTTACTACAATACCTTTTCAGCACTCTTTTTGATTCTTTGTTACAAAGGCTGGTTTAATGGTTTTCTTTGTAGGAGTAGGAAAGGGCTACATTTGGAAATGAAGATGATTGCTAAAGTCACAATTTAAATGAACCTTGGACTATTTAGAACATCTCATAAATTTGAGGGAATTCATCCTTCTGATTGGACTTTGTAGTGACAGCCTTTCTATAGGTGGCATGTGTCTCTTTATTTGCCTTCCCCCCCCCTTGCTTGATATTAATAATCAGAAATCTCCAAACCACCATCATTCTGCACCTTCTTTCAAAGAATCCTGTTCAGTTTTGACAGAATTAAGTATTAAAATAATGTTGGCAGGTTAGAGTGCTGATCTAAAACCAACAACATAGCACCTACTCCTTCATTTCACTTTTAAAAATCTCACATGAGGTGGAAGACTTTTCTTGGCTGCTGCCTGTGTGAAAAACATGTGGGGGAATGTATTTGGCCAGGAGCCTGCTTTGAAACAACAGCATGATCCAAGGCTAAGGAGGTTCATGCAGTCATGGGCTGTTTGGATTCCAATGGGATCAGGTAGACCAGGAAGCCAAGGGAAGCCACAGTCGATGGGGGTTCTCTGCCCCTCTGCATCTCTGCCCCATGATAAGCTGGCAAGTGCCCAGCAAGAGGGAGGCTGGAATATGATGGCTTTGAACAGGTGCCCTGGAGGAGCAGATTACAGAATTGGGTGAAAGGGAGAAGGGGACACAGGAGCTCTTTTGGATAGTATTATTGTCTGTATTGAGTATTTATGCAGTTGTTTGTTGCCCTAGAAAGCAAAGTGAAGGTGTGTGTGTGTGTGTGTGTGTGTGTGTGTGTGTGTGTGTGAGCCCAACCCCTCCTTGGGTGGGTGGGCTATTCCTACACTATCCTTCACTCTTGCCATAGGGCTAGAACCCCTTCCCTCTGGGTCACATTTTTCCTCATCTTTGGTTGGACATGAGCTGGTCATGACTATGCATCCTTTTCATTCCACAGATGAAGAAAACAGGCCAGTGAGTAAATGAGGGATCCAAGGCCACTTGGGTGATCAGACTGATCAGTGGTGCAGCAGGATTCAAAACCAGACCCTCTGCCTCTAACACTAGGGCTCTTCTACCCGCCCCATGACTCCCTCACTAGTGCCTTATAGCTTTCACACCCACTTGTGCTTCTCTTTTGCCCTCTGGGGGACCCTCCCATTTGCTTCTTTGGTGACCTGTTAAATTCCAGAATCCCAAAATGTAAAACTGGAAACGACTTCAGCAGCCTCTCCTTCAACCTAGACACAAAAGGAAAATGGTGAGTCTTGATTTCAGGGAGATCATCCAAGTATTTAAAAGCAGGACTCAGTTCTCAAAGTAACTTCCTGTTCTCTTCTCCAAAGGGGAACCTGGAGTCGGTCAGATGGCTGGGTGACCCTGCTCAGGTGACTCTCAGATTCAGTTTCTCATCCGGAAAATGCGAAGAATCCTAGAACACACCTCCCAGGACCCATGAGATGATGGACATAAATTTCTTATTATCTTTAGTTGTTTCTATGTCCATGCACCCGAAGGTTTGCCCACCCAGCTCCATATGTCATGCCATCCATTAAGCTCATCATTTGGTGGCTCCTCTCAGTCTGGAGGGGAATGTGCAGTTCTCCAAGAGGAGGGCCAGGAAGAACACAGACTGGCAGGGAGACGGGCTGGGCTCAGCTCTGAGCAGGGTTGACCTGGATCAGCCTTTCTTTACTGGCAGGGAGTTGGCCAAACTAAGCATTTTGGGAACAGTGTTTGGTTAGAATTGGCTTGCCTGTTTTCTTTATCTGAGTCAAGGAATATTTATCAAATTCTGACTTTGAGCTAAACACTGGCAATACAAATACAAACAGAAAAATAGCCCCTGCCCTCAAAGACTTTCTGTTCTAATGGGAAGCCCTAAAAAGAAGGGGGGCGGGGTGGCTAGGTGGCATAGTGGATAGAGCCTGACCCTGGAGTCAGGAGGACCTGAGCTTAAATCTGGCCTCAGACACTTAATAATTACCTAACTGTGTGGCCTTGGGCAAGCTACTTAACCCCATTTGCCTTGCAAAAGCCTAAAAAAGGGGGGGGGGACGATATGAAGGTATCCTGGAGATGGGGTGGGACATAGAGGAAGTCTGGGAGAATGGAGAAGAATGAAAAGATGGGTGACCTGGGCATCATCCTCAAAGTGGAGGCTCTCAGAGGCACTGGCCAACCAGAGGGAGCAGCCTCTAGGGTGGAGAATCTGGAGGGGATCTTCTAGCATGAGAGGAGAGTCAGCCAGGCAACCTGGAGATGAACGCAGAACTTTATGCATTTACCAATGCCATTCAGAAAAGAATTCAGCAGACTGCCAACGTGGCCAAGTCACCAAACAGGTGAGGAAGCCTCACCCATGAGGGCTGCTGGGTGGGTGGGGGAGCAGTTATACAACTCTCAGAGCTCATCTCCCAAGGAAAGCACTTGGGGAGCATGGTCTGAATCAGGACCAGGGAAGCCTGCCCCATAAGATGCCAGGAGTTCTTGGTCTTGGGAAGGACCAGGAAGAAGTCAAGGTCAGTGCTTGGTTCTGCCCTCCACCCATTTTTTGCTATGATCTAGGGAGACTCCTTACAGCCTCTTCCATAACCCAAGTCTCCTTTGAGTCTATGGCTCTGAGATTTCATTGGGCATCCCAATGGGGAGGGAAATCCCTCTGCAGATGCAGGCTGGCAACTCCCACCCTGGCCCAGTCTACAGATCCCTGGTGTACTGACCCAGCATCACACACCATGTTGGAACAGGAGATTTGAACTCTGGTGTTCCAGATGCCACCACACTCCATCCATTCCTCCATGTTGCTTCTCAGTGCATCCTTCAAAGTTAATGAGCTTTGTGATAGATGAGTCTGAGAACCAGCCCTTCCACATAAGGGCACCTCCTTTACCAATGCAGGTACCTCTTAGGTACTTGCTTAGGGACAGCAGCCCAGAGCTCTGGTAAGTTAGGCTATTAGCCAGTGTTACACAGCCAGGATAGGTCAGAGATGAGATTTGAGTCCTGCTCTCTGGCTCCCAATTTCCCAATCTTTGAACTCAATAGCGACTCATCAATAGGTTACTGGCCATGTCTCCCACATCCGCTACCTCCTAGAGTTGGGAGGGGGGGATGTTCTTGTGCTCCCCTTCCTGTGAGTCCCCTGCAGAATCCCAGTGCATCCACAGAAGTCATTGAGTCCAGGTCACACTGGAATAAGGATCTCTCCTAGGATGTATGGGGAGCTCTGTGACCTTCACTTGGGTGGACAGCTCCAATAAGTGCAAAACCTAAATCTTGATTTCTCCATTTGTAAATGACCTTCCCTCATTCTGGTTCTGCCCTCTAGGGCCTCTGGGGTTTGTGTGTAACAACCATCCCTTTTCAAATACTTGTGTTATTCACCTCACCACACACTCAACATATGGACACACAAATACCACCCAGATAGGCATCCACAGAAACATACAAACACACCTGAATGATCTCTTCCAAACTTTCTTTTCTCCAGGTGTTCTCCTTGGGGGCTTTGCTGCCTTCTTCATACTAAGAGGAAAGGAATCTGCTTTAGGAGAACAGATAGGATTTTTTCCCTCATCCTTGAGAAGGATCAGCTTGACTTTCCATCAGTGAATGGAGTGTCCACACTGGGACTTGGTTTGCTGTGGACTGGGGAACCTAGTCAGCTCAGGATGGGGCCATCCCTGGTCCCTTACTCAGGAGCCCATCTTTTTTCTAGCTCAGGAGGAGCCCCATGCAGTCTTTCTATGTACAATATTACATTCATCAACATTAGACGTAATTTGTCCCCGACCTGCTTGCTGACCCTGGTTTCCTTCATGTGCCTTAATGTCCCATGGTAACAAACCTACTGAGTTCAGTCACAGGACTGTGGGCGCCCTGCTCTAGGTCAGCTGTTAGTCTGAAGACTGACCACACAAAGTCCCCTTAATTCTTTCCATCACTGTCATTACCAACACTGTAGTTTACTTTTCCTTCACCCATTATAATCTGCTCTGTTTTTAAAAATGGAAATGAAAGCCATTTATTTTTGTCCAATCAAATCTTTACTTTCTAGCCAGTGCTTAGAAATGTTCATTGATGAAGATGTTTATTAAGAGCTCTGGGCTAGGCACAGGGTAGCAAAGAGGTAACACACACAGTCCCTGCTCTCAAGGGGCTTACATTCTAGATCGATGCACAAGATGTAGATGTGAAAAGAAAAATGGTGGCACTGGAAAGCAGATGGAACAAATGCCAATGTGGCTCCTAGACGAGAGTGCCCTGAACTTTAAAACCGATTTCCCCTCTATAGAGACTCATTCACCCAAGGAAGTGAGATCAAGTGGGATGAAGATGGTTCCCACACACACCTTCTTTCCACCTCTAAGCCCCTTCTGAGTCTGCAAGGATGGCAGCCATTAGGCAAAGCTTACTCTTTTTTTCTTTTCATGTCCATTGGGTTCTCCAGCAGCCAGTCTGTTCTTGCTGCCATGACTTTTACTGGGCCTCTCCTTTAGACACTCCAAGAGGAAGGCAGCTTGGAGGCCCTGGCCTCCAAATGCTCTGGAGAAGGACAACTGAAGCAGGGGGGAAGAGGTGGCAGGTACATGCCATTCAAGTGATGTGTGAGAGCCAAGAATTCCTTGGACCCCTTGGATACTGACCAACATCACATCCCAACACCCAAGAGGAAAAGAATAAGATCCCTTTTCACAGGAGCAATTTAGAAATTCTCCAACTCTATCCTATTTGCATATATCCATTTAGGTCTATATGTATACATAATATTTATGTATGTATAGGTCATAAATATACATACCTATGTATGTGGATCTAGAAATAATACAACACAATATACTTAGCAACATACATGTCTATATGTGTGATATAGACATAGACTATACGTGTGTGTGTGTGTGTGTGTGTGTGTGTGTGGCTAGTAGAGGCAGCAGGGCATGGCAGATAAACCAGGCAGGAAGGCCAGGGTCCACATCCTGACTCCAAGACTCTTAGCTATGAGACCCTGGTCAGTCCCCTGATCTCTGGGTGCACTAGGCTTTTTCTGTGAAGTCATAGATAGATTGCCATCTGGGTTGAGAGAAGGTCAACATCACAGGCAATTTACCCAGATAACCTGGGTATCTTTAGAGAAACCTGGACTTGGGCTACATTGGTGATGCCCTTTCAAGATGCTTGGAGCAGTTACCTCCTGTTTCAGTTCAGAGTCAGTTGAGTTCCTGGAGATCCATTTATGCTCTCACGGAGCCCCAGGAAGGGATAGTCACCTGCTGTGATCTTGGGAGCAGTGGCTAGACCAGAAGATTTTCTGTGCCTGCCTCTGTGTGCTCTTGGGGAAGTCCCTTAAAATCTGGGTCATCTGCAGGTAGAGGGGAAGGATTGACCCAGGTGGACCAGGTGGCCCAGCCACCAAGATGGTTTGAAGAGAGCCAATCTGTCTTAGGAGTGTGCTGGATGGACACTCCTGAGGTCAAGTCCGGTCCTGCATGACAAGAGATGAGCAAAGAAGCCTCCTTCAGCCTTAGGAATGAGGGCAGTCATGGCCCTCTTTGCCCCCTCCCAGGAAGCACTGAGATAATGGATATAAGGTGTACTCCAAGCAGCAGCAAGAGAGGTCGCATGGTGCAGTGGGCAGAGAAGTCAGAGAGATGAGTCCCCGTGCTTCACGAGCCCCATCCTGGTTGTGGATCCTGGGCCAGCTCACTAGCATCTATGTGTTGCAGAATCCCTGCCTCCAGTCTACCTTGGAAGGCAGGTCTATGACCTAGTGGAATCTTGGGGCCAGATTGGTTTAGGTGCCATTTATTATTTAGAAAAAAATGGCTTTGTATGTTTATAGGGTCACATGTTCACTTAATGAAATTGGATCAACTTGGAGCTAGAAGGAGATCTGAGTCCCCACTTTATAGGGAAATTGAGATACAAAGAGCTGAGGGACCCACCCAGAGTATTTCAGGCAGAACTTGAACCATCATTTCCCGGTTCCAAGTCCAGTGCTCCATGTGCCACACACACACTTGGAGGAAATTCCTGTGTGTCAGTGAGCAAGTCACTTTACCTAGGAGCTTCAACTTTCTCATTGTTGTGTAATGGGAATGGAAGCCAGCTCCCAGAGCTTGTGTCCCCAGGAGGAGCAGCAAGGGCTCACTTCAACTCTGTGTATAGTTCATAGGGTTACAGAAGAAGTGAGAAGGAGGGACTGGAAGACTCTGAAGTGGGAAACCTGTGACCTGAAGGAGAACCTCCCTGTCCATGAGATCCATGGACATGTTTTTGGAAATAATTTGTTATCATGATTACCTAGAATTGGTTTCCTGTATTTTCTTTTATACATTTCATAATGTGATTCTGCCAGAGGGTCTAGGACCCCCTTTCTGTAGCTGTTCCCAGACTCTGGATGCATGGGCTCCCCTGTTTGCAGGGGGAAGTCTGGTCTGGAACAGTTGGGATGTTGACAGCCCAACGTCAGGTACCTTCCTTCAGGCCCTGGGGAGTCAACACTGATGTGGGGATGCACAGGGATTTCGCAGCCCAACACCTATTAACCATAATGGGAATCCTATGCAGCATGGCAGAATATTTATTTCTTAATGTTCTTTTAATGTAACTTTTCTTGGGCGACTCTTTACTGCTGTATATGAAATGCAAGATTCCTCTTTTATGGGCCATTTGGAGTGATGGATTTCTGTTTTTGAATTTCTGTTCCCTTGCCCCTAATGGCCAAGCACCAGTTATGGGCTCATATCCTGGTGTGGAAATAGCAGAAGCCTTGAATTGTCTATCTGCATACTCTACAAAGCAGAGATACAAGGGAAAGATGGACACCAATGGAAGTGTCCAGAGCTTAGAACAAGCCATTGATGTCTGTTCCTCATGGAACTGAATACCTGGCCAGTGGTAGGAACCAGAGTAAAGGCTTGCCCCAGGTAGAGGGAGCTTCAGTAGCTTTCCACTGCTCCTGTCAAAATGGTCCCCGAGGATGTGACACATTTGATTTTTTAACTGGAAACTCACACTGTAATGACTTACAAGCCTCTTCCTTGAAAAACACTCTCTTGCTTCCTCATTGAATGGAAACATCAAGAATCTGGGAGTTTCAGGAATTGGTTGTGATTCCAAGTCCTAGGAAGGGTAAGGGGACCAACTTGTTGCAGAGAGCAGTCTAGATTTCAAGTCAGGAAGACCTGGGGTCACACAGTAAATGTGTGACCATTGACAAGTCACATGCCTCTCTGAACTTCAGTGTCCTCATGTGTAAGGATAAATTTAGAGAAGACTGGCTCTACTCCATGTCCCTATCTCATTTCTTAAGGTGGCTCAGCTACTCCACTTCTGGCTCATTCTCTGGTCAGCAGCATTTCCCACTAAACCACTTCTCCATCCACTCACACACCTTTCCAACTCCACCTCAGGATCTTTTTTCTCTTTTCCTCTGCTAGAAAGGGTGCATCTCAATAGGAGGGGCCATGTTGTTATCTCTCTAGTATTCAATACAATGTCAGACACAGAGTTAACACTTCATAGATGCTCTATCTACTGATCCATCCATCTATCCACCCATCCATTTACCCATCCGCCCATCCATTCACTAACCATCCATCCATCCATTCATTTATCCATTCATCCATCCATCCATCCATCCTTCCCATTCAAACATCCCATTTTTCCATCTACCCTCCAGCCACACCTATTTATCCACCTATCTATCCATCCACTCATCTATCCACCCACCCATTCATTCACTCATCTATCCACCTACCCACTCATCCACCCATTCATTCACTCACTCATCCATTCACCCACCCAACCACCCACTCACCCATCTGTCCATCCCATTATTCCTAACCATCCATCCCATCCACTCATCTACCCATCCATCCATCCATCCATCCATCCATCCATCCACCTGCCCATCCACTCATCCACCCACAAACCATTCTAACCATCCATCCCTCTACCCATCCATTCACCCATCCAATCTGTCAGGTGGGGAAAAACAACACCTTCAGTACCTTCCATACAGGTTATGTTGTGAAGCTCAAGTGAGATGATATTTGTTGAGTGCTCCTCAGACATTAAAGTAGTCTTGTACCATGATCAGGAAGTACTGCTATCAAGAGAATGTCCACATTGAAAACCTGGGGATGAATTCTTATGTGATCCTGGTCTTAGAGGTGGAGGAGCCCCAGAGATCCCCTTTTCTCCCTTGTCAGAAAAGGAATCTGAATCCCAGATAAGTTGAGGGACATCATGGTCACTGAATGGGAATTTGAACCTAGACCCTTTGACCACAAATCAAATGCTCCTTATTACAGCTGTTGTTGGACTGGGAACAGCCCATGAACAGAGCTTACAGCTCTGCCTTTAGAATAATAGTAATAATTATAGCTCACATTTATGTGATACAGAATCTCATTGGATCCTCCCAATGGCCTTAGGAGGTAGGGGCTGTTATGATCCCAAGTCTACATATGAGAAAACTGAGGCAGATGCTCAGGATCACACAACTAGCAAGTGCCTGAGGTTGGGTTTCCTTGCCTCCAGTACCCATGTTCTACCCATTGAGCCATCAATAGAGGTTTTTAAGGGCCGAGGAACTCTTTCAGCTCAAACAGCAGACCAATGTCTTCCAATGATGGGAAAAGTGGTTTGTCTATCTGACAGAGGCATGATTTATTTGAAGCCCTCAGTCACTGGCTCCAGGAGACATGTACGTGATGGAGGGCTGGGTGTTCAGCTTTTTTTCTGTATAATTCTATTATCCCATTAAATATGGAAGGAGAGGAAATGGACCCATCAAGTTCCAGGAGGCAGTGAGGGAGGCTTTTAATGCTGTAACCACAGTTACAATGAGATCACCTTTGTTTCTCCTGGTGATAGAAGTGAATTGTGTTAGCATCTGCACAAACCTCTGCTGTGATCACCAGAGAAGGGTTGAATTTTCATCTTGGTGAGAGAAAGAGTGGAGCAATAAATGAGTAGAACTGAAAGCCACTTTGTGACAAATTAAGAAGATTTGGGACCCAGCCTAGGTCCCTGGACATTATGGATGTAATGTTTGCCTAGAGTCTTTGCATTCAACTCTGTTAAAACCTATCTCCCCTTTAAGGTTTGGAGTGGAAATACTGGTACCATTTTTTCCCATTTGGGAGACCCTTTGAAACCTGGAAAGCTTTAACCAGGAAATGATTTTGGTTGTGGGTGAATTGACAAGTATATGGCATCCTTCAGTAGACCTATCTAAGGAGATTTTCAGCAAATGATCCTGGGCAGGGAGTCCCTACTAAGTTTCCTTCTCAGCATACACACTAGGTTTCTGGGAGGCCGATCTAGATGTTTTCTTGCTGGTGTAGTTACAAGCACCAATGTAGTAAATGCACTTGGTCTATGATTTGGAAGGCATCTTGGGAACCAAGGTAAGCTGGAGCAGGAAACCATTTGTCAAGAGAGGAAAGGCTCCAGGTGGTAGGGAAGTATAGAAGGCCACAGAGAATGGTGGGACCACCAGAGAAGCTCTCCTCTGCCAGTGGCAGCACCAGCACCCAGAGAGCAAAGGACTCACTTTTGGTTCTTACCGAGGGAAGCTGGCTTTGAGCTCATCTCTCTGGTGGAAATTAACCTAGGAAAGGTTTGAGGTATACATGCCTCGAATATTTTTTTCCAAATCCTGTTGGAATATTTTTTCTGACAAAAGACAAATCCTGGAGTGAAATCCAGGCTTTAAAAATATGATCCTACTCTAACATCAGGTCCATGCAAATGTTAATCATGGAATGAAAAATAAAAAAAAAGAAACACACAGAAACATATCAACTTAAAGGGAAGCTGTCCCAAACCATCATCAATTTTCATTCGAGACATAAAGGGTCCTGAAAAATAAAGAATCACATAACTATAGTGTAGAAAAAACCAAGCAAACACTGACCTAAGTGTCGGTAAAAATCCCTTGATAACTAAATACTGTCGATTCGCATTATGAAAGTCTGTGGAAATGTGCTATTTAAAAGTCACATCTAGACTGGTCCAGGCTGCCTTTGACAAATCCTACACAGATTGTTCAGAGAGATGGCAGAAGTCAGGTATTAGGTAAAGATACAGTCCAATAGGCAATGTCCTCTTACAAGGTGTGACTGTCAAGCAATCATGCGCCTTTTCTTCATGGCTCATAAACTGGCTCTGAAGGCAAGGGGAAAAAAAAAGAAACCCAAACTGTTTTCAGCAATGGTGGTATCATTAGGATACCTGAAGCCAACTGCTTTGGAGGAGACAATGCTCATTTGGCTGGATCAAATTCTGGTATATTGGTTTAAAAAGAAAATAATTGGACTGCATTACTTGACAGTCACACCTCATACATTCATGATAACCTCGAATATTGGAGCAATTCATTTCTCCCGGTCCTATGAATTTTCCCCTTCACATTGGCTTGCCCCAAGGGGAAGTTTAAGACCCTGGAGCTCGACACTCTAGGAGATGGAAATCACAGCTTTGTGTGTTCCTTCCTTTTAGAACACCGGTTTGATCTCAGGGGGATTTATAGCGAGTGATTCCGGCTTCCAGTCTGGTTGAAAGAAATGGATATTGAATGCCCGGGCCCAGTTCTCAAAGACACGCTTCTCTGTGATGAACCGGTGATGGCTCCCTTTCCGGCCCCGCTCATGGGAGATGTACATCGTGCATTCATCAGGTCCCAAAGGTTCATAATAGTGATAAGGTACTGAAGGGTGATTGGGGTCCCTGTAAAAAAAAAGGGAGAAAAAAACCCAGAAAAAAATAAGAGGTTGAAGTCAAAGATGTTCCCATGAGGGATGGAAATAATAGGCAGACAAGCTCACATTGTCTTCCCCTCAATTAAACTAAGTATTAGCCACTGTCAAATCAGATATTTAATCACTAAGCATGTGGAGAGATTCCCTGCTTGATACATGAAAATGGTGGCAGCTGCTCAGCAGAACGAGATCCCAAGGGGGCTGTTGGACATTGTGGCCATCACCGGCTTAGGGAAAGGTTTAGACACAAAATCCTATTCTTACCAAATGGGAAAAGACAGTGATTCTGGTCTATTTTAAGTCCCCAGTCATGGGCCCTGAAAAGAGAGGAAGCATGTCATGGAGGATAGGGCAGAAGTGAGATATTTGACTCTGGAATTTGAGGACCTGGGTTCAAATCCCAACTAGGGCTCTTCCTGGATTTTTGACAGTAGGCAAGATGCTTGGCCTACCTGGGGCTTGGTTTCTTTATTTATAAAATAAAAGTGTTTGATTGGACCACTTCTGGATCTATGACCCTATTAACAATAACGAAAGAATCCTTTGTTTCATTCTCTTTGTCTTCTGGACAGACGCTCACGTTTTTAACATCAATATTCTTCCAGTTCTGCTGCGTAGGTTTGAGTAATGGGAGGTGCTGTAGTTTCCCAAAGAATTAAAGTTATGGGCTGACCAATAGAGATAAAGAATGCATAGCATGTGGACCTAAGCCCCAACATATACTGCATTGATCATCAGTGTTCAATAACAGGTGGTGAGGTGAATTTCTCAGGATTTGGTTTCTATGGAAAAGGAAATTAATGCTATGAGTCCTTTTGGCTAGTTCTCAGTTATATTCTGCACAAGATGCTCCCGTTCCACAGTGATTTTAAATTTCTGTCAACAGGAGGAGTGGTATAAATGAGATGATAACAAACACATGACTATAAGAAGAGAAGGGTCAGCCATGTTGCAGAAGTGAAGGCTGGCCTGTTGCATGATAAGGAACCTAGAGTTAGGAGCTCACCACCCTCAGTGGACCCCCAGAGGAAGAATCACAGAGGTTATTGACTAGAACTCACAATCTGAGAGGTTCTGGGTCCCCTTCATGGAGGGAGGACCTGCATCAGTGAGCTCACAGAGAGCATGGAATACCCTGGAAGGCCAGGATGGTTGTTCTAGTTGTAGCCCTGACTTGGAGCATTGGTGCTCCGGTCTCAGGAAGCACTTAATAAAAACTTGTCAGATGAGTTTCTGAAAATATGAATCCCAGAGTTTAGCCCAGATTCTCTTCTACCACATTCCAGCCAACACTAACTTCCCGATTGTGCTCATTGCAATTATTACTGATGCTCTCATGAGAAGCAGCCTGGGGTGGTGGACCGCAGTGACCATTTTCATGAAACATGCCTTCCCTTATCCTGCTCCTACTCCCACCATCTAGCACAGTAGTTCCTATACACCAAGCACTAGGCTAAGCACTTGATGATTATTATCTCACTTAATCCTCACACAGCCTTGGAGGTATGTGCTGGAATTATCTCTATTTTACAGATGCAGAAATCGAAGCCAATAGAGGCTCAGCAACGTGTCCAGGATCCTATAGCTAGTATCTGAGGCTGGATTTGCACTTTGGTCTTCCAGGCTCGGTGCTCTATCCACTCGACTCCCAGCTGCCACTGCCTCATTAAAACATGCCTATATTAAATTTTCACCTGCTGGAATGAACCACACAGTTTATGTTATTTTTGGGGGTGAGGATGATGTTACTTCCTCATCTCCAACCAAGGAACTTGAAATGAGCTTGGGTAGTTCCTCAGTCTAGTCAGGGTAACCTTTCTTTAGAATAACATGTGGGTATTTATTTTTTTCCAATTACATTAGAGATAGTTTTCACCTTTCATTTTTCTAAAATTTTTTTCCTTCCTCCCTCCCTTCCCACTTCTTCCCCTAAACAGCAAGCAATCTGGTGAAGGTTATACATGCACAATTATGTTAAATATATTTCCATATTAGTCATGTTGTGAAAGAAGAATTCAAAGAGAACATGGAGGAAAACCATGGAAAGAAAAAACAAAAACAAACTAAAAAAAGTGAAAATTGTCTGCTTTGTCTACATTCAGGTTCCATAGTTCTTTCTCTGGATGGGGATGGCATTTTCCATCATGTGACTTTTAGAGTTGACTTGGATCACTGGATTGCTGAGAAGAGCTAAGTGCATAACAGCTGATCATTGTTGCAACATTGCTGTTCCTGGGAACTGTGTTCTGTTTCTGTTCATGTCACTCAGCATCAATTTCTAGAAATCTTCCCGGTTTTCCTGAAATCTGTTGGCTTCTCCTTTCCTCCGGAATGATAATGTTCTGTCTCATTCATGTACCACAACTTGTTCAGCTATGCCCTGGGTGATGAGCATCCCCTCCATTTCCAATTTGCCACCCCCAAGAAGAGCTGCTCTTAATGTCCTTGGGCATGTGGGTCCTTTCCTTTTTTATGCTCTCTTTGGAATTTTGTCACCCTTTAGGCATCATTCCAAGTTGTTCTCCAGAATGGCTGGATCAGTTCAGAATGCCACCAACAATGGAGGAACTGGTGGTTATGAACCACCACTCCATGTGAGGCGGTAGCCCCTGTGATGCTTACCTCAACATGGAGAGGTAGGCATTATTGTTATCATCCCCAGTTTATAGATGAAGAAACAGGCCAAATGAAGTGACATCTGAGCCAGGATTTGAACTTGACTCCAAGTTCAATACTCTATCTACTCTACCAACTAGAAACTGCCATAGAACAAATCATCTTAATCATAATAGCCACCATTTATATGGTGTTCACTATGTACCTTGTCCCAAGTGAGCTTTAAAATGATCACATTGGATCTTCACAGCAACCCTGGGAGGTAGGTGATATTATTATTCCCATGTTACAGTAAAGGTTATATGATAAATAAAGGGAATATGACTTGCCCAAGGTCACAAGGCTGATGTCTAAGACAGGATTTGAACTCAGATCTTCCTGACTCCAGGTCCAGTACTCTATCCACTGAGTCATCTAGTTCAGTGGGGAAAATAGATGGTGTAGTGAGTAGAGCACCTGAAGTCAGGAGGACCTGAATTGAAATCTACCTTCAGATACTTTTTAGTTGAGTGACCTTGGGAAAGTCACTTAACCCTGATTGTGTCTCATCCAGGGCCATCTTCATATCTGGCCACTGGACCCAGATGACTCTGGAGGAGAAAGGAGAAAGTGAGGCTAATGACTTAGCACAGCCCCATACTCCAATCCAATTCATGTGTTTCTCATGGCATCACCTTCCTGATGCCATGGTCTTCTTTGAGAACAAAGGAAAAACATCATCATGATGTGGTGCTTGAGCCTGGGATGTTGTGGAGGGGGTACTTGCCTGGTCATAGATGGGGCAGCATGACCTCTTTCAGTGGCTGGTGGCTACCTAATTTCTCCTATGCCATTTCATCTTCTTCCTCCTGCCACCAGCTACTTTCTGTCACCCATTCCACCTCCAAACAAGAGCAGCAGAGGCAGAAAGCCTTGGTGACAGGGCACCAGAACCTCTTAGGCTTTCTACCTACCATACCTGAGGCTTTACTTGAAGGATGGTTTGGGCTTTCCCAAAGATGCTCATCTGGTTATGCCTCAAGAACTATTCACTTTGCTTAGAAGGGATCAATGCACAAATGGCTTTTAGAGAACCAACTTAAGCTATCTGGGGGCAAAGATGGAAGTCGTTCATCAAAAAGGTGTAGAGACTGTGCCTCTGATGACAATAAACCTTTAATCTACCTCATCTTCAGGTTAAAGTTCCTGTCTGTCATGCATCATTTAAACTGTTTCTTCATTCTGGCTTGGGAATATTGTTGTATTAATGCATTATGTTATCCACATGCCTGCCTCATGAAGGGTATTTGTTTCCACTAGTATAGCAAATGTTTTCAAGAAAAAAATGGAGCCCCGCTGGCATAACTTGTTCACTTTTCCTGGAAAGTCATCATCTTCAAGTTTCCAGGGCAACTCAAATAGAAATGATATTCCATAAATTCAAAATCAATAAAATTTTATCTACTTAAAATAATGTAATTGACATTTTGTTTTTAAATCACGTATATTTCCTAACAGAACCTTTCCTCCTTATCCCTCATAATAGAATAATAGAAAATCTAGTTTTAACAAAACTAGCTAATTCCTAGAAAAAACTGGGAGAAATTTGATATTTCACAGATATATCCCAAACTTTTACTTTTCATCTAAATTTCTCATGATATCCTTTCTCCTCCCTTCTAGGAAGCCATCCCTTCCATAAAGTTTAAAAAGAGAGAAAATGAGTAGAAACATTCCACAAAATAAATGAACATAGCATTAAAGTCTGAAGTCTTATACAGTATTTCATAACTGGTCTGTGACCTCTTCTGAGTCTCCCAAGCTTTGTTGT
This sequence comes from Macrotis lagotis, assembly GCF_037893015.1. Taxonomy (NCBI): domain Eukaryota; kingdom Metazoa; phylum Chordata; class Mammalia; order Peramelemorphia; family Peramelidae; genus Macrotis; species Macrotis lagotis. Next base: position 1,287,548 of record NC_133659.1, read on the forward strand.
TATCCTTTCCATTTGCATTCTGTTGGCCATGGATCCATTGTTTTCCTGGCTTGGCAACAGTTCATAAGGTCTTTCCATGATTCTCTGAATTTATCATCTCTTCCAGTGCATTTCTTACTCTATTACTCTAACTGGGCACTATTTGTTTAGCCCCAATTGACAATTTTATTTCTAGATCTTTGTCCCTATGAAAAGTTCAGGCAACATTTATTAAGTACGGACTAGATACCAGACACCGTGCTGGATTCTAAGGATAGGAATGTAAGCACAACAAAGTCTCCATCCTCAAGTAGCTCACAATGAAAGATAAACCAGGCAAATTCAAATACCAAGGGACCACACTGTGAACCTGTCTTTCATTCCCAAACGTCCCCTCTTCCAAATTTCTCTCTTACTGTGAGGACACCATTATCTTCCACCCCACTGATGACCAAGAGGGCAATCCTTGACTCCCCATTTTCCCTCACTCACCATATCCAATGTGTTGCCAAGACCTGTTGATCTAACTTCCAGAACATCTCTCCTACCTTCCCTTTCTTCTGATGCCACCACCACCATGCTGGAGGCTTATATGACTTCCTGACTGGGCTGCTACTCTGGCCACTCTTCCCACACCAATCCTTCCTTCCCTCAGCTCTCAAGGTGACCTTCCTAAAATGTTGAATTGCCCATAACTGAATAGGGTGTAAACTCCAGTGGCTCCCTATCATCTCTGGGATCCAATAGAAAAGCTTCTGCTTGGCATTCAAAGTCCTTCATGACCCTCCCCTTCTATCTTCCCAGGCCTCTTACACTTTCTTCTTCCCCTGCCCCACACCATGAGTTATCTCTAACTTATCCTGCACATGGTTCATTTGCACATGGATGTTTTCATGTTGTGTCCCCCATTAAATGGTGAACTCCTTGTGAGCAAGGCCTGTGTTTTCCCTCTTGTACCTAGAAGTCCTTTAATAAATGCTAACTGACTGAGTGACAAAAGCAGAAACTTGTCAGACAAATTCTGTGTCAACTTCAATTTCAAAAGTGATCCTTGGTGAGTGAGCCAAATTCCTGCTGCCTTGGCATCCTGAAGAATTAAGCTTTGATTCCATCATGACTCATGTTTTTAATTGATTCATCAAAGTTTAGAACATTGTTGGAATCAGTCTGGTGACAGACACTTGATGTTTATAAAAATAATGGGTGAGTGACAGGGAGCAGACTGTGGAGCGGGGAACTGAGAATCAGCAGAAGGAAGCCAAAGCCACCATATCCTCCTCTGTGGAAATGGTGTCCTGTTACACTGGCCGCCATGTTTGTTCTTGAACTCTGACAATGATCCTACTGATTTGTCATCTCTTTCCCCAAACCGGCTCTTTTGGCCTCATGGTGTTGGTTGACACTGCCATTCTTCAACCTCTCCATCATATCCTAGATCCCAGTGTTATTTTTGATGTTTCATATTTTCTCCCCATTAACATCCAGTGATCAAATACTGTTAGTACCTGTGACATGGCATAACGCCAAGAAGACCTATGTAGAATTCCTTCATATGTAGAGCTTTCTGGCTCTATCATCTTATCCTCTCTAGGTAACTAGGCTTCTTCATCCTTTTTTTTTGTTTGTTTTTGCAAGGCAATGGGGTTAAGTGACTTACCCAAGGTCACACAGCTATATAAATATTAAGTGTTTGAAGTCAGATTTGAACTCAGGTACTCCTGACTCCAGGGCTGGTGCTCTATCCACTGTGCCACCTAGCTGCCCTGGTTTCTTCAACTCTACATTGGGGGTGTTGGCATGCTCCCCAAACAAGATCACTTTTGAAATGGAAGTTGACACAGAATTTATCTGACACATCTCTACAGCCCCTTCTAGCTCTAAATATACAAACTTAGGAGCCTGTGATTCCCTGATACTGTGAGTACCCCCTTGGGGAATGACCCTGGCCATCACTGCCATGAGGCTTATTATTTCTACACATCTGTAAAATGGGAATAATGACTGCACTGCTTTGATCTCAGAGGTATTGTAAAGAAAGTGCTTGGCAAACACATGGGATATATTACCAGAGAGAGAGAGAGAATATAGTTGGGAAAAGTGGAAGAAAGGCCAAACACCATTTCACAGTGTTCATAGAAGAAAGTAAATTTGTGGTGAAATATGAATAAATGTGAATTATTGTTGGTATCCAGTTTTCCCTCTCTGGCCCCACCATGTCCATCCAGCCTCATCTCACATGATTTCTCTTCACATCTTCAACCTAGATTCCAGTCCACTGGCCTCTGAATGGTACCCTGATCACACCTTGAACAGCCTCCTGCCTTTGCTCTCAGCGTTCTCTGATCTTAGCAGACCTCTCAATTTCTTGTACTCCTGCTCATCCATCATATGTCCAACTCATATGTCATTGTCCCCAACAGGGCCTCCCTAATCCCTTCAGTTAACAAACACCATGGTTCTCTTACCACACTTTGCCTATCTCTAAGTTACTTATGGTGTATTATTTTGTATTATATTTATTGAGACTTGTGTCCCCTACTGCTACTGCACTGTAGGCATCTTGAGGACAAATATAACATCTCTCCCAAGAATAAATCTTCCCCATTTCTTGGTACTGAGATGTGTACAACTTTGTTTATGAAATTGAACTGGATCCTACAATGAAGTTGGACAGTGATGTTTTGGACAGAGGAGGATGGGTCAGCTGGGGACCTTGAGATTATACCACAGGAGTGGTCTGCATATGCAGGTGCCATAATCTCAAGGACTGACATGGGCTCATTTCCAAAGTGGTAGAATCCAAAATTTTAAAAGATCAGCAAGAGACAGAAAGGTGCTATGTGTGTCTTAGCTTTTAAGAGCCATGACCAAGGACTGGAAGCTCTTCCTCATGGCTTTCTTTGTCTGGATCAGGCTACTCCAGAAGATGGTCTTCAATTCTGGGCAACGCCTTTCAGGAAAGACATTGAGAGTCCAGAGAGTGTCCAGAGTAGGGAGGTGAGGATGGGAAAAGCCTTGAGATCATTTCAGACTAGGAGTTGTTAAAGGAACGTGTGGCCTGAGGAAGAGGGCATGACAGTCTTTTAGCTGGGAGAGGGATTGCACTGGCTCTGCTTGGTTCCAGAGGTCAGGACTGGGGACACTGGGGAGTAATTTGAAAGAGTTCAACTTTGCCTAAGTATAAGGATGAATTTTTTAAAAATTAAAATTTGTCAAAGTTAGCATGGGCTATCTCTAGAGATGAGAGGTTCCTCCATACCGGAGGTTTTCAAGTCTGGATGTCCAGTTGCTGGGATGTCTTGGGGAAATTCATGTCAGGTTGAACTAGATGGCCATGGATATTATTTCCATCAAATGAAATGATTAAAAAAGATTCTGTGAGAGTTTTTCCACCACAGAAATAGCATCCTACAACTTGGAGTCATTGAACCCAGGTTCAAATGGTGGCTACCCCAGTTACTCCATGTATGACTGAGCAAGTTATTTCACCACTATTGGCCTCAGTTTTCTCATCTGTAAAATGGAGATATCGGAAGAGTTGTCTTTGAGGATCCTTCCAGCTGGGAATTTTTGATCCCATAAGCCTGCATTGAAAGTGTTAGCATTTTGGAAGCTGGGATGTCAGCTGTAATCATTTATAAAACCCTTGGCAACATAATATCTTAGTAGTTTAGGGAAGTTCTTGGACTTGACAACCCAAAGGCCTCTGGGGTTCTCCCCCTCCCATCTCCCTAGTCCACAGACTTTTTGTGTTTCTGGCCTGGAACATCATTACTTTATCAAGACCAGTAGAGACTTAGGGAGAAGAGAAGGGAGGTGACATGCTCATGGGGAAGATGATAAATCACCCAGACAGGCATTAGCTATCCGTCAGCAGCAATGAGGATGGGAGAGGCAGGGGAACAGACATCTGGGCAGAGAATGGTCAATTGGAGAATTTCAGAGGCCCTGGACTCAGGTTAGTGGCACTGTAATTTGAAGAGTTTGATACATGCCCCATGGTCTAAACTTCAGATCAAATTCCAATTCTTCTGATTTTTCCAATGACATTTTTGCATTCCTCCAGGGATAACAGCCCCCACTGGGGACCCTCCCCACAGATGGGACCTGTCATTGTGCCTGTTCTACCAGCAATCCTAGAGCAAAAGATTCAGCTTTATTGTTGAAGGGACTTGACTCCATCCTGTTTGGGTCTCTTTTTTATAGACCAATCAAGGGAACAGTAGGCATTGCTGGTGTTGGCCATTGTGCCAGGCTTCCCTCCACTCTCTGGAGCCCTCTCCTGACTGCCCATAACTGTCACGCCTCCTCCCTGGAGTTCTCTCCAGCACATTCTGCCTCCATCTTGTTTGTGTGCAGTTGGTACATGCTGTGCCTAATTTTTACCCTTTTGGGGGGCATCCTCCAGGCTTTTCACATAGTAAGCACTTCTTAATGCTTCTTGACTTGACTGGTGCTAGAGTTTGGTTCAAAGCAATCACTGAATCTGGAAGAATTCATTAATCACGAAAGCAACAGGCCCTGATGTACTTGCTGGGGCTCAACCCTGGGCTGGGTGCTAGGGGAGAGCATTTATGAAGCCTCTAGACTTATTATCTATTATTATTTCTATTATCTTTATCCTTATTATTATTTACTATTATTTCCTCCATTTTGCAATTGAGAAACTAAGGCAGACAGAGGAGGAGTGATAGGGTCACTCAGCAAGTGTTCAGGTCAAATTTAAACTTGGGTCTTCTTGATTCTAGGCCCTCCTGCACCACCAGCAACTGAGTTACAGACAAAAGCAAAATCTTTCAAGGAGTTTACATATGAGGGAAGAACACATGTGTGTGATGTGACACATATAAAGAGCACACATTCATGTATGTACAAGACACATCCAATGCAGATACAAGGCACCTGTGTGTCATTGAAGGTTAAAAAAACAAAACCAGACCAGACCTGCCCATGAGGAGTTTTCTTTCTGACACATTCACATGGCAGAAGAGCATAGGATAGAAAGTTGCAGAATTGGGAGCCTGGATCCTTGGTCATATCCCACCATATTGTTTTGGGGCATTCCTGATTGCTCATGCCCTTAAGACCCTGGACCAGCCACAAGTGGGGGAACCAAAGAGGTGGCAAAAAGATATGTTTGTTTTTATTTGGGCTTTTGAAAACTTTCATATGAAATAGAATCCTTTATGAAATATTTAAAGCAAATGGGTTCAAGTCCAAAGGAATCTAATGAGTAAAAGCCACCATCCAGAGTATTGCCTGAGGGCAGAGGGGACTATTTTTGGATATGCTTTTATGTATCCACATTGTCTCCTAATGCAAGCTCTTGGAAGCCAGGGACCATTTCATTTTTGTCTTTGTATATCCATAAGTAATGTCAACCTGACACATAGTAGGTATTTTCTAGAGGTTTGTGGATTGTTCAATAACCTCATTATTGAAGGTTATTCTTCACCTGCCTGGAGCTATCCCTAATTCCCTTCTATTAGATGTTTCAGGAAGAATCCTGATGTTGGTAGGAACATAAGCTTATCTATAATATAGAATCCTTGAGAAATGGCCACCCAGCCTTGGCTCTGAGCCCCTGAATGAAAGGGAGTCTTCTGTCCATTTTATTTCTGGGTAACACTAATGAGGAGGAAATTTTTTCCCCTTTCATTTAGTTGGAATCTTCTTATTTCCACTCATTTCTCCCAGTTCTGCTTTCTGGATTCAATCCTTCTTTTAATCCTTTTTTTACCCACATGAAAGCTTTTCAATTACTATCAGACCCTCCCTAAGTAATCCCTTCTCTAACTTCAATATACTCAATTCTTGCAACATTTCTCGTAAGGCAAGCCTTGGTTGCTTTATTCTAGTGATCTCCGACTAATTACTGTTTTCCTAGAATTGTGGCATTTTTCATTAAGCATATTACTCCAGGTGTGGTGTGAATATGGTAGCATACATTGGGACCGTTGCCTTCCTACTCCTCTTTTACTGCAGTATTAGCTCTTTTAAAAAATAGCTTTTATGACTTCCATTGCACTCAGTAACTCAATGAGGTGGTGGATCCTAAAGTTTCATTTCACAGTCATAGCTCCCCTATTAGTAGTTGTGAAGTTGATTTCTTGAGCTCCAGTGTTACTTGATATTTATCCCACTTAATTTTCATCTTCTTTGATGAAGTTTAATTCTTTTAAAAAATAATTTAAAACTATTTTGAGTTCCAAATTCTATCCTCATTTCCTCCCATTTTCCCTCATTCTTAAGTCAGTAAGCAATTGTGCAAATATGTAAAAACATTTCTGTATTAGTCATTTTGTACAAAAAGACTAGAATAAAAGAAAAAAAAGAATGAAAGAAAGTAAAAATAATCTGTTCCAGTCTGTATTTAAACAAAATGAGTTCTTTCTCTGGAGGTGGATATTGTGCTTTAATGTTTTGGCATTGGTTTGGATCACTGTATTGCTTAGAACAACTAAATCATTTGCATTGAACAATATTGCTGTTACTGTGTACAATGTTTTGCTAGTTCTTTTCATTCCATAATGCATCAGTTTATGTAAGTCTTTTCAGGTTTTTCTGAAATCATTCTCTTTGTTATTTCTTCTAGGACAATATTATTCCATTGCAATCATATACCACAGCTTGTTTTAACCATTGTCCAACTGATGGACATGCCTTTGATTTCTAATTCTTAGTCACCATAAAAGGGCTGCTTTTGAGGTTCCCCCCCTTTTTAGGTTTTGCAAAGCAAATGGGGTTAAGTGACTTGCCCAAGGCTACACAGCTAGGTAATTATTAAATGTCTGAGACCGGATTTGAACCCAGGTATTCCTGACTACAGGGCTGGTGCTTTATCCACTGTGCTACCTAGCTGCCCCTCCTTTCCCCTTTCTTTGAATATCTTTGGGATACGGACCTAGTTGGTCATAGTTCCAAACTGCCTCCAGAATGGTTGGATCAGTTCACAGCTCTAAGTTTTCCCAAAGCCCCCCAACATTCAATATTTTCCCTTTTTATCATATTAGCTACTCTGAAAGGTATAAAGTGGTACCTCAGAATTGTTTTAATTTGCATTTATCTGATCAATAGTAATTTTGGAGCATTTTTCATAAGACTAGAGATAGCTTTGGTTTCTTTGAAAACTGCCTGTTCATATCTTTTGACCATTTATCAGTTGGGGATGACTTGTAGTTTTAATAAATTTTGACTCCTATTCTACATGTTTGAGAAATGAGGCTTTTATCAGAGATACTACTGCAAAAATGTTTTTTTCAGTTTTTTCTTTTATTATAATTTTGATTATTTTGGTCTTGTTTGTGCAAAATTTTTTAAATTTTATATAAACAAAATGATCTATTTTATATTTTGCATTGCTCTATTTTCTTTGGTTCTAAATTCTTCTCTTATCCATAAGTGTATATAAACTATTACTTATTGCCATTTATGTGTAAATCAAGCACCTATTTTGACCTTATCTTGTTATAAGTGGTGAGATGTTGGTCTATGTCTAGTTTCTGCCATCCTGTTTTCTGGTTTTCTCAATAGTTTTGTCAAATTAATGAGCTTTTGTTCCAAAATCTTGGATCTTTGGTTTGTCATATATTATACTATAAGGATCATTGACTATAATATATTTTATTCCTAATCTGTTCCCTTGATCCAGGAGTTTGAGACCTGGTACTTCAGTCCAAATCTACAGCCTGTTGGGATCATTGGAGACCCCAACTTTATCATCTGATGTCCTCTCCCAGCTGTGTCATATGAAAACATGATAAGTTCATCTTTGTCCAGGTTGCTGCTAAAAAAATGTGAAAGAGAACCCTGGCTGATCACAACTCCTGGAGGTCACTGGATACGTCCTTTGGGGCCAGGCGTTCATCCAGTTCTAAATGCACATAACTGGTTCCACTTCTCTCCCACATCTCTCCCACCATAACAAGCATCAGGAGAGACTATTGTCAATTTATCTGCTAAACTCTAGGTAATCAATTGCTTAATTGGAAAGCACAGATTATGTGCCAGACACAATGAAAAATGAAAACAGTCCTTGCTCTTGAGGCGTTTCAAGTTGAGTGGGAGAAAATGAATGTAAAGGAGGATATACCAGTCATAAGAAGCAGACATGAAGTCATCATAGAGAAGCCACTAGCAGCTATGGTGCCCAGGAATGGATGCCTGTGGATTTGGAGATTTATCTTGAAGAAAATCATATATTCTAAGAAGTGGGGGTGAGGCGGGGGGTGGGCATTCTAGACATGGGACACAGCCTGGGTAATGGACCAAAGACAGGAGATGGAGCATCCTGAGTGAAAAACAGCAAATGGGCTAGCATGGCTATACTGTGGAATGCATGAGCCCTCAAATGTTTCCTGGACTTACTGTGTAATAAGGATCTCTCCCTCTCCATTTCTGTCTCTCTCCCTCCCTCTCTCCTCCCTTTCTTTCTTTTTTTTTTTTTTTGCAAGGCAAAGGGGGTTAAGTGGCTTGCCCAAGGCCACACAGCTAGGCAATTATTAAGTGTCTGAGACCAGATTTGAACCCGGGTCTCCTGACTCCAGGGCCGGTGCTTTATCCACTACGCCACCTAGCCGCCCCTCTCCTCCCTTTCTGTTTCTCTGTCTCTCTTTTTCTCAGTCTTTCTCTCCCGCCTCCCCTTCTAGCACAGTTTCTGCAACATATCTAGTCTCTAATAAAAACTTATTGATTAACTGATTGATCCATTAACTAGCTATTTGGGACACTTTAGGCAAGTCACTTAATCCTGCTTTTACTAGACAAAAGGTCAAAACACTCCAATGAACAGTTTTTAAAAGAAGAGGCACAAACTCTCAATAATCAACTGAAAAAGGGTTTCAAGTCTAATAGAGAAATACAAATTTAAATCAATTTGCATCCAACAAACTCACAAAAAGATGAGAGAACTCATTGTTGGCCAGCTTGTAGGAACACAGGAAAATTCACTGCTGTTGCGAATTGGTTTGATAATTTTGTGAACTAATTTAGAATTCTGTAAGAAAATTCGGAAAGAAAAGTTGCATAAGAAAACTCTGACCCTAAGATTCTATTGGTTATATCTTAGGGAGTTTCATGACAACCAGAAAAGATCCTAATAAATTTAGAGTCACATTTCCCAAGGTAACAAAAATCTAGAAACAAAATGAGTGCCTATCAATTGGGGAATGCTTGAATAAATTATGGTGGATGAATGCAATGTGCAGGTAATGAATACAGAGATATATCCTTGAGGTTTATCATTGAGGACAGCTAAGGGCACCACAATTCCCAGATTGCTAGATGAGCAGACTCAGGAAGACCTGAGTTCAAATCCAACCTCAGATACTTAAGAGATATGTGATCCTGATAAGTTATTTCACTTCTGACTGCCTCATTTTCTTGCTCTGCAAAATAGGTGTCTTAATAGCCCTGTCCTTTGCAAGGTTGTTTTGAGGGTCAAAAGAAATACCATTTGGGAAGTGTTTTATAGACCTAACCATCTTACATAAGAGCCAGTTCTTGGTGCATAGGAAGTTTCCAAATGGCTGAAATCACAAATTCCTTTGCCTAGTGGAGAAAGCATATTGGAATATCACTGAGCTCTGAAGAATACTGATTCAGAAGACCTTGATGATTCCTGGGGAGACTTGTGAGATGTGATGTGAGCAAGGAAAGCAGCACCACAAAAACCATAAGCACAATATCCATTGCCATGGAAACAGTAAAACATGGAGAGGCAACATAGCTCTGGCCAGTTACTGAAAGGACACCACCTCAAGTATATAGTGAGAACAAAACCTACAAAATCTACTTTTAAGAGTTGTCCTTGAGATTATTTCTGACTTTAAAAGAAGAGGAATATTCCTGCTTGTTGATTGAATCTCCATAGTATTTATGGGAAAACATGGGCAAGAATTCCCTAGGATGGAGAGGTATGGAAAAGTTAGGGTCTCTGGTTTGCAGAGGGAGATGCTCTGGATCCCTCCAAGTAGAAAAGTCAGTTATGGATTTGGCAGTTAGCCACTAATCCTTTGGTGGCTGGCTTCCAGCTTCCTTCTAGTTTGTCTTTCTGTTTGGTCCTGAAAAAAAAATCTCTAAGGTAATTGGATGTCTGGATCCTGTCTTCTGAGAGGTCTATTTCTTGATGTTTGTTGGATTCACAATATCTTTAATCCTTGGAATGAGTTGAACTCTCACATTCCAAATATTTTAATTCTTGCCTCAAGTTGCACTTGATTTTTAGGATTCTGTAGTTTTATACCTGCCCCTTTATCTCTGTGTTCTGACTCTGCTTTGGCATCTTCTTCTTGACTTCAGTCTCAACCCCTGCTTTAATGATCTTTTCTCTATCACTTGGCACCAAATTCCATCTTGGTATACTCCACTCTACCCCCTTATATTTTCTGTGGCCCTGGCTTTGAAAGTCTAAATTGTCTTCACCAAAGAATGGGACATTAAATGTGGAGAATGCAAGTCATGGCAACCTGTAATCTTTCATCTATAGGGTCCAACATTCTCTCATTCTCACTACCCCCTCTCTCTCCGATTGAAGTGTGGGTCCATGAATTCTAAACCTCTCTTGAAGAAGGAACTCAACTCAGACACTTTATTTCTTACTTAGCTGACTACCTTGGAATTTCTTTGGTCTTTCCCCCCTGGTCCCATGAAGTCCATTTCTGGGACAATCTTATCAACCTCATCAGACTTAGGACTCTGGCTCATTACCACTCTCTGCTTATCAGGTGACTGGGAATGATTTAATAAGGAAGCTCAGCTCAGAATATCTTCCATCTTTTATCTGGATGCTCTTTGGAACATCTCTTATTTCCTCCCTGGTCCTTAAGTCGGGTACTTTCTAAACTTCCCTCCTTTTAGTTCCTTTTGTATGTTATCTTTCCTTATTAGCTCGTAAACTCTTTGAGAATAGAGATTTTTCTTTTTTTAGTTAAATCTTGGAGCTTAGCACATAGTAGATTCTTAATGATGCAGATGATGATGGTGTTTGTCCTTCAGTCTCAAAGAAGACCATGACATCAGGAGGTGATACCATGACAAGCACATGAAATGGATTTGAGTGAGGGAGATGCTGTGTGAAGTCACCAGATTCACTTTCTCTTCCAGAACCATCTGGGTCCAGTGGTCAGATAGGCATCAGGATGAGTAGAAGTGGCCTTGTATGTGAGATAATCAGGGCTTAATGACTTACTCAAGGTGATTACATCTAATAAGTGTCAAGTGTCTGAGGTCAGATTTGAACTCAGATCCTGACCCAGAGCTAATGCTCTATCCACTACATCATCTAGCTGCTTAATAATTATTTGCTGACTGCTTTATTTCCCAGCAGAGGAATCAACAAGTGGCCAAAACTACTGATTGAAATGTTATCTCTAGTAGAGATTCTCACCAGGAACTCAATGACCCCAAGTCACTTAACAGGGAAGAAAATGAAGATAATTGCAATATAATTGGAAACAACCATTCAAAGTCAATACGATCATTATAAACTTTATGAACACATGTGTCTTACATTTAACAGACCTAGATGTATATCTATATATTTCAAATAAACACAATTACTTGACAGCTGAGGTTCTTAATCTGGTCACTCTGAACTTAAAGAAAAATGTTGGTAACCACATTTCATTACAATTTGCTACCTTTTTCATTTTTCATGCATTTAGCCATGATTCTGAGAAGGGGTCCATAAACCTCACCAAACTGACTGCCAAAGACTTTATGACCCTAAAGAGACTATGAGCTCCTGTTTAAAAGCAGAGAACAAACCACTTCTGCAATTGATTCCAGAGGATGAAGTACTGAATAGAGGGGTGACCTTAGAATCAGGAAGACATGGGTTCAATCCCACATCTGTCACTAATAGCCTTTGGGATTTGGGGCAGATCACTCTGCCTCTCAATGGCTTGGGTATCTCTTCAAAGTATAAAGTTCAAAGAGCAGCTGATCTGTACCTGGGGGGGGGGGGGGGAGGGAGCAGGGATTCCCACACAAGGAGTTGTCCCAGTCAATATCATAAATACAAATTAAAAAAAAGATCAAACATATAAAGAAATAAATAAAAAGATTAAAATAAATGGAAAACCTAAGACAGTTCAGTTGCAGCCCCATCTTTCTGACATATATCACTCACCCTCATATATTTTACTTTTCAATCAAACTGTTCTACAAATTCACTCTATTGCCAGGTCTTTGCAGAGTATCCCTAGGCCTTCCTCCACCTCCATCTCCACCTTCACCTCCACCTTCACCTCTTGCCTTATTGCAAGGCTGTATCCTTTGGGATGCCTGGATCACACCCTTTCAGTAGGGCTCTAGCTCTCCTGTTTCCATTACCCATCTGGAAAGGAATAATTTCCCTAGATTGTATGCCAATAGAAAAAAATATGCCTTCTTTTCTCAGAAATACATGACACATATTCATAAGGTGATCATATATTAGGACTTAAAAATCTCACAAACAAATACAGAAAAGCAGAAATAGTAAATGTAACCTTTTCATATTATAATGCAATAAAAATAACATTCAGTAAAGGACAATGGAAAATTAATTGGAAATTGAATAATCTATCATAAAAAGCAAGTACATGAAAGAACAAATCATAGAAACAGTAGAAAATTTCATTAAAGAAATTCCATTTAAAATAAATGAAAACAACACAAATATTTTGGAGTCTACCTGCCAAGACAAACACAGAAACAATATGAATACCACTAAAAACTCTTTTCACACAAATAAACTTAGATCTAAACAATTGGAAAAAAAACTAATTGCTCATTAATAGGCAGAGTCAATATAGTGAAAATGATCATTAAAATTAAATCTATTTAGTCAGTACCATGCTAACAAACTATCAAAAATTATCTTATAGGGCTATAAAAATAATAACAAAATTTACCTGAAGAAAAAAAGTTTAAGGATATCAAAGGAATAAATGATAAAGATGCAGAAGAAAGTGGTCAAACCATAGCAGATTACAAACTGTATTATGAAAAGGTAATTATCAAAACAACCTGGCTAAGAAATAGAGGTGGATCAGTGGAATAGATTCGGCACAAATTGGATAAATGAATGCCAAGGGGAGGAAAAAACCCACTTCCCCTGGTGTTCTGGCATAATATATTATGGTCATAATAATCTAGTATAAGATAATTTAAAGAGCCAAGATTTTAGGATAAAAACTCATTATTTGACAAAAATGCTGGTAGAACCAGAAAACAGGATGACAGAAATTGGGTATAGACCAACATCTCATACCTTTATACCAAAATAAGGTCACAAGTGGTACATTATTTACACGTAAAGAGTGACTCAAATTAGTAGAACAAGAAATAGTACATGGATTAGTGAAGAATTTTTAACAAAATAAAATATAGGGCTTTATAAACTGTAAAATAGATAATTTTGATTATGTAAAATTAGCAAATTTTTCACAAAAAAGCAATATAACAAATTATAAGGAAAGCAGAAAACTGGGAAAAACATTTTTTGCAATAAATATCTCTGATAAAGGTCTCATTTTTCAACTAAACAGAGAACTGTTCCAAATTTATAAAAAATACAAATTATTCTTAAATTTATAAGTGGTTAAAGAATATAAGCAGGTTATTGTCAAAGAACTCTAAACTATCTCTAAGTCACTACTGATCTCAGGCAAATTAAAACAAATCTAAGGTACCACCTTATTCCTTTCAGAGTGGTTAATGTGATAAAAAGTGAAAATGTTGTATGTTGGAGGGGAAATGGGAAAACTGAAACTAATGCATCATTGGTAGAGTTGTGAACTGCTTCAGCCTTTCTGGAACATAATTCAGAATTATGGCCAAAGTGCAATAAATTGTGCAAACCTTTTGAACCAGCAACACCACTGCTAGGTCTATATCCCAAAGACCTTCAAAGAAAGGCAGTTCTTTTTTTGGTGGCGAAGAATTGGAATCAAAGGGATGTTCATCAATTAGGAAATGAATAAATAAGCAGTGGTCAATGATAGTAATGGAATCTTATTGTGCTATAAGAAATGATAAGATGATTTCAGAAAAAATTGGTAAAGACTTACATGAACTGATGCAAAATGAAATGAACAGAATCAGGAGAACGTTGCACACAGTAACAGTTATGTTGTTCAATGAAGAATTTGAATGATTTAGCTATTTTCAGCAATATAATGATTCAAGACGATCCCCAAATACTAATGATAAAGCACACCAGAGAAAGAACAGATATTTTCTGAATACAGACTGAAGGATGTTTTTTTTTTTTAGGTTTTTGCAAGGCAAATGGGATTAAGTGGCTTGCCCAAGGCCACACAGCTAGGTAATTATTAAGTATCTGAGACTGGTACTTCTGACTCCAGGACCAGTGTTTTATCCACTGGGCCACCTAGCCACCCCTGAAGGATGGTTTTTTTCAACTTTCCTTCGTTCTTTTTTTCTGTTATTTGAATCTTCTTGTACAAAGTGACTAATAAGAAGATTTTCACCTGATTGCACCTGTATAACCAGTATCTGCTTGCAATCTGGGAGGAAGGAGGAATAGAATTTGGAATTTAAAACTTTAATTAATTTAATTTAATCAAAATTAGGAACAAAAGGTGTGCTTTTCTTTGTGTGATGATATCCCTGGCACAATGACTGGCATAGTGATGACTGGTCAGAGAAGGGGTCAGGGACCAGACCTGTGATTCATTCCTATCAAGAACTCCCTCCCCCAAGGCAGATCAGCATCTTCTCTGTAACTTAAACTTCTAGAGAGTTAACCAGAACACTAAGCAAGTTGCCCAAGGTCATAGAACCCGGTGGCCTCAGAGGTGGCACCACTGATGACTTCACGTGAGGTGTATTTAACAATTGCCCTTTAATTGGCTCTGTGTGAAGCCTCCAGGGTTTGGGACTCTTCTTTTGGTCCTGGGACTGCAGGGGCCCGCACCATGCTTGCCCATATATGCTTCCTAGGGCCCTGACTGATGGATGGATTGAACGGAAACACTGCCATCAGCATTAGTATTCAGCCCCAATCCTGTACTTTCCTTTTATTCTGCACTATGGATGGATGCCAAGGGGAGGAAAAAAACCCACTTCCCCTGTTGTCCTGGCAGCTTTATTAATGCTCTCTGGCTAATAATTCTAGCAGAATCAACTCTCTGATATTCATGGTACCTTTGAGATGTCCTTCACATTATGGATGAGATATTAATTTAGTTCCATGGTGGTGATCACTCTGAACCATTACACCACTAATTAATACTCCAGAAACGATGGGGAACAGAGAGTTGTAAACTTGTTAATGTACCTAGGATGACCGGAAATCAGATTATTAGGCAGAATTTTAATGTGCAGCCCATTATGATGGCAAACAATTTACAATGGAAACTGAGCCGGAGATATCGCTCCATACCTTCCTTCTGAAGGCGGTGAGAGGAGATCATTCACAGCAATTTATATTCCATCTGAAGAGAAAGGCTTTGATTTCCAGAAGAGATAGGGCATGATTTAGAGGCCTCCTGCTGCAGAGGAATATGTCTCGGAGCTGTCTCTGGTGCTATTTCCAATGGCCTCATTTGTGGCTTTCTGTGCACGAGCCCCTGGGGCTGCAGCCCCTTGAACTCTGTAGAGACCGGGGAGTCCAACCCCACCTGAGGCTAATTACCTTGACAACTTGGACGAGTAATTCACTCTTCTGAGCCTCAGGCTTCGTAAAATGAAGGATAGGACTGGTGGGTTCTGAGTCTCTGGCCCTAGGCTCCTAGGTGAGGACCAGAAGGCCAGCACATTTGGCATGATCATCACTAGGGTTGTCGTAATGGAAAAAGGCATTGAGTCAAGTCAGTAAAGGCAGGATCCCTGCCCAAATGTGGCTTTCTGCATCGGTAGCCCCTGCATCTTTATTGAGAAGGGAGGAGGGTTCCATCATTTTTCCAGGACTGAGACTGGTCAGGAAACTGACGGTGGTGTGGCTGCCTTTCTGTTATTTTCTGATACCTCTGTATCCTGCGCTCATCATTTCTCAATGATCGTCTTTGGTATTGCTCTGTCACATTTTCCCTGTTCCTTATCATTAGGTACTCACTTCATTTGGGGTTTTCTATTCTAATCAACGGACATAGTGATAGGCAGAGTTGAAAGAGTCTTGGTTTTGGAGTGAGAAGCCCAGGGTTAGAATTTTGGATCTGCTTTTCCAAGCGGGTGGATGAAAGAAGTAGACTAGATAATTCATTCTAACTCTGAGGCATGGGACCCTGGCTAATCCCTTAGGACTTCCCAGCTGACTCTTCGGTCTTTGAGAAAGGATGGCCTCCTCCTCAGATGACAGGGAGGAAAATCTTTCCACTTGGCCAAATGGCTTTTCAAAAGCTAGAGTCACAGTAAGCCCAGTGTCCTGCCTGGCGAGGGAGATATGCCCACTGTTGGCTTCCCCGGCTGGAGGGTGGGGCTGCAGATACTGCCTTGGCTTCTGGATAGATCCGTCTTTGTAGAGCAGTCCATGCCCCCTCCGCCTTTGCCTGGAGAGTGAGTATGCTCCTGGCCAGGTAGGACTCCCTCACCTTGAATTTGAGGTTGAACACTGGCAAGGTCTTTAGAGGTTCTCTAGACCAGCATCCCCCACCATGGTGGTTTATGAGTTAGAGTGTTCTAAAGACAACGCCTATCCCCTGAAGCTATCCCTAGAACCCTGGAGGTGCCCCCAAGGTACTAAAATATGGAGGGAAAGAGGGAAGGGAGGAAGAATCAAGAGGAGGGAAGGCAGGGAAGAAAGAAAAAGGGAAAGAGGGAGGGAAAGAAGGAAAGAAGATAGGAGGGAACAAGCTTTTATTAAACACCTACTATTATTATCAAATATTAAGCATCTTACACATCTTATCTCATTTGATCCTCACAAGCCCGTGCAGAACAAGAGCTATTTTTGTGCCTGTTTTACAAATGAAGACACTGAGAATGAGAAAGGTTAAATGACTTATGGTCACTCAGCTCCCTGTGGCCCAGATTCTGTCCATGACTAACTGTATGTCCTATCTTGGGAGCCCAGGTTGTCACATGCAAACAGGGCCTCTCCCGTCATCACCCATCGATCCTGTAGCTGCCTGTGAATGTCTTCAGCCCCTGCCTCAGGTGACCACCCAGATTTGGGTGGGAAGGAAGGCTGTGTCTGCTTGAGGGGGCCCAGGTCTCTTTGGGTCTTTACCCTGAGGCTAAATCTGCTGCTACTCCTTGTTCCTAGTTTTGGAATTGCCAACTACTGCTCAATTGTATAACAGCCTTTCCTATAGCTGAAGATACTGATGGGTCACCCTAAAGACTTCTCTTGGTTGGGCTAATATATTCACATCCTTCATTGATTCCCAGAAGGTTTGAATATAGCCTCTAACATTTCATAACTGTGTGACTGAGAAAAATCACTCAAGATCTCAGCCTCAGTTTCTTCAAGTATAAAATAAGGATAATATTATTGGCAATTAGATGGTAGTGTGATAGAACACCAGACCTGGGGTCAGGATGACCTGACTTTAAATTCAGTATCAGAACCTTCAGATACTCCCTAAGCTGTGTGACTTTGGACTAACCTCGGCATGCTTTGGCTTCCTGAACTGTACAAAGGGGTCCATCATAGCACTGATCTTTCAGGGTTGTTTTGGGGGTCAAAAGAGATCAGATCTATAAAACCCTTAGTGCTGTGCCTGGCCAAGAGAGGGTTTCTAGGATTTGTTCCCTTCTGGTCTTGCCTCTCCCCAACTCCTTGTAAATGTTACAAGGGTGAGATGTGCCCATTGTGGTCATCATCATCATCACCATCACCATTGTTGTTATGGCAACATGGTCTGGCATGGAGGCCATCATCTTTCTGGTTATGCTTTCCCAACCCTCTCCAGATCATCCAGGGCATCTATACAATATAGCACCTGAAACAGCTGCACGGATGGTGAGGGGCTATGGTCTCCCTGGTTTTTGTCCTGGGTGTTTCCTCAGGCAGCCCAAGATAGTCCAGTCCTGGCTACCCAGTGGTTGTAGTCCACTAGCCTCTGTGGGTCTTAGCTTCCTCATCCATAAGGTGTGATCTGAAGGTTTCTCCTTGGGGCCAAAAGGGGTTAGACTCTCTGCCCATTCTGGGAGACAGGCAGGTCTCTCCTGTCACCCCTGGGGTATAGAAAGTCAGTGAGAACACTCTCAGGCTCCAAGAACTCCAGTGACCAGATATTATTGGTAACAGAAGAGTTTGCCAAAGCTTTGTGTGTGTGGTCTCTTTTAATCCGCACACCAACCCTTGGAGACATTTACAGATGGGTAAACTGAGTCAGGCAGCAGTCAATGACTCATCCATGGTCCCACAACTAGGAGCATCTTCTTCCTGACTCTAGACCTGGTGCTCCTTCCTCTGTACCACTTACTCTAGGAAGGTGTTAGACACATAGTAGGCACTTCACAAAGCTTATTGACTGACTGCCCAACTGCCTCTGGCTAGAAGCGCTCTGTTCCAGAAACCTTCCTGACCCAGCTAAGTGAATCAGAAGATCCTCTCTACCTTGGCTGCAGAACATTTTGAGTCAGAAGCAAAGGCAGGGGAAGGAGGCAAAGTCCTGTTTCTCCTCGTCTAGCCCCTGCCCAGGTTGTCATCAGCACATCCATCAGCAGCCAAATTCCTTCCTTGGATGCAGGACAAATTGCTCCCCTTCCACCATCAATGAGTAGTTCCCTGGTACCTGTTGGCCTCAGCAGCCCCTTCTGTCTCCCTGTGGATCTGGGAGGCTGTGTTTTCAGAAAGGAGAGGTCAACCCTGGCTGGAGTGGAGTGGGGATAGGCCTCCCCCGTCCCGCAGAAGGACCTGGGGCAGACCCTGAATTAGGGCCTGTTAGGGATTGGCTGGTTCTCTTGGCCAGAAAAGGATGCTTCAGTAAAGCCCATGAAGGTCATGACTGAATTGCTGACCCCTAAGGGGCCACTGGATCCATGGAAGAGCCCCCCTAAGGCTTGAAACAAGAGACCATCAGGTTGCACTTGCAGAGCCTGGCCCAGTGTGGATAATTCTTTGGATTCAGATGACAGATTGGGGAATCCACAGGCCATGGAGCGGCTCACTAGCTAATGGGCAGCTGGGTGGTATTGTTCTGTGTGGGCCACTGTGACACACATTGGGCGGCCACAGGCCCCTCTGCGATCAATTCGAAGTGGAGAAGGAACACGGGACTGATTATGTCGTGAATGAGACTTGTCCCTCAAACCAAGGACTCCAAGTGGCATCAATATCACATTCTGGTGACCCTTCCATCCTTCCTGACAATGTGGGACCCTCTCAGTGGCTCTGATCCTTGTCCTTCATTTTCAGAGAAGACCCCAATGTCAGGGGGTGATGCCATGATAAACACATAAACTGGATATAGGAGATGGGGGCGGCAGTGCTAAGTCACAGCCTCACTTTCTCCTCCAGAGCCAAATAGGATTCAGGACGACTGGAGATGGTCCTGGATGTGAGGCAATCAAGGTCACACAGCTAGTAAGAGTCAAGTGAATGAGACCAGATTCAGTGGCTCTGGTCACTCCCACCCTGCCCAGCCCTCACCCCCTCTCCAAGGGGCCAGGTCCCTGGAGGGGCTGTTCAGGATTTTGTGAGTGTCTGACTGACTGTCCATGCCAAGACACCCCAAATTCCTCACAAACAGGTAGCTTTATTAGTTTACATAGGATTACAAAGGAAGTTCTGTTGAAATATAGTTATCAAAATATTTTAAAGAGTTTTCTTCCCATGAAGCATCCCTGATTAATCATGGGTAAATTGTCCTTGAGTCCTAATAAATCGGGTGGTGCCCTTTGGGCCAATCAGAGAAAGTGATGTACCAAACTCCTTTCAAAATAAAAATAAACTGCTCTCCAATGAAGCGAGGCCATGCATTCGGTTCCAGATTCGCAGACACAAGAGAGATCGCAGAGATGAGACAAGTCAGAGAGTCAGGCTCTGAGGAACAGTTTAATTTTAGAAAACAGTCCCAACTGGCAGAATGGCCCTCTTTAGCTCATTAAAGAATCACCACATTCCTTCCAGAGGAGAAAAACCCGAATATTTCTTAATGCTCACTTCACATGAATATCACACCAATTATTGCCTGGCTCTGCTGATAAATATTCAAGGGAGATGCGAGCCCCGCAAGATGGATTAATTCTCTGGCAGTACAAACAAAAACTTTCGAGATTTGATGCCACATAATTAAATGCTGTTTGTTACCTTCAGAATCAGACCTTGGGACACGTTCATTAATTGCTTCAAAAAGGCAGTTAGACATGGTTCAGTGTTGATGTTCCCAATCAATCATTTCAGGATAAGATTTAGGCTTGTATGTTGAGCACGGATGGGACCTCACACATGCCCTCTATTTTTGACCCCCTCATTGGACCGGTGAAGACATGGAGGCCTCCTTAGTGAGGTGGAATTCCCAAGTGGCAGAGCTGGGGGCCACCCCGGTCCCCAAATCCAGCCCACTTTGCTTCTAGAACCCACTCCTTTCCCTTTGCTAAGGAGGAAAACACCCAGAAAAAAATCCTACCTGCAGAAATCGGGGGGCACCATGCCATAGACATTTATTCGGTCACAGAGCTCTAATGCAATCGTCATTGTGAACCAGCCGGTGCTGAGCCAAGTGTTGGAGATCTTCCTGAAAGGAAAACACAATTAAGTTTCCAGGTTGACAAACCCTTACTCAAATATACAGATGAGAGACCCCCAAACCTCTGTCATTGGGTCTTCGATCACACAGAAATCTCTTCCCTGGACTTGCCACACATTACAATGCTATTCAACAGAAAGACTGAAGGCCATAAACATTTATTGGAAATCTAGAGGCTGCAGAGAAACATCGATATCTCCCCAGAGACCATTTTAGGAAGCCGATGTCTGGGATTCAGTGAAGTCACAGAATCTGAGCCAGACCTTGTATAACAACCAAATAGACTTGGAGAGCCATGGAGCTGAAAACAGCCTCAGAGCTCCTGGAGAATGGCCCCTTCGTTTGACAGGGAAGGAAGTGAAAACCACGCCATTTAAAAATCGTTTTTGCTATACTTTATAAAAGGTTCATTTACTACTAAATGCAATCAAACAAACAGGGATGCTCTGGATGGAGCAGTGGCCTGAAATCAGAAAGACCTGAGTTCAAATGTGGTCCTAGTTTCTAGCTGTGTGACCTTAGGCAGCCCCAGCCTCAGTTTCTTCATCTGTGAAATATAAATGAGGATAGCACTGACCTCCCAGGGTTGTTGTGAGGATCAAAGGAACTACTATTTGCAAAGCTATTGCAAACCTTAAGGTTCTGAATGAGTGCTATGTTCTAACTATTAAGATGAAAAGTACCCCCCTCCCTCCTCCCCCTCCCCCTTCACACCACCTCCCCCACCCCCAAACACCTCCTCCTCCTTCACCACCATCACTACCACTGTCACTGCCACCACCACCTCCTCTACCTCCCCCATCACCTCCTCCTCCACCACTGCCACCATCATCATCACTATCACCCTAGTAGGTGAGAATGAGTTCACGTTGGCCTTTGTCTCACCCAGGATATCCAGGACAGTTCCTGGCAGGCTGAGGGTGTCTAAAAAGTGCTTTTTTGACTTGAGTTGATCTGAATCAGTCCAGGGACTCTCCATCTCATGCACATGTTGGTCACCTCTAAGGTCTGATGCTTTAGGAATTGCTGTGGGCAAAAAGATCATTGTTCCTAGCCTGCTGTCTGGCAAAAAGCTTTGAAAATTTAGCTAGGATAATTTGAATGACATACGGAATCCACGCCAGTTCTGCCCCCCCCATTCAATTCAACTGAACAAACACTGATTGAGAGCTTTCTGTTCTCAGTCCTGCAGCCCCCCCAGCCTGGAAAGACTTACTGGGCTCTGGCATGGCCTGAGACATGGTCACCTCCAGTCCCCAACAATCAGGTCTCTCATGGAGGTCAGTGGGTGGAATTCTAATCAGATTACTTGAACAATTTGAACCATTCCATTCCACGGTGACATGAAGAAGACTTTAAAGTCATATGGATGAGGCAAGGCAGTGCAATGGCAAGAACACTGAGTCAAGAGTTCAAAGGCACAGGTAAAAATTGCACCTCTGTTACTCCCTACCTGCATGTGTGACCTTAGGGAAAGCCATCCCTTCCCCCTTTTGTCTCTCTTTTTCTTCTCTAGCACATGAGGGAGTTGGGTTGGTTGGTCTCTTAACCACCTTTCACTAAAGATCACTGAGCTAGTGAAGAGTTTTTGACTTGTTCTATCTGGTCCCAAACCAGGAGCAATGGGGAATTGGCAAAGAGGCCCATTTCTCAGGAGAGTGGTCCAAGCTCAAAGGGCTGCTAGGGTTACTGCTGACCTTCCTCCTCATTAGTGGCCAATAAGTGGAGGCTGCATGAGGACTGCCTGGGGCTGTGGTAGTTGCAAACTATGGGGAATGGGCTGGATAGATGACTACTGAAGCGATTTCCAATTCAGAAGTTCTGGAATGGACAAGTAAGCAGGAATCTTTACGTAGTGAGTCTGTTATGGTGAAATGTTCCCTCAGATAAGATGAATCAACCAATCTGTCCTTGATACTGATCCCTCCACTGTCCTTCGGATTTTGATGAGGTATCCTTCACTGGAATAAGGAACAGACCCAGTGGTAAGAGAACCTCTGTGTTGTCAGTGTCCAGGGGACTATTTATTTTTCTTGCCCTGCATAATTTAGGGTCCAATTCTTTTCTTTTGAAAAGACCAAAAATCCCACCATCTTTCTCAGTCCTCCAGTCTCCTGGATCCCACTAGAGGATGAGCCCAGGGAAGCTCCACCCAGAAGAACCTGTCCATAACTGTGCTCCTGCCAGTCTCCTCTGGGGGTACTGGTTTCCATGACTTGGTGGATCCCTCTTTGGCTTTATTTTCATCTCATAGTGGCTCTGGTCTGCCTCATTAGCCAGTTTCAAACACCTTCTCCCCAAGGTCAGACTGTCTGACTTTTTCCAGTCTCAGTGTTCTGTGTGAGACGCATAAGAGATTTCCAGGTGCAGCTTTCTTTTAAATGGTGCCCCTCCCTGGTCAACAGTGATTTTCTCTTTAAGGAACCTCCTAGTATTTTCATTTCATGGGGATTGGAATTGGAAAGGTGGGAGTGGGGAAGGAAATCAGTTTTGCACCATACCTGGAAAGGGCCAGGGGTCCAGGGGAACCCTTCTTCAGAATGTCCAGTACCCACCTTACCTGCTACCCCATTCCCTGATACAGGAATACATGTGAGCCCACAAAGAGTCCCTTTGTGCTCTGAGCCTGGCAGCTGGGCACACAGAGTATGAGGGTGCCAGGGGATGCCATCAAGTCAGCTGTTTCCTCCATCACTCTTCAGGCTTAATGCAGAGGCTGATTGCTCCCCTGGGCAGCCTAACCCAAGTCTCCAAGCTAGATTTAGAACCATTAGAGAGGATGGCATCAAGCTGCAAACCTGCCAATAAGAACTGATCTGGTGCCCAGAGCCATGGTCTTGGCATTGTGCAAGGTGAGCCTGATGAACTATCAAGAGAGCCTCCCTCTTTCCCTTGTGGTCACATTACACAGATTTGGTACCAGACAGGAGAGAGCTAGTAGATACTTAATCAGTTCTTTGCTTCCCCTTCTCTTCCCGCACCCCCAGTTTGCATGACATGCTTTGTCCCTGTTTTCTCCATCACCTTCAAGTCCTGATGCCAGAGGGTGTGTCTAGGTTGTCTAGGTTCATGCAGCCCAGCTAAGTAACTCGGTTCCTCAATGGTGAAATGAAGGTGTAGGAACATATGGTCTCTAAGGTCTGTTCCTGCTCTAATCTGATGCTCCTCTATTCTCTTTTGGGGAATGGATAGGGATGGAGTGGTGGTAGAATGGGCACCATAGAGCAAAGATCTAGAATTGCAAAGAATCTTAGAAATAATCTAGTTCCTAGGTTCATAGGAACCGAACTGAAAGGAACCTCAGGAGTCATCTACTCTGGCCCCCTCATTCTATAGATGAGGAACAGAGAGAAGTGGAGGGGTTGTATAAACCCCCAGTCAAGAGCCATCTCCTGAGGTGGTACAAGAAATCAGATCCCCTGATGCCGCAGTCAGGTCTATTTTTTTCTGAGGGAAAGGTCCAAGGGTATAGGTAAGAAGTGGGGCAGGTTTGGGGGAGGAACTGAGAGAGGTAGAACCTCAGAACTTTCCTGGAAGGGAGGGCAAGCCAGCCTGTTTCTGCCAGGTTGGCAGTGGGGCTGGAACTGGATGGTGATTCTGGTATGGGATGCAGAAGCTCACAGGAGAATCACAGCTCATTTGTGTAGTCTGAGAAATGGAATCAGGAAAGTGGGAATGACTGGGGCGCTTTGGAACCCACCCATCTTGGCTCCTCATCTCCCTCTGCCAAATCTGGGGGAGAGAAGGGAATTTGAGGCTCAATTCTCCAGGTACAAATGGAAAGAATTCTAGGGGAGAGACAAAAGAAACAAGTGATTTGCCTTTAAAAAAGTGACTTTCTCATGGCTCAGTCTGGCTCCATTTTCTTTCAGGCTAAGATGCCATAGAAACCCCTGCACAAAGGCAATGACTTTCTCCAAAGGTTTGAACCCTTGCCCAAGAAAGGAAGCTCTCCTGTTTTTTTTACCCTTAATCATCTGTAATGAAAGAATATGAAGAGCTGTCATGTGCTTATTAGGGGAAATTATCAAATATTCTTTTATATGATGAAGTAACACACAGAGCTGATAATTCTATAGTGCACACTAAATTACAGTTAAAGGGCTTTATGCTCCACCAGAATCTCATTTATAATCTCCACGGCAATGCTCTTCCTGCAGTTATTTCATTTATGCTTCCGTTATCTAATTACTATAATATTGGTTCTCAATCGTATTTTCCTAATGTCCCCTTATTCAATTATAAAGTTATTTTCAAGTACAGTTTCTTTCTAATATCAGAGGATACTGGGGTGCAATCAATGTCTCCTGAAGTGTTTCCTCACCCCAAAGCGTTGGGGATATTTTCTCCTCTGATTTAATATGGTGAGAAAGTTCTTTAAATCCCAATCCCACCAACTCAACTTTCCTTTCTTTTCTAAGCTACTAGACTAAACAGCATCCCTTTCTTATGACATCTCTGACATTCACTTCCTTCCATTTTGGTCTTGCTTATCTTTTTGAATTCAATAAAGAAACCATCAAACTTTGGAGCCAAGTTTTGAATTGCTGTCATGACCTTCACTCCCCCTAGGCTCCAAGCTACACAGAACCTGAACACTTTCTTAGACAGAGCAGAAGAAACCCTCCAGGGCCAGGGGTGGTGGTGGCCAGGTGGAGGGGTCCCGTCCATGTCAGCTCCAGACTTTGTTTCAGTTACAAGAAGCAGTGGAGGGTCCTGAAGGTCATAAGCACCCAAAGAACAACAGCAGAATTCATCTGCCTCAATCCCACCTCTAGTCCAACCCTATGGAGAAACAGGACAAGGAGAGGAATAGAACTTGCTGGCTATGTCTAGTCCCTTAGGCTTTACTACTCAATGTAAAGCTATCTAATCGCTATCTCATTGGATCTTTACAACCAGATCTGAAAGCTATGTACTGTTATGATCCTAATTCTACAAATGAGGAAACTGAGGCAGACTGAGTTTCAGTGATGTGACATGGTTGGATAGCTAGTAAGTATATGAGGCAAAATTTGAACTCAGGTCTTCCTGATTCCAAGTACAACACCTGTTGCCTAATGATAATGATAATAATTATAATCCTGGGCTCAAGTCTGGATCAAAATTTTCCTCATTTGTGAAGAAGATAGAGAGAGAGAGATGGATACATAGATGAGTGGGTAGATGGATGGATAGATAGATAGATAGATGATGGATGGAAGATAAATAGAAAGATGATAGTAGATAGCTAAATAGATGATGGATGGGTATATAGACAGATATGAAGATGAATGGATGGATGAGTGGATGGATGGATGAATAGATGAATAGATTGATAGGTGGAATGGATAGATGGGTGAATGGGTGATGGGTGACTAGATGGATAGATGCATACATGGATGGCTAGATAAATGGATGGATGAATAGGTGGATGGACAGATGGACAGATGAATGGATGGATAGGTAGATAGATGGATAGATTGTCTATTAGGAACTTACTGTGTGCCCACACTGTGCTAAGTACCAGGAATACAAATACAGGTGAAAAGAACTCTGCCAGCCCTGAAAGAGCTTCCCCTCCAATGGGGATGGTAGATCTCTATGAGAGAGGTATGAAGGGGGAGGGTCAGGCAGAGTTATTTAGGGACTTTTGGACAAGAGAGCAGGGACCATGGGACTGCTTCCTCCCAGGAAGGGGCTCCGTCTAGGATGGATAAGCACTCAGTGCTTCCCCTTGTGTGCAAGGCCATGTTTCTTCTCTTAGAGGAGGGAGGAAGAAGGTATATCTTTTCCCTCTTACTCTTCTGGGTGCAATTTTTCCAGCAATCTCCAATTCTTCTAGCTCAGGAATTCTTCCTTTTGCTGCATCCAGGAAGACCTGAGAATCAACTCCTTCTGCCATCATTTGTGAGCTTCAAGATTTCCTGCAAGTCTCTTGCCCTGACTGTACCTCAATGTCCTTATCTGTAAACCGGGGAGCGTACTGCCTGTGGTCCCACCTGAGAAATGTGGGGCTGAAAGGAGGAAAGGCAGACCAAGGAACTGGAAGATTTCAAAATGCTTTGGAAAACGCCCGTTATGATTATTGTGGTAACTGAACTGTGTATCCAAAATATTTTATGATAAAATAATTCATCTTAATTGCCAAGGGTTCTTTTTAAAAGAGAGAGACAGACGCCACCCATGGTGGCTTCTTTTATACATGACATAAAGCAGAGGACTCTAGCAGGTAGGTTGGGAACATGAGATCACAGATTTAGAGAGGAAAAGGGCCTAGGCATCTTCTCCTCTGATCTTTACTTTACAGATGAAGAACTAAGACTTGCCCATGAGGATACAGGAAGTTAGTGACCCAGATGGGATTGGAACCCAGGCCCCTTGGTTTCCCTATCCAATATGTGTTTAGCACAGGATGATGCCTCCTAAATATTGGAGAGGGCAGCTAGATCTCCCTGGCAAGTCTCCCAGATTTAGATGGTGGGTCTCCAAACTGGTTGCCACTGGCCTATCTATTAGGTTTAATGACCTAATAACAAGAGGAGGAGCTTCTTCCCTCTCTGCTCAGAGATTTCCCATAAAAGTTCCCCAAAGGGAGGCCATATTTAGGGCTGATTTTGATGTCCATGCCACATGCTAATTAATCAATATTTGTGGATTGATCGATTGGTTCCAGTTCCTGATCTACTACTAATGGGCTGTTCAAGGCTGCTAAGAGGCTCCAACAGTCACTTGGGAGACTCAGCTTCTAGTTTCCTCATCTGTAAAGTGTGTGTGTGTGTGTGTGTGTGTGTGTGTGTGTGTGTGTGTGTGTGTGTGGTGGGGGCAGGGAGTTGAGCTCTATGGTCCCTAAGGTCACTTCCACCTCTAAATCTTCCTTCCAGAGGATTTCTAAAGGTTCTTCCAGTCTACCTTTCTTTGGTTCCATGATGCTGGGATCCCATGATTAATTCTCAGAAAAGGCTACCCAAAGAGCCCTCTTTAAGATAAGTGCCTAAGCTGGGAGGGACCCCAGAGATCTTGTCACAGAACCAGAGAATGTCAGAGTGGAGAAGAGGAACCTGACCATCCCAGCATGAGACATCAGTCCCCAGGAGCAGTGGCAGCCCCGGGCAGCTTCTCAGTACCTCCTGCCCTTGAGCTCCCTTACCTGTCTTTTCCAGTTTCCTGTTTGAAGAGTTCATCAAAGTGCAGCATCTTGTGGCGGGTGATCATGAAGACTTTTAGACGGGGGAGGACCTGGTTCATCAACTGGAGGTTGTTGTAGACCAGCCCTTTGCCATCCCTCCGCATGTAGCTGCTAGGCCCCCAGAAGATGAACACCGTCCCCTGGCTTGTATTGAGGAGCTCCTGGCGCTTGTGGAGAATCCTCTGGATGCTGGAATGGGCAATGACTCGGAGGCTGGTCTTGTTGCCCACGTCCCGACCATAGCCACGGGTGGGTGCATCATTCATGCGGATCACACACTCCGTCTGGTCAATGCGCTCTCCCTGGTGGCTCCCCAGAAGGTGTCCCGAGCTTGTCACCAGGGCACAGTCTTTGCAGTGCATCTTCAGGGACTGTAAGGCATCAGAGAAACAAAGGGGGACCATTAAAGGGAGGAACAGGGGCATCCTTAGCAAAATTGGGGCATTGGGCATTGCCCCAGTGCCAGCAGCTGAAGGAGGCCCAGTGTTTTGATTCAGCGGCATTTAATAAATATTGATTAAGTGCTAGGGATGGGATTGTAAATGTTTAAAAACCAGGTCTTCTCCTTCCCCTCCTTCCCTCCCATGTACTCAGGACACCTCCTTATTAATAGATATCACTAACATTATCTCCACTTTTTTTAAATCTAGAGATAAATCAACAAAACAATCAGTTGAGCCTTTATTTGTTGAATTTGCCAGTTCCCAAGGTGCAAATGGTTACTCTCACGAGCAGATGGGATCTGGCTCCAGCATATCCCTTTTAAATGTTTACTATGGGCAAGATACACAAAGTATGTCAGAGTAGCTGGAGAATTAGCTCAGTCAGAAAAGGCTGGATTCAAATTTTGCTTCTTCCATTTACTGTGTCTTAGAGATCCTCTGGAAGTCACTCAACATCTCAGGGAACCAGGCAACTCAAAATCTAAAGGTTTCCGAGGAGGGACCAAATGGTATTGGGCAAAATTTCCTTCCATGAGAATACCTTAGGCCAAGGAAGCCTCACAACTAGCCCCTTGTGTCTGTCCCCAGATTCAGATTTGAATGGCACCTTCATGACCATAGCTTTCATTTTTCCAGGTGTAGACAGCAAGGTCTAGGGTTAGGTGATTTTTGATAATGTAGTTTGGGATGAAAAGATGACTGGTCACATGAGATGAATTCAGACCTAGTTGGCCAGACTCAAAGAGCGATCATCAATGGTGCAACATCTACTTGGGGTCCCCTGGGAGTTCCCTAGTGGAGTGCTCCACTGGAGAGATCTGTACTTAGTCTGGGGCCATTTTGCTCTTCTATCCATGACTTGCTTAGATAAAGATATGGATGGAATATTTATCAAATCTGGGATGCCATAGGACTGGGCAAAGGCATGGATCTACTGTATCTCCTACTCACCACATTCCATCTTTGTGACAGTCACACTATTGGTTGACCTCTACTTGGGTTACTGGGACAAGCCAATTGATTCTTGAGTCTCTGATCTTTTGCCCACCCTTTCTCAGTCTTTTTCCATTTGATCATCCATATCATACCCCAAACCTATTCCCCCCGACCCCCCTCCCCACCAAGGCTCTGCCTTTTCTCCTTCTGCTCCATCTCATGGATTTAAATATCATTTCTATGAAGCCACCTCTCACTTCTAGATCTCTAGTCCCAGGTATCTTGAATCTTTAAATTGTAGAGAAGCTGCTAACCTGCAATGGTAGAGGGTATTTTCTCACATAGGAATCATAGGTCTGGTCTCTCCTTCTATTCCTGTGTCTGAACCATCTACTGGGGATTAAAAAAAACCAGGAACAAAATAGTCCCTGTCCTCCAGCAACTTCTATTCTGCTGAGAAAATCTTGCATGTAAACAGATAAAGACAAATATGTACAAAGAAATTTCAGGAGAATGGGGAGGAACCTGCTTACAACTGGGGGAATCAGGAGAGGCTGAGGACTGTTTTCTTGTAATCCTAATCCTCCCTGTCTTTTGAAATCCAAGAGCTGCAGATTCTGAATGAAATAGTAAATTCTCATACTTCATGTTTCTGCAGTGTTTATTCTAAGGTCCAGGTCATTCAACTCTTAGCCTCTGTTTCCTCAGCTGTAAAATGAAAGTAATAGCACCCCTCTCGTAGGGAAGTTCTGAGGAACAAATGAGATGGCAATTGTATTTAGCAGATCTTCAAGGGTATGTTTTTTATTATTACTTTATTAAAGAGTCTGGATGTGGGGTTTAAGAGGCTGGTTGCCCCTGACCATAAATCCTTGGATGAACAAATGAGGTAGATTCCATGCAGCCATCTTTTATTCTCTGGGGCTAACTTCTGGACCAGGTAGAGGACCTCTCACCCTGCCCTATTTTTTCATACCTCTAGACCTTTGTCCTTGCCATTCCCCATGCCTGGGATGGTCTGTTCCCTCAGTTGCAACAGTTTTTCTTCTTAAAACCCTAATTGTCCTCCTTTAAGACTCAACCCCAGCGTTACCTTTCCTGGTCTCTGGAGGAAGAAGGGATCTCTCTCTTCTTCCTCTACTCAAAGGCAGGATGATATGAATTACGTTTTCCTTATTTATCTAACCCTATTATTTCATTGATGAAGGGAATGTCTGGTGTGGAGTCTTTCTCCACCAATGCAGGCCAACACCAACTTGCAGCTTAGTCTTATAGAGTTTTCTAGGGCACCAAGAGGCTACATGTAGGGGTAATGGGTTTTGAACTCAGATTTTCTTGGCTTTCCAATCACCATACCACACTGTCTCCCATCTTTTACTGCACTTACCTACTCAAATCCAGAGGAAAGCCATTGACACTTGGGGTGGCTTCTCTAGAGAGTCATTTGGGAGTGAAGGCAGGGTTTGCTTCTGATGTGCAATAATTACTGGGGGGAGGGAAATAATGGGTGAAATTCCAGTTTGTTAGAAAAAATAAAATCTTCCCTTGATTGTAAGGCTTTTGAGCATAAGGACAATTCTTCCTTTCAGGTTTGTGGCTCTCCCAGCAGCTAGCACAGTTCATGCACAAAGTGGGGAGTCTAAACAATATCTGGGGCTCTTATTGTCAAAAGTCAACTGTATAATGTGAGGCAGTAGCTTGGCGGAGGCTGGACTCCAAGTCTGGAAGACCTGTGTTCATGCCTTACTTTTGCTTCTTACAGCTCCATGACCCTGGGCTGGGCATTTGTCTTCCATTTAACTTCCCAGATAGCTGATATGGAGTGAGGGAGGCCTGTCCCACCCTGGGAATTGTCTACTGAGCCATCATGATCCCTTGATATTTCCACGTTACAGGTATTAGCCTGTGTGGGGGGATAAGCTGCCTTCTCTCCAAGGCAGGAGGAGGAGTTGGACCTGGATTCCAAGAATCCCCTGTCAAACTCCAGCTCCCTTTTCTTCCCTGGGCCATTGTTTCTCATCTGAACAATGAGAGGGCTGGTTCTAGATGGATGATTCTTTGATTAAGACTAGGCAGGAGATGACATCTAAACCCTAAAACCTTGTGCAAGACCCAATGAGTCCAAGGTATGTCATCTGGGGCAATCTGCCCATTGCCAGAGTCAGAACCACATCTGGGAATTCATGAATTCCAAGACAACATGAAAATATATGCATTTGGAAGCTGGGGATCAAGGAGCTCTCCAATGGCAGTGCTAATTTCAAACAGCCTGGCACCCGAACAGTTTGATTATGGAATGCCTAAGTATGTCAAATCAAACATTTCGTTGTCAGGTTTAGTGGGAAATATCATTTACTTGCTGCTTGAAGATAATATAATTAGGGCCTGTGGCCAAGACCAAGAAGCCCCTGACAGAATAATGATAGGAAGCTTTGGAGGAGATGATTGGGTTGTTTGGATAGTTTTACAAAGTGGTGTGTGTCAGTAACACCATCCTATTGACCACAGCATCAAGGAAAGAGGCCACCAGCTTGGGATCTGAAGGGCACAGTGGAGCTCATGAACCCCAACTTAGAATCTCAGGACTGAGGGCCCTTAGAGACTAACTGAGCCAGCCAGGAGCTGGCCATTCTGCCATGTCCCTGCCAACTGGTCACCCAGGCTTTGTTTGACTCTGTCCTTTCCATTCCTGGAAAGCTCTAAGGTGTAGCTTGTTTGACCTTTTGTTGAATAGGCTCCTATCTCTCCCATGCCATGGCTCCTGGTTCTGCTCTATGGCGACAGACAGCATTCTGATTCATCTTCCATAAAACAACCATTTGGGTAATTAAAGAAATTTCACATGACTCTATGTCCCTGCTTCTTTAGGTTCCTTCAATTCATTCTCATCCAGCACATTTTCCCAGTTTCCTCCTTGCCACTATCATGATTAATTTGGAACTATTTTTTAATGGAAAAGTAGAAATTTTTTTTGTTTTTGTTTTTTTTCAAGGCAAATGGGGTTAAGTGACTTGCCCAAGGCCACAGGGCTAGGTAATTATGAAGTGTCTGAGGCAGGATTTGAGCTCAGGTCCTCCTGACTCCAGGGCTGGTGCTCTATCCACTGTACCACCTAGCTGCCCCTGAAAAGTACAAGTTCTGTCTAGGATTTTATCAGAAATATAGATTCTATAAAATCACAAACAGGTTATGATCTGTGATCTGCATCCATATACAGGACATCTCCAATCCTTGGAATATTGAAGAATTCAAGTGGCGAGATCACTGGATATGGAGTCAGCACAACAGAGGTTCAAGTCTCACCTACTCACTTTGGGTGATCCAGGCAATTCCTTTAGCCTCCTTTGGTCTTAGGGTCCTGATCTGTAACAGCACCTATCTTCCAGGGTCTTTATGAGGTTCAAATATACTGAGTATTGTGCACATAATAACAATAGCAAATATTTTTCTAGTGCTTTAGGGTTTGCAAAACTTTACATTTATTATCCCACTGAGTCTCACAACAACCCTGGGAGGAAGGGGCTAACATTGATACAATAACTTATTTAATAGATGAGGAAACCAAAGATGAGAGAGATTAAGAGACTTACCTGGAGTCATTGGAAGTAAGCATCAGAGACAAGATTTGAACCCAATTCCTCTGACTAGAGAGTCAGGCTTTATCTATATCACCTATGTTCATCTATATCT
This sequence comes from Macrotis lagotis, assembly GCF_037893015.1. NCBI lineage: Eukaryota > Metazoa > Chordata > Mammalia > Peramelemorphia > Peramelidae > Macrotis > Macrotis lagotis. Next base: position 1,320,409 of record NC_133659.1, read on the forward strand.
ATATATTCCCATTCATATTCATATCTATAACGATCATCTCATTTATAACTAATCACCTCTATATCTAATTCTACCTCTGTATTTGTATCTATCTATTTAAATCCTATCTGTCTGTCTGTCTGCCTATCTAATTATCTATCTATCTATCATCTATCTATCTATCTATCTATCTAATTATCTATCTGTTGGTCTGTCTATCTGTCTGACTGTCTGTCTGTTTCTCTGTCTCTTTTTCTGTCTAGTCTTCTCCATTAGAATGTAAACTCTTTAAGGATAGGAATAAATTCACTTTTGATTTTCCATATCCAGGGCTTAGTTGGCTGGTTGACTCTTGTCCTTCATGCTCCAATAAGACCAAAATGACATCACTATGTTGGAGACAAGTTAAAGTGTGTTCAACTGTGGCTGATCAGACCAATAGGAGCTTGAAATGCTTTCCCACAGGTCAAGCACATATAGTCCATGTGAACATTTGAGGTGGGTTCTTTAAACCTGTGCATCTCCCATTTCCTTTGAACTGCTTCCTCAGAGCCTTAGAGCTGTAGAGTGCAGTCCCCTCACTGATGAGGGCATGCCATACTGAGTGGTCCTTTCTTAGTGTCTCCCATGCTGAGTAATCAATTCCAAAGTTAAGAGAGACCCTGAGAATGTTCTTGTATCACTTCTTCTGACCCCTCTGGAGGTGTTTGCCCTGTGAATTCTCCATAAAATTGTCTTTTTTGGCAAGTGTACATTTGACATTTGAACATTATGGTCAGTCCATCAGTTACTTTCTCTATAGTGGTGAATGCCTGGCAGATTACTTTGAAAAAGACCCTCAGAGTCTGGCATCTTCTCCTGCCAGGTGATCTTCAGAGTATTCCTAAGACAATTTAAATGGAAGTGATTCAGTTTCCTGGCATGGTGCTGGTAGACTGTCCAGGTCTCGCATCTCACATCGCTATAGCAATGGGGTCAGCACAATGGCTCTTAAGTTCGGTAGTTGGTCTAATATCTCTTCTCTCCCACACTTTCTTTTGGAGCCTCCCAAATACTGAGCTTGCTCGGACAATGCCTATACCAACCTCATTATTAATCAAGATCCCCGAAAAGTATACCACCAAGGTAAGTGACCTTAACTATAGTATATAAAACTTCAGCTTTAACTGATGGTTCCATGTATGGATGCTGTGGTGCTGGCTGATGGAGCACCTGGGTTTTCTAGGTGTCCTTTATTAGACCAAAATGAGCACAAGCAGCAGAGAATCGATCCAAACTTTGTTGTATCTCTACTTCAGAGGCTTCACTGAGTGCACAATCATCTACAAATAGGAGACCATACACCACTACTCCCTCCTCTTTGGTCTTGACTTGGAGCCTTTTCAAATTGAAGAATTTACCAGCAGTGGGTCCATCCTTAGAGAAAGATTTTCATGGCTGAAAACATACTGCTAAAAACATAGGAGCAAGGACGCATCCTTATTTTACTTCTTTGGTGCCTGGGAAATTTTGAGAGCATCGTCCACTATCCAGAACCTGGGTTGGCATGCCATCATGGGACTGATGTACAATAATGATGAACTTCTCCAGGCAACCAAAGTTTTACATAATTTTCCATAAATCCTCATGACTGATGGTATCAAAGGTCTTGGTCAGATCCACAAATACTGTTTACAGACATCTGGAGTTGTCTGGCAGTAAACACCATATCGATTATTCCTTGACCCTTTCTGAAGCCCTGGCTCTCAGGGAGGTGACCATCTTCTACTTGAAGGATCAGTCTATTGAGAAGGATTCTGGCAAGAATCTTACCAGCAATGACTAAAAGAGAAATCCCCCTGTGATTGTCATAGAGTGAACAATTCCTTTTATCTTTATAGAGATGGGCAATAGAAGCATCCTTAAACTCCTAGTGGATAATCTCCTCCACCTTGTAGATCTCAGTTGGAATAGAATCAGCACCAGATGCTTTGTCACTTGAAAGGAGCCTAATGGCATTCCAAAGCTCTTCTTCAGTTGGAACTTCAGATGGATTTACTTCAACTGAGGTAAACAGTCAATGGCTTCTGCAGTGATTGATGATTATCTGTTGAAAATCCAATATATTTTTGGGCCATCTCTCTAGGATCATGTCCTTATCAGGCATCAATGTAACTCCATCAGTACTGAATAACTAAGATACACCATATACCCTCCATCCATAACTAGCCTTCAGGGCATCCTATAATAAGCACACAGTAGATGTTACATTAATGCCTGTTGATTGATTGGGTGCTGTTGGAAGTCTATGGGAGGGTGGCTGTCACCAGAACAATCTTCTACAGGACTATATCGTCTGCCCTCATTGCCCTGAATTCAGTGCTGCTCTGGGTGGGGGGGGGGGTGTCTTCCATTATGCCAGACTGGATTTCCTGCCAGGACTGCAGAACACTAACACTCCACATCTGGTGCTGTCCCCTCCCATAAGGTCCTTCTGAAGGATTCTGGCTAACTTCAGAGCAGGAATCTAGTTCCAGAATCCAGTGAGATGAGAGAGACAGACAAACAGACAGACAGACAGACAGAGAGAGAAAGGGGAGGAGAGAGACAGACACACAGAGAGAGAAAGAGATGGAGACAGAGACAGACACACACACACACACACAGAGAGAGAGAGAGAGAGAGAGAGAGAGAGAGAGAGAGAGAGAGAGAGAGAGAGAGACAGACACACACACAGAGAGAGAGAGAGAGAGAGAGAGAGAGAGAGACAGAGAGAGACAGAGAGAGACAGAGAGAGAGAGAGGAACAGAGAGAGAGAGAGACAGAGACGGTCTGCATTCTGCCGTAAGTGCTTTTCTGAGAGTAGGGCCAATAAAATGCCAATAACCTTGCTGAACATGATGCTCCATTTATTTTCCAGTAGCGGAATAGACCACATCCTGGTGGCCGAGTCCCATCCAAAGAAGGAGATGAATTCCATTTTCTGTATTCAGAGGGATTGCTGATGTGTTGGGAGGCCGAATGACTGAAAATTAAACAATTTCTGTGCTCCTATTTCTTGGGTTGTTATATTTTCAGTCTTGCACAGAAAAAAGAAACAGCAGCTGTTTCTGACCCCATCTCTGCCTCCATAGTGTCCTTGGGGGCTTAATGATATGGGTAGAAATATTCATGCTTTGGTGAGCCAGGCTTCCTAATGCGCTAGTTACATGGATTTTCCCTTAAGTGCTCCCAGCCACAGTGACTGGCCCCCCTGCTTGGGAAAGGGATAAGACAGTAATGAGGTTAAAGGGGAAGGGGTGAGGGGGTGTGTGCTGACAGGATAACTAACCCCAGTCTCTCCTTGCTTCCCACCCTCTGGCTCCTCAACTGGTTCATCCTCTAAGCCTCTATTGCAGGACTTCAACTACTTCTCTGAGAAGACTAAAGCCCAGAAGGCTCCATTCCTTAGAACTCTTCATCATCCTCTCACACTCTCTTTCCTCCTTTCCATTCATTATCCATAGAAGAAAGATCTCTTTACCTCCCTAGAGATTGTAGGATTCTAGCTCATTTTCAGAAGAAGAAATAGAGTTCCGGGGAGGGGAACTTTTCACAGGCAGCAAGTGGTAGGACTAGGATTTGAATCAGGGCCAAGATGTTGGGTTATTTCTAGTCTCTTGAGGTTCTGCTTTCTAGTCTCTTCCCTCTGTTCTTCAGTCTTCTGTAGAATCTTGTTCCATCACCCTCTTGTCTTCTTGTGCATTTCAATCACTCTCCTATCCCAGGCTCTTCCCCATCCATCCATCCATCCATCCATCCATCCATCCAAGCATTTATCTATTTGCTGCTGAGACTCCAAAGACAAAAGTGGAATCCATCTATAGAGAAGTACGCTCATTGTTCCTAGTCCTGAAAACATGTCTATTAACCCTTCTAGCTTATTCAACTTCCATGGCATCTCTTTCTTCCTTTTATTGATAAACTTTAAAAAAAATTTGGAAGGCAATAGGGTTAAGTGACCTTCTCAAGGTCACATCACTAAGTTTACAAGTCTGAAGCTGGATTTGAATTCAGATCCTCTTGACTCCAGGGTCAGTGTTCTATCCACTGTGCCACCAAGCTGCCCCCATTGATAAACTTTTTGTGAAAGTTGTCTATACCTGTTGTCTCCATTTTCTCATGACTCACTTTCCCCCTCAAACTTTAGCAATCCAATATATAAGCTCCCTCTTAATCCACAGAATCACCATCTCTCTTCTAAACCCAAAGGCCTTTGTGGTTTTCTTGGCCTTTTTGTGGTTGTCCACCTCCTGCTACTGGATATCTTCTTTCCACTCCAATTGACTCTGATGACATTTTGCACTCCTGCTTCTCCTTATACCTCTCCATTGGTTCCTTCTTGGTCTCCTTCTCAATGCCACAGTGTGGATATTCCCCAAGAGTCTTTGCTCAGTCCCATCCTTTAGGATCATAGATCTGCATCTGGGAGAGATGTCAGAGATCACTGAATCCCCTCCTTGACTCTTTGGGTGCTGACACTGAAACCCACCCAGGCAGTAAGTGACAGAGCTGGTGCTGGAGCCCATGTCCTCAAACCCCAAGTCTTTCTTTAGTGTACCATGCTGTAGGAGACCGAGTTTGATGACTATTATTTTCTCACTGTGACTTTACTCCAATAACTACTTTTTTAAAGCCTCATTTTCCTCCTCTGCAATCTGGGCAAAATAGAACTTAGCAGTTAATAGACATTTCTTAAGCACTGTGCTACCACTGGGGTATAAAGAAAGGCAAAAAGCAGTCCCTGCCCTCAAAGAGCTCATAGTCTAATGGGGAAAAACTCATCATGTGTACATGCAAGTATACATTTAAACAATTATGTTCAAGCTATGTAGAGGATAAATAGGAAATGATTAACAAAGGAAAGGCACTAGAATGAAGAGGGATTGGGAAAGACTTGGGACAGAAACTGGGATTTTAGATGAGACTTTGGAGGAAGCCAGGGATGGAGGTCCTAGGGTTATTGTAAGCAAAAAACTAAAATGCAGAAATATTTTAACAGTATCCTCTCTCTCACTCTCTCTCTCTCTCTCTCTCTCTCTCTCTCTCTCTCTCTCTCTCTCACTGTCTCTGTCTCTGTCTCTCTCTGTCTCTCTGTCTCTGTCTCTGTCTCTGTCTCTGTCTCTCTCTCTCTCTCTCTCTCTCTCTCTCTCTCTCTGAACAAAGAAGTAGCAAATGGGAACCAAAGTATAAAACATCCACTGACTGGGGAATGGATGAAAATACTGTTCTGTGAACATAATGGCATAGGTCTAAGCCATGGTATTTGTTAAGAATTCACAGAGACTCAGGAAGTCTCATCAGCTGCGGCAGAGTGAAGGAGCCAGCCTAGTATCTAACAATCTGAATGCTGAATGTTGCTGTGGCCAGTCCTGAGTTCAGGAGATGATGGAGCAGCTCAGATTCTGGTTCTTCTTTGAGGACTTCAGGTCAGTGACAGATGATGAATGAGGCATGGTTTGTTGCCTGTGGCCAGTGTATAGACTTGTTTGTTGGGTTATACTTCATTAATACAAGAAACAGTTCAAAAGAGTCCATTAGGTGGGGAAAGGAAGGGAAATAAATCTATCAACAAAAATTTACTGTCACTATTTAATGCCTAACACTGCCTAGGCACAGAAGATAGGAGCCCAAATAATGAAATAATCTCTACTAGGAAGAAATTTCCATTCTAAAAGAGGAGATGAGATTTCATAAATCTCTCTATAATAGCACACATAAAACATAAAGTAAATAGAATTTTTTCAGCTATTTTTCAGTTGTTTCTGATTCTTTGTGAGCCCATTTGTGATTTTCTTGGCAGAAATACTGGAGTGGATTGGCATTTTCCTTGCCAGCCCATTTTACTAAGGAAGAAACTGAGACTCACTGGGTGAAAGTGGCTTGTCTAAGGTTGTTGCTGTTCATCTTTCATTTTCAAAGAGAAACAATGGTATCAGAGAGTGATGTCTTGTGCTGAGCTGCACAAAGTTAACATCCTCACTCTCTCTTCCAGAGTCATGAAGGTCCAATGACAGGACAAAAATCAAGGTGACTAGTGATACCCAGGATGCAGAGGATCCCTTGGATTCTTTGATACTGGCTTAGCTCTATAGTATCTGCTTCCATGCCCTTCATTATCATTGGAACAAATTGTTCTCATCTCATTCTGCTGGGGGAAGCTTGTAGATGTGAAAGAATTCCTGGTAGAGCTCAAAAATGACTTTAAAAATCAAATTAGAGAGGTAAAAGAAAAGAAATGAGAGTGATGCAAGAGATTAGGAAAAAAAGCAAAAACTGGAAAATGATGTACAAAAATTTACAGAAGATAACAATTCCTTAAAAAGTAGAATTAATCAAATGAAAAAGAAGGTACAAAAATTCAGTAACATAAACAAATACTTAGGGAGTAAAACTGACCAAAGGGAGCTGGAGGGAGAAAAGCTCACTGAGGAAAATAATGCCGTGAGCATTAGAATTGGATAAGTGGATACTAATGACTCCACGAACATGAAAACAATAAAACAAAATAACAAATATAAAAACAAATAACAGAAAAGGTGACATATCTCATTGAATTGACCTGAAAACGAAGTTCAGGAGAGGTCATTTAAGAACTCTTGGATTACTGGAATACCATGATTAGAAAAAGAACCTGAATATCATATTTCAAGAAATTAGCAAGAAAAACTACTCTGTTATCCTGGAACCAGGGGGTAAAATTAGAAATTGAAATAATCCACTGATCACCTCCAAAATGAAAATTTCCAGGAATATTATAGCCAATTGCAGAACTCCCAAGCCAAGGAATCATATTGCAAGTAGACAGAAGAAATAATTCAAATATTGTAGAACCACTATCAGGATAACACAAGATTTATCAGCTTCTTCACTAAAGGATTGGAGGGCTTGGAATATGATATTACAGAGGGAAAAGATCTAGGATTATAACCAAGAATCACCCACTCAACAAATCTGAATATCCTTCAGGTGAAAAAATAGTCATTTAATGAAACAGAGGACTTTTACATTTTCCTGAAAAAAAAAGACCTGAGCTGAACAGAAAATTTGATTCTCAAATAGAAGACTCAAGAAAAGCACACAAGGGGCAGCTAGGTGACACAGTGGATAGAGCACCAGCCCTGAAGACAGGAGGACCTGAGTTCAAATCCAATCTCAGACACTTAAAAATTAACTAGCTGTGTGACCTTGGGCAAGCCACTTAACCCTATTGCCTGAAATTAATAAAATTTTTTAAAAAAGAAAAGCACAAACGCATAAACAGGAAAGAGAAAATTTAAGAGATGGAATAAAGTTAAACTATTGACCTTCCTACATGAGAAGATGACATTTGCAACTTTTAAGGACTTTATCAGTATTTAGGACAGTTAGGAGTACATGTAAACAGGATTCTGGTTTAAGTTGATTATGATGGGATGATACACACAACCCCTCCCCACATTAAAGGATGACAAAGAGGGATGCATTGAGAAAAGGAGGAAAGTATAGGTAGAATAGGATAAATTAACTCATAAAACTCTGTGAAAGAGCTATTACAGTGGAGGAGAAGATGGGGCATGGCGGACAACACATAAACTTGACTCTCATTTGGCTCAAAAAGGGCGTAATGTACAATAAGTTGGGTATAGAAATCTTTTTTTACCCTATAGGAAAGTAGGGAAGGAAGAGGATAATGGAAAGAGGGGAACTGATAGAAGTGGGAAGGCAATAATCAGAAGCAAAATACTTGTAAGAACGGACAGGAGGTAGATAGCAATAGAGAATAGGATAATCAAGGAAAGTTAGGATGGAGAGAAATATGCAGTAATTATAACTGTGATGGTGAATGGGATGGATTCACCCATAAAATAGAAGTAGATAATTTTAGTGTATTTGAAAACCAGAATCCTATAATATGTTGTTGAAGAAGAGAGGCACATACAAAGTAAAGGTAAGGGACCAGAGCAGAATCTATTATGCTTCAAATGAAGTAAAAAAAAGCACAGGTAGCAATCATGATCTCAGAGTACAGGCAAAAATAAATCTAATTAAAAGAGATGAGCAAGAAAATTACATTTTGCTAAAAGGTACCATAAATAACAAAGTAATATCAACTATAAACATATATGCACTAAATGGTATATCATCCAGAATTTTAAAGGAGAAGTTAAATGCAATACAGGAAGAAATAGACAATAAAACTATACTAATAGGGGACCTCAACTTTCTCTTCTCAGAATTAGGTAAATCTAGCCATAAAATAAACAAGAAAAAATTCAGGAGGTGAATAGAATTTTGGAAAAGCTAGCTATAGGGGGTGGCTAGGTGGCACAGTGGATAAAGCACTGGCCCTGGAGTCAGGAGTACCTGGGTTCAAATCCGGTGTCAGACATTTAATAATTCCCTAGCTGTGTGTCCTTGGGCAAGCCACTTAACCCAGTTTGCCTTGCAAAAACCTAAAAAGAAAGAAAAGCTAGCTATGCTAGACTTCTGGAGAAAATTGAATGAGACTAGAAAGGAATGTACCTTTTTCTCAGTGGCATATGGCACTTTCACAGAAATTGACCATGTATTGGGCATAAAACCTTCACAATCAAGTGCAGAAAGGCAGAAACATTAAATATTTTTTTCCTGAACAGAATTCAGTAAAAATTACAGATTGTAAAAATGTATTGGATATCTTCTTCAGTAATTAGTAATAAAAACTAGAATTTATTTAGATTTGTGAGGCTTGCAAAGGAGTTCACAAAGATTATCTCACTGAATCCTCACAACTGCGCTGTGTAGAAGATGCAATTGTTATCCTTGTTTTACAAATGAGGAAACTGATTCAAACAGACATTAATTCTGAGTCTGAATTTAAACTCAGGTCTTCCTGACTCCAATCTAGCATTCTATTTATTGAACCATCAGTTGATAAATAGAAATACACTAAAAGTAGCTTAATTTAGGGGTGTTAGAGAGGGAGGACACTAAGAAATGAGAATCAGGAAAATCTTCTGCTTAAGCTGATGCTTGAGATGCAGTTTAAAATTAAAAGGGACTGGAGGAGACAGAGGGAATCCTCCCAGGATGGAGGAGTCCATCCACTTTGGTGGAGGGAGTCTCCCCTCCAGGGAGTCTCTTTCACAATGAAATCCCAGGACCATTAAAAAAAGAACTTGAAAAAGCCCAAATGTAAGAGACTAAATATATACAAACTCTTAGTGCTGCTGTTCTCTGTTGAAAAACAAAATTCAGCTCCAATTTCTTTCTGGGAGACCTGACTCCCCAAAAGGACCCTGAAGGTCACATCTAAAATGCCAGCTGAGATCATGAGAGCAGGAGGAGAAACATGGAGCCTGTTCATTCACTGGCCAGCCCCTCATTGCCCAGAGCCCTACTCTGGCCGTGATGGTCAGTGAACAGGGCCGTTCCTAGAATTAATGGTTGACTGGGAAGATGGCCCAAGACACAACTAAGGACCATTAAGCCCAGCCAGTTATTAATCCCCAGTAAGAACTCTCTGCCAAGGTCATTAGAGCTGTTGGACATTGAAAAATGCCTAAGAAAAGCTACGACACGTAGATAGATTTTTAAATCTCCTTTAGGAAACCAATGCCTATAAAACCAGTTAGGGTGCTCAAGGGGCAACTTGGGATATGAGGAGAGGCTGCATTTATGTACCTGAGGGTAGGTGTGGGTGGATGTGCCCCCAATAAGCAACACCCATCTCTCATGTCTCATTTCATTCTTATCCATTGAGCAAAATCCATCCCTCCTTCTCCTCCTCCTCCTCCTCCTTCCCTTCCTCTTTCTCTAGTTCCCTCCACATTTCCTTTTTCACCACCACCCCAAGTAAGCTATTGATGGAGAAATCTGCCTCCTCTCCTTGCCACAGAGCCCCTCTCTGGGGCCTGATGAGGCTCAAGAATAAGTCCTACTGGACAGTCGTGTCCACTCTCTGATTTTTCTACCAGTCAAATTGAGTGTGGGACATTCTTCTTTGACTCTGGCCAGCCCTCTGGAGCCCCCTTTCCCAGAATCTACCAGGCTGAGTCAAATTGAAGTGGACACCCAAAACAGTCAGCCGTGAGCTTTCAAATAGTTCCTGCATGGCTATATCATGCTTCACTTTTTAGAATTCTGATTTATTTGGCAGTGAAAGGTACCTCTGAGCATAATGTCCATTAGCTCCGTAATGAGACTGAGGCTGCTTTGGGAGCTGCAGCAAACAAGAACCATTCAATGGCTTCGGGGGGGTTCAGAATCTCTGTACTTTGCCACCTGATGTTTTCACCTAATTATTAGACTCTTATTAGCTGTCAGCCTGGGCTCAGTCTTCCATTGGCTTTTGGTCACTCTGATAATTTAATACAATTTGCTAGGAAAATATTATCTCTCTTTCAATGTTTGTTACTTCCTTTCCTCTCATTAAATGACAAAGACCTGAGTTGACTCCTTCTTTTCAACTCCAGTTTATATGAGCTTGTGGTTTTATTCCCAAAGAAAGAACTGGGGGATTTTTCATACAATATATGTCAACAGTGAGACAGAGAGACTTTTAAAATTCTGAGATCAGCAAGAAACAAATAAAATGGGTGTTTCCAGATACAAGCAGAACAGAGAAAGAGGGGTTTTCCATGGCCTTGAAGGGCTCTGTCATGGGCAACTCACTTTTCATTTGAAGTCAATAATAAATTCAATCTGTAGCTTTCAACGTGATTGGTGCTTCTCTCCACCCTTCTTTTGTTTTTTCCCCCTGCACTTTTAAAAAAGATATTCTAATAATTGCCATTTCCCCCCCTTTCTTTATGCCCTATCCCTACTTACTCCCCAACTTCAGTATTGGAAGAAGAGAAAAGCAAGAAAAATGAAACATCCCCATCAAACCTGCACAATCAAACAGAACAGATGTCCATGTTGGCAGCCATGACTTTGTATTACTCTTGGGTAAAACAACTAAACTTCACCAGGACAAGGGAATAGAGGCATGGTCAGACAGCAGTTGTCCCAACAAATAGATTTGGAGATTTGAGTGGCATGCCAGAGCAATGGGAGGTGGCAGTGGGGTGTGCCATCCAAAATGCTAGTGCCATCTGGAACTGCATGAAGGGAAACATGGTGGTCAGGAATAGGTAACATCAGCTAGAGCATGTATTCAGTTCTGGTCATTACTATGTAGGAAGGTCATTGTGAGCTAGAAGGAAGGCCACCATGAACTTTTGCCAAATGAGGCCCAGGAGAAGGAATTAGGGATCTGTTGCCCAGGAAAGAGGAACCTGAAGGGCAACAAGTGTTTGAAGTTCTCCTGTGGAACAATGATCAGCCTTGTTCCATTTAACCCCAGGGGGAAGAACTAGCCACAGTGGAGTGAAGATGCAAAGAGCTTGAGGTTGAGGAGAAATTCCAAATAATTGCAGTTTTTCCAAAGTGGAGGAGTGAAATCCCCCTCTCTCACCCTCTCTAGTCACGTGTGAGGGATATTTGAACAGATCCTTTTTCTGGTAGGAGTTGGACAAGATGGACACTGACATCCCTTCTAGCTCCAAAATTCCTCTATTGGGCATTCATTGGTTTAAGCAATAGTCTTTTGGCTTTAGTAGAGCATCCCAAGCCATTCAGACAATGAATCCCTTTCTCTTTCTGATGTGGATCGGCCATATTTGCCAAAGCCTTCCCAGCTAACTTCCAGTCCAGTGGACTATCATTTCAAGATTATGGGGTACTCTCATCATCCACCATCCATAAAATAAAACAAGCTGAAAAGGACAGATTGCCCCATGAGTTGCTCCATAAATGCTTGGCGATGGTCTGGCCTTTAGGCTGCAAATGTAGAAAACATGAAATAGATGGAGAATAAGGTTTCCTAGGTTGACAGAGTCAATCGATGGGAGGCTCACTTTGAGTCCTTTAAATATTTAGACAAATTTAAGCTCACAAATCGATCTGTGGGGACATGACTTTCCAGTTTAGCTGAATTTTATGAACTAAATTCAGGATAGAAAAACATCTACACACATTGTCATCAGGAATATAAAGCCAAGTGTATTTGTAGAATTTCAGAGCTGAGAGATCTAGTCTGGGTCCTTCACTTTGCTGAAAACCTTCAGTGTTTGGGTTACACTCCCAACTCACCAATGAGTTTCAGCCTGGTGTAGCCCATCTGCCAAGGTGATTTTCTGGACTGTGATTGCTGCATGTGCTCCAGCTTCTTGGAGTCATAGGGGAGAGTTGATTGAGAGCTGAACACCAAAGGGGTCTTCACTCCAGAGGAGCTAGTTTTCTCTGAACACTTCACACTCTGAACACCCTGGGAGGTAGGCACTGTTATCATCCCTATTTTACAGATGAGGAAACTGAGACAAAGAGGTGATGCAAACTGCCCAGGGTCACAGAGCTAGAAAGTATCTGAGGCAGGATTTGAACTCAGGTCTTTCTGACTCCAAGTCCAGCTTTCTTGGCACTGCCCCTTTTGAGTATCCAAACAGCAGTCACAACAAGAGCAATGTTTCTCAAGTGTTTTGTGAACCTCTCAGCTCTCTTGATATGAGAACTGCTGTTACCTATCTCCAGCTGTTTCATTCTTTTTTATTTTAGGTTTTTTTGCAAGGTAATGGGGTTAAGTAGCTTGCCCAAGGCCACACAGCTGGGTAATTATTATCTGAGTCTGGATTTGAACTCAGGTACTCCTGACTCCAGGGTCGGTGCTCTATCCACTGCGCCACCTAGCCGCCCCCAGCTGTTTCATTCTGAGATTCATCCAGCTTTTGCAATGGAAGAGATCCTAGACTCCACTGAAGCTCTGCTCAGATGAGAAGACAGAGGTCAGGCAGGTTGAGGGACTTGTCCAGTATTGTGGGAAGCGTTTGAATCAGGATTCAGATTTAGATCTTCCTGATTCCATGTGATGGCCAACACTTCCTTGGATGTGCAGAGTCCTGCCCTGACCCAGCCATGTCATGGCTTGTCATCACACTTGAGTTCAACCACTTCTCAGTTGGGTGACCTTGGGCCAGTCACTTCTCCTCAGCCCTCAGTCTCCTCTTCTGAAAGTTGCTGCCTTGATGTTTTCTAAGGCTCTTTTATCTCTAATGTTTGGTGACTCAGATAATTTTGAGATCTGGTCAGAGTCTGAGCTGTTGAATAATTCCCTTAGGAAATGACCCTTCCCTTTCCTGAAAGGCCACTGGACATAATGAAAAAGATAAGAGACCTGGCAGGTATGAGTCTTGGCTCTGATCTGGAGTCACGTTACCTTTAGGAATCTCAGTTTCTCCAATGGTAAAGGGGCATAGTCACTTAACCTCAAAATTGGGAGAGACAAAAGTCCCTCAATGATGATGATAACAATGACAGGTGGTCATCCAGCAAGTGTTTGTAAGTCTTACTTGAACAGTTGTGTCTGGTTAGGAAGGTTTTAATGGATAGGAAGGTTTTCTTCATTGCAACCCACACTTGGACTTTTGGAAGCTCCCACAGTTCCCTCCAAGTCTGACCTTGGGGCCAAATAGGACAGTTGTTAATCCCTCCTCTTCCAGACACTCCTCATGATACTTAAGATATTCCAATAGCTCTCCAATGTTTCCCTGAAAGTTGTTATCTCTGGGAGGCAGGTGCTATTATTGGATCCATTTTATAGATTTAGAAACTGAGGTGGAGAGAGGATGTTGGTGGACACTGTGCCTCAATGTCTGAAGTAGGATTCTCATTCAGGTCTTAATCCACCTATACCTCCTGGATCTCCTCTTCTTCAGCCTAATGAAACTTCTTTTTTATTTAATCAGTTATCATATTGCCATTCTTGAGGCTATCTTCTCTCCTCCTGTATCTTCTCCAATCCCATCTTGGCACCTTTATCAGCTCCTGGGTTTCCTTTCTCTTCACCATTATTTGGGCCCTCTCCCCCAGGACCCTTCCATTCCATGCTGACCTCCTTCTCCTGTTGGTGAATTCTTCCCACAGCCTCCATTTTGGGGCAGGGTCAAGGATGGCCAAGGTTCCTTCCCCACATGGTTCCATGGTTCCATGTCTGACTTTCTGGACTTCAACCCTTTCTTTTTGCAGTAGCCCTGAGAGCTCAAGAGACTTGTCCCAGATCCTTCAGCTAGTAAGCATGAGAGCTAGGATTTGAACTATGTTCCACTGGCTACCTGAGGCCTCATCTAAATGTGAGCCGTTGGTCCCTAATGGCAGCTATGGGACATCAGGAAGGCTGGGCTCAGAGGCTGTGTTGCTCACCCCCCAGAGATGACTCTTGGATTAGGCACTGCTTTTCGGGTGGTTGGGAATAGTCATGTTTCTCATTAAAATGTTGAATATGATGGTTATTCACAAATTGACTTGTTGGGGACCATGACAATTTTCTGTAGTTTGAAGAAGTTTAAAGAACAATTCTACAGAACCCAGATCTAGCAAGGGCACCTCCCAACTGAGCAACTAAGAGGAGGGTTTTCTTAACTTTTTTTGTGTGAGGGGAAAGTGGGAGTTTGGACCTATGACTTAATTAGAGTAGGGAGCCTCCAATGTGAAATCCAACCCAATCACTATAGATCAGAATCATATGGACAATTTAGCAAGCAGCACATCTGGGAAACCTCAGAAGTGAGACCTGAACACAGATCCTTGGAACACCCAAATCACTCCTTGCCTCACTAAACCTCCCAGTCTCTGATATCCAGAGTTGATGATGGGGGGGGGAGCAGAGATTGCAGGACAGTGTTTCCACAAATGAATGAACCCCATTAATTAGCCATGGGAAGAGCTCAGAACCCAGAAACTGAAATCGTCTTGAACAACTGCAAAATCCTGCACAGCCAAAACCCATTACGTTCCAAAGTATCCCATAAAACTTCAGAGTTTTGGGGTTTCAAGATCTCCTGGAAACTTTAGGACACCCCCAGGGCTTTATTTCTGTGAGTTCTATCTCTATTTATCTGTTAGACATTTAAATGTCTGAAAATAACTTTACCCCTGTGGGTGAGTCCTCTGAAAGGGTCTTGGGGACCCTAAAAGACACAGGACCACACTTTGAGAACTGCTGCTGTAAGGAGGTTTCTCCTGGGATTTAATGCAAAGGGAGCAAACAAGAGGCAGTTCACAATACCCTGAAGTTAGGAAGAACCAAGTTCAAATCCAGCCTCAGATATTTCCTCAATGGGTGGCCCTGGGCAAGTCACTCAACCTTTGTTTTTGCCTCTGTAAAACTGATCATAATCCCAGGATTGTTGTAAGGACAAAGTTAGATATTTGTAAAGTGCCTTGGGAGCTTTAAGTGTCATTTTAACAAGTTTGAGAGATATAGTTTCTGGTTAATCATTTTATTAATAAGGCCAACATGTTTGTTGACATAAGGATGGTCATTTGATTGATTGAGGACCCCTCTTGGTGACATACTCATAGTCATATGCTCTTTGAAGGGCAGGTATTCCTGAGGGAGGTGACTGACTCTGATTGGTTAACAATTAATGAGAGACTAGCTATTATAATGAGAAGTTGGGCTATATTTATAATGAGGGTCTTGGAGTATGTGACTTGGGTCCCCCCAAATATCGACCAAAGAGACTAATCAATTTCCACGTCACCCATCTGATCCACACTTCCGCAGATGTGTCTGAGCAAACACGAACAGGAATGCAACCTTTAGCCCAAGCTTGGCATTTCTTGTCCTGTCTTTGATTAGCTCTTGCTGGGTCCACCTCTGAGAGGTTTCCCACATTGTTTGATTTTTGGATGAGGAAGTAGAAAAGGACAAACACTTTGGTCCTAAAACAATTATTAAATAGAAGAGAGATATAATCATTTCTCACATATTAGTTATTAATTATGCCAAGAGGATGGTCTTCTAGCTGTAATGCTGAGCTAGCTTATTCCAAGGCTCTTCCTTCTGGTTTCCTTTTCACCCCAAGTACTTGGGAAAGAATGGGCACATCTGGCTCAGAGAGATGCATCATCCAGATGTGATTACAACCTATTTAATGTTTCTGGAGCTGGCCAAGTCTAAAGAAAAATGACACTGATGCCATCCCTTTTTGCATATTTAATGAATGATTCCTTTTCTCAGGGGGTTGTTGGACTGAACACTGCATCTCTGGTGCTGGGGTGGGGAGTGGCTAAACCCCATTCCCTGGCTAATCCCTCTCAGCTAATGAGTCCACCGTGTGTGGGGAAGACACTCGATTGGTTCTTTAACAGTCCTCCTAGGGACCCTTGCGACAGAATGATATCAGTCAGCCACACAAACCACAAGTCAACAGCACCATTAGGGAGAAATGAGTAGACAAAATCATCATTTCTCACTTTGCCAAGCTCAACTAGCAGCTCCAATGTAGAGCAGCCTTCAGTTAAATAAACAAACCATTAGAGGGAGGAAAAAGCATCAGTGACAACCTGACTGCTCTTTGGATGGCACACTCCCTCACCTCCACACTTACACACAGACACCCCAGCCACTTACATGATACTTCCACACTCATTCACACACAGAGCAAATGGGGCCCCTTTGGCCTCAGACACCGACTGCAGTGGGACACAGGGCAAGTCACTTGTCCCCTCGGCACCTCAGTAAACGAGGGAAACAGCAGGGATGCTCGGAGGATCACATGAGATTGTAGACATATATGCGTGTGGTGCTTTGTAAACTGTCAAGTACGTGGCAGCTCTCGTCATTATTGGCTCAAACATGGCTCATTTCTGTAGTGACTGATGGGTCAGATCTGATTCTCCATGATCCCATTTGGAGTTTGCTTGAGATTTGTCATTTCTTTGTCCAGCTCATTTTACAGATGAGGAAACTAAGGCAAATAGGTGAAGTGACTTACCTAGGGTCACACAGCTAGTGTCTGAGGCCAGATCTGAACTCAGGAAGAAGAGTCTTCCTGGCTCCCGGTTCAGCACTCTATCCACTGTGTTGCCTAACTTTCTTTTCCCTTCTTTCCCTTCTAATTCACATTTATATGGAAGTGACTTTGCATTTATTTGTTTGTTTGTTTGTTTATTTATTTAAGGCCACACAGCTAGGTAATTAGTAAGTGTCTGAGACTAGATTTGAACCCAGGTACTCCTGACTCCAGGGCCGGTGCTTTATCCACTGTGCCACCTAGCCGCCCCAGAAGTGAATTTTTAAAAAAGCCCTCTGGTCCTGGCAGTCCTTAGTCTTGTGGACTAAGTAGGACAAGTGTTAGTAATCTCATTTTAAAAATGAGGAAATTAAAAAAATTATTATATAAAATATTATATAAAAATGTTAAAAAATAAGGAAATTGAAGTACAGAGAAATTCTGGAGAAATTCAGCATGACAGAATGGAGCTCCTTGAGGGCAGGAATGATGTCAACTTCATCATTCCAGCACCATGCTCAGGACAGAGGGAAGGCCAGGTCGGAGTCTTGGCAGGCAACATTTCCTCTTCCCTCATTGTGCGGTCTCTCTCCCTATCTGCATTTGGACACACCACACTCTTCCTCCTATATCTCCTGATGATCCCCACAGTTTGAAGTTCCTTCTGCAGCTGTTAGCAGTCATTAGCTCCCCAACTTCTGGATTTTTAAAATATTTTTTCTGACTGACGTTTGCTATGGAGATCAAGTCTTTTAGGGATAAATGCCAAGAAATACCCAAGTACTGGTGGCGGGGTGGGGGAGAGAGGACCTGGATCCTCCTATTTCTCAGCATTTGTAGGGTTTCATTTTCCCTAAAAGGAAACAAAGCTGTTCTAATGGGTTGATTGGCTCTTGACTCTGGTGTCCGTTGACTCTGGGTCCTGGTTCCACAATGGCAAAAAGCCCCCCCCCCCCCAACATGGAGGTCTTTCCCCTTCCACCCTCTTCCCCAGCTTAATGGTTGTTTGAAGAACATATGGGTGGTCATGCCCTGCCCTGCTCACCAGATGTGTCAGTATGGAGATAAAGGAAGGGATATGTCTCCCCTCTTCTTGTGTCAGAGAAGAGTCACCTCCTTTGGTTAACTGTTCAGTGACTCGGCAGTGCCTCAGTTCATCCTAATGTTGAACCTAAACTAATATGACTGTTAGAAAAAGGCAAAGAAGAGACATAAGAGAAGAGAGCAGAGCCTTACTGATGGAGAGTAAATGGAATAGGGTGGGGAGAAGACTCAATAGTCTGACCTGGGAGAGAAGAAACATAAAATAAAGAAACAACAACAATAGAAGAATATAGTCTGGGGGGATTCAAGCAGGGGCAGAAGCCTTCTAGCACCCCCAAAGCATCTGGGGTTCATCTTCCATGACTCAATCCATCTATAACAGTATTTTAATCAGAATCTGAGGGAAGACGGGAGGCAGCTGGTGGGGATGGCTGGTCCTCTCTCCCCAACCTGCTTCCCTGGATGATGACTTAAAGAGCCAAGTTGTGATCAGCACCAGCCAGCTAGAGGGTGCTTTCCTTCCTGGAGCTCCTGGGTTCACCTGCCTACTGGTGGCAATGGGTCAGTTGATATACATTCCTATGATAAGCACTCCTCTCGTTTCCAATTGTATAGAGGTTTTTGGAAATGCCCATTCTCATGTGAACATTTGAAATGTTTTCCCTCAGGAGCCCAGCCTATGCCAAGAGGAGCGGTGCTGAGAGTTCAGCCTACCCTGCCATGATCCTTACTGCCCCTCCCCCAGCCTGTTGCACCTGCCTCCAGGTTTCCATCTGACTTTGGTTGCACCTTGAGGTCCTTTGACTCCTTCCATATTCTTCAGGTCTTTCCATCTTCCCTGTCATGCATCTTCCTATACATCTGAGCTTCTCCAGTTAGAAAGTAAGTGTCTTGAGGGCATGGGCTTGCTTGTTTGGCTACACTCTCTCCTGTGTATCCCTCAGAACTTGGCTCAGTGAGAGTTATGCTTTTTCCTTCTCTCTAGTTATGGAGCAGTTGTAAATCAGCATCAGTATGGGGAATTTCCACACAAGGAGTTCCTTAAATATTTATAAACACGATGCAGACCAGACATGTGTGTGTGTGTGTGTGTGTGTGTCTTATGGGTGTACAAATACATACATGTGCATAGAGACTCATACACATAACACACTACATACATGGATGGATCTATGTGTCCATATGCTTACACTGTAGACATCTCTTAGTTTAATCACATCACTGATTCAGTGACTGGCCCCACAGCACATCACTAATAAATGGAATCAGGTCTCGGCCTATGGCTCTCGATTCTCAGGTCAGTCAGTTTTTTCTCCATCACATCCCACCTGCCTCATCTTTATATACCACAGGATTTAACTGAATATAAAGTGGATTGAAAATGGTGAAGATTCTGCCATTGTTCTTGCTGCGGTTTGCAATGGCACAAAGTTTCAACGATATTCTAAGTGTGTGACCTCTAGCATTGGTCTAGACCAGATGGACGCACAGGTCTAATGTTGCTCTGATGCTCAGCCTTGTTTTTGAAATGAACACTATTGAGCCTGAGCATTACCAAGTAGAAGATATGACAACCCAACAGGGAATGCCACTTGCCAAGCAATCCTTAGCTAATGACGCCTCTCTCTCAGTGCCCTTTACCCTAGAGCCTTTGAAACAGGCTGTTTTGGAAGGCTATTAAGACTTCTGGTTTCAAACCAGAGCTAGAGTTTATACAGAGGCGTGAAGAAAAAAGGATTTAACCCTTCTAAGGATTCCCCAACTGATCTGCTATATGTCTACATCCTCAAGGGGTGACTTCCAGATAGATGGGAAAGGAAGACAAGGTCAAGTGAGGAATGCCCTTACTTAGCTCCACGATGCTTTCAGTTGACTTTTTTTCAATTTCAAAGAGTCCTGGTTTCTATTTTCAAGAGACAGAAAGAGTTCATTAAAGGAAAAAGAAAAAGTCAGTTCAGAAACTGATTCCTGAGAAAGAAGATGCCAAAGGATCCTAGAATCATAGATCTGAAGCTGGAAAGGAAGGCAGAGGATCATAGGATCATGAATATTTAACTGGAGGGGACCTTAGAAGTCATTTCATCCAACTCCATCATTCTACAGGTGAGGAAACTGAGGCCCCCAAAGGTCAAGTGCATTGTACAAAACAGCACAGTTGGGTAATCAAGGAGAGGCAGATCCAGGGTTCACACTCCCATCCTCTGAATCTAAGCTACACTCTTGTCAATGTATCATGAAAGGCAACTGAGCAGAAAGCTCCTTCATCCCCTTACATTTGATTGGTGATTCATGAGACTCGAACAAGAAATGAGTCCTACTTGTCTTGATTTTGTAACCTGGGCAGGGCCAGGGGAGAGTCTGCTTCTTAACCCAGAAATGGTTTTCCCCCAAGAGCTAAGGCAGTTCTGTCATCACCATAGCAGGAGGCACATCAAGGACTTTCTGGGTATGCTACAACATGGAAACCATCGATCAGATCACTTCGTGAGTGACCAAGAAGACTGAACATGATGAGTGACCAATAGTTGAATATAAGCCATAGTACTGTACTTCAGAGAAATCCACTGAGGCCTGCCAGGTATTGAGGGCTTTCCTGCTGCTCTCCTGAATGTTCCCTGAATGCTCTTTTCTTCTCTCTTGAGCCTTTCCTCTTGCCTCCCTCAATGCCATTTCTGTTTTGCAAAGTCATGGGGTGATTCCCTACCAGCTCTCCATCACTCCCTTGGTAGTTTCACTACGTATTTTTTCTTACTTTTGTCTTTATTTTCTGTGGGTTTTATGCCAATCCTACCATATTTCCTTCTAATGAAGTAGCAAGAGATAATATTCATAGCATTTTCTAGACTGGGAAATAGCATTTCAGGGAGGTAAAGATTGGGGAGAGCCATGATGGTTAGGGATAATTTGGAGATATTGAAAGGAATTAAAGAAGGATATGATATGGATGATTGAGGCAGATTGGGAGGTGGGAAGAACAGAAGTCAGCCGGACAGGTAAATGAAGAAAGAATGACTGACTGGAAGTGACTGAACGTTTGAGTCCCACTGAGGCAAAGAAAGTCATTCTGTGGCAGTCAAACATTCATGAAGTATCTGCTGTGAGCTGTGCCCTGGGTTCACTACTGAAGATTCACCCCTTGCCCTCATCTACTCGTGGTCTTAGCCAATCACATGTGAAGCAAGACAAGAAGTTAGAATATAGTGAAAACAAAGGGGATGCCACAGATATTCTACAACGATGTTACCCAATGGATATATTCCTAACTGCTGGCACAGGCAATTCCTTTAACTTTCCTGAGCCTTAAGTTACTTTTTTTTGGTGAAACCAAGACAATAACACACCTAGCGCCTGTCTCTGATGCTTTCTCAGAAGCAACACACTTTGCCACCATGATGCCACAGTGGGAATGTGAGCTTCTGGGAAGCTGAATGAATAAGGAAGTGAAGAGGACATTCACAATTATTAATGTCCAAGTACAGTCAGCTTTTCACATGGGACACAGATGCAGAAGTGAAACGAGTCCCTGCTCTCCATTCTGAGTGGGGGAGCCTGCACATTTGGTGAGTACATCCAGAGGGGAATCGGTGGACATAACCTTGCATTTTGGATTGGTCATGGCCCTTGAATGGGAGAGCGAGGAGTAGTGGTGAGAAGGGGTATGGATGTGGCATATAGAGTGATGGGAAGCATGGCTGGCCTCTGGTCCTAGATGGAGTGGACAACAGAGGCAACCCTCCATCAGCATGGTGGGGCCACAGGGGACGGGGAGTTCTGGGAATGAAAGACTGGGTTATCACAATGGGGTGCATGGAAACTGAGGGAGGAGAACCCCCCCGGAGGATGGGCTGAGAGGGTCTGGAGACTGGGAGAAAGGAAGGGAGATGGAGCATAGGGACAGGGTGTTTCTAAGCATCCTGTCGATGATAGCAAATCACTGGCAAAGAAACTGCCTGGGCCTGTCTCTTTTCTTTAGGGTTGGCTTATTTAATTGATGGCTGCTGCACATCTCAGAACTGCTTGTGGAGTTCGGCAGAGTGAGAAATTGTGATTTTGTTTTCTCATTTCTCCCTAATGGTCTGGTTGAATTGTTGTTTGTGTAGTAGGTTTTGACAGAGAGACAGAGACAGGGAGAGAGAGAGAGAGAGAGAGAGAGAGAGAGAGAGAGAGAGAGAGAGAGAGAGAGAGAGAGAGAGAGAGAGAGACAGAGAGACAGAGAGACAGAGACAGAGAGAGAGAGAGAGAGAGAGAGAGAGAGAGAGAGAGAGAGAGAGAGAGAGAGAGAGAGAGAGAGATTTAGAGAGACTGAGAGAGGAAGGGAGAGAAACAGAGAGACGGAGAGACAGACAGAGACAGCAAGACAGAGAGCACACTTTGTTTCCTGTCCAATGATCTCTTTCATCGCAACACTAATGAGACCTACTCATTTGGGAGTCAGTGTCCTGAGATTTTCTCCATCATCTTCAGGTCCCCAAGTCTTGTGATCAAATGACTAGAAGCTGCACTTCAAAGCCAGGTCTTCTCAACATCAAGCATTCCTTTCACTTCACTTCTAGGCTACCTGCTCAGATTTGGAGTCGACCGGCTTGGTGTAACTGTTATTTCAGAATCATGGGCTTAACCCTTTTATTTGTTAGTAAGAAGGATTCTACACACCCACTAGTCCTGAATAATTATCATTGGTTACAAACTCCACTGGGGGTGAGTGTGGATGGACCAAAGTAACCATGGCAACTCTGATGATATGGGCACCACTCAAACAACCAGATGCCATCTTTGTTGCTCTTTCCATATTACATCTCCCACTAAAATCTTACTCCAATGAGTCCTCATGGCATGGCAGAGACTCCAGGGGCCAGAAGATAATATGCTCAAACTCCAAACTCTATTAGAACTTCCCAAACTTCCACAATGGTCCCAATTATGCCAGACTAAGAATTTATTTCAGATTGTGAAATTTCCATCCTCTTCTACCTGCTTTTCTTTTCTTCTTCTGGCTAACAATCCACATTTTCTTTTGCCAGTCCTCATGTTACAGAAATTCAAAGCCATTTACCATCCTGGTTTCTTTTCTTTGCCCAGAACTGAATACACTGTCATGGATACCTACCTAGCAAGAATCACAGGAAGAATATGAACCCAAATCTTCCTAACTCCAGGTAAAATACTTTATACAAATCTCAATGTTTCTTCATACTCTTTTTAAAAAAAAAACTTTTGTTCATTTATCAAATATTTACTTTTCCTCCTTTCCTTCTTTCCGCAATTTGAAAAAACACTTGTAATACATACATAGTCAAGCAAAAATGATTCTCTCATTGGCAATGTCTCAAAAGGTGTCTCATTCTGCAGCTTGAATTCATGCCTTCTCAGTCAGGAGGGAGGCAGCAAGGTGGTGCAGTGGGTAGAGAATAAGCCTTATAAGGCATCAGGAAGATCTGAGTTCAAGTTTGGCCTCAGACACTTGAATGGTACTAGCCATGTGATCCTGGACAAGTCACTTTACCCTGGTAACTGTCAATAAAAGATGAACTAGTTCCATGGGTAGAGAACACCATGAGGATGCCCACCTTTATGCTCAGAGAGGGAAAAGGTGAAGATTAATACCTGAACAATCCAGAACCCAAATGGGATGAAGCTTTTTCTGACATACACCAATTTAGCATATCGCTACACCTTTATTGTCTAATCTTTTCTCTTTTGAGAAGAATGAACATTTCTACAGCGCCTTCCCTTCCAGGTAGAGTGGTAGGCCACTGGGCAGGATGGTGGATTAGGTCATAGTATAACCTTCAAAACCAACCACATGGAGACATTTAGGGAATGATTTTCTCTTTTCCCAGAGGCAATCCTTGAAAAGTTCCTAATCTTCCTAGACACAAACAAGGGCATGTTTCTTGTCATGTAATTACAGAAAGGGCAACTCCCTCACATCATCCCTGTTCACTGGGCATATAATTGGGGCCATGGCCTCAACTGTCCAACTGCTTTTAACAGAATTGCAGCATCTCAGAGGTGAAGCCTTTGGCAAGCAGAGCCCTGTATCTGACCATATATTGGACTAGTAGCCATTCTGCTATGGCTGGAAGACTCTGATGAGGAGTTCACTCACTCACCATATCTTAGAGCAGTCCTTTCTGCTTGGAGATGGTTTCCATTTTTAGAAAGGGTTTCCCTCCCAAATTTGCCTTCTGCAATTCCCTTTCATTGCTCGTAATTCATTGTTCCACCCTTCTAGAACATGAAGAGAGGAACCTAATCACCCCCAAGTCTTCAAAACCTCTCCAAATGTGATCCTTATATGACATTGACTGAAAGGCCTGTACCATTTTGGTCACTTTTCTCAAGATGGCCTCAGCTCTCAAAGGTCATTCCTTAAATGTAGTGCTCCCTTCAAACCCAAGGCTCCAGATGTGTTTGACTAGGTTAGGGTATTGTGGTGAGTATTACCTCCCTTGTCTAGATCCCTGGGTCTCCATCAAAGCTTCTTGAGAACATCACATGCTGAGTTTACAAGTGACCCCCCCCCCCCCATCATCCCCGATAATTGTGGATGAAATGCCTCTGAGTCGCAGTTTCTTTTGTTGTATTTGGGCTTTCTACAGACCTTCTGATTGGGTTTGGCTCTGTGTTACAGCTGGTCAGGGTCTCTCCCCTCCTCCAGTCTTCTCCAGTCTCCTCAGCTATCCATTCTAGCTGCATGTTGACGCCATGCTTGGTAGGCATAGCATAGAAGCTCAAAGTTATTTAGTCACTCAATCAATAAATACTTAAGCACCTAATCTGGAGGCGCTGGGTGCTATATGAGGTGCTGGGGATAGAAAGACAAAAACGAAGCATTCTCTGCCCTTGAGGAACTTAAGTTCTATCAGAGAAGACCCCACGTAAATTAGTGCTTTGTCCAAGGAATTGACAGAGGACTAAGCATCACAGTCAGTCAACATTTATTTATTGCCTACTGTGTGCCAGATACTCTGCTAAGTTCATTGATCCTCACAAGAACCCTGGGAGGGAGGGGCTGTAGAAGAACCTGAGACAGACCTAGTTTCAGTGATTTACTCAGGATCACAGCTAGAGACCCAGGGCTGGAATTGAACCCAAATCTTCCTGTGCTCCAGGCCCTTGAATGTCCCCTAGCTACCTCTGCATGCATGAATCTGGGAATAATGGCATGTTGGGTGGGAGATGGGTGTGTTGTGTGCTAGGGTTTAGAGAGTATGGAGAGGATTAAGATGAGAGCTGCTGGCAAGCTGGAAAGGTTTGCAAGAGTTCCAGATGGCAAATGGGGACAAAGACAGAATCCTCAACTCTCCTTTCCAAGGTGACCCTCCCTTCGTGGCTTCCTACTGAGAGCTGTTAAAGCTCTGAACTGTGGGTGGAGAGGAGGGGCTGGATGGCCAGGATTCAAATGGACAGAACTTGGCAGCTGATTGGATGTGACGGTGGGAGAGAAGGGAGATTCAAGATGACTGAGACTGGAAGCTGGATGAATGAGACAAGCTGCCTGTGCCTTAGTTTCTCCTGGGTGTCTCAGGACTGACCACCGGTTCTGATGCTCAAGGACAGTCAGATCCTCCTGCTTGTCAGGTTCAGGGTCAGCCGGTTGAAGATTGGGAAGCCTTCTCCCTGGGGCATCCTCCTCATTAACTTACCTGTTTCCTCCAGCTTTTCAGACTTGAGAGACAGGGATTGTGGAGTAGCTTTCATGCCCACACATGCTCTTTCTCTGCAGAAGCCATGCAGTTTTAGACTCATTTCTTAAAGCCTTTTATGAAATCCAAGAGCTCCTGATTGCTGCGCTTCAGACCCTCATTAGCCTTTCAGATCTGAAGGCCCCCATCTAAGCTCCCAGGAGGAGGTGTGACTCCACTTCTCTGACCTGGTGCTCTGCCAAAATTGAGTCCCAATGAACCTGTTGATTCCAGAGTATGTGAGGAAGGGGTTTCTCCTCAGTACTCCTTCTTAGGGTTGCCATGTGGATCTCTGGGAATTTTATGGACAACTCAGTTTTCCTGGTTGTGCCTGTGCCATTCCCATGGTCCCTGGTGTCCTGGCCTGGTCTCGGGCTGAAAACTTCCTTTTGTGAGTCATTGTACAATGTATGTACAATGTACATAGTCAGAATAGATGACTCCATCTCCACAGACCTGCCAGCCTTTAGGCCAGTCACACATAAAGGGCACCCAGAGGTATGGGTAGATGTCTATTTCAAACAGACAGCCCACAAATCTTCCCATGTATGCACACAGAGGGTAGGCAGGAGTCATGTATGCTTATCTACATCTATATAAATAAATATATATATATATACATACATATATGATATATATATATGTACCTGTCTATAAGAATGATAGGAATGGTGGTCAGGCAATATCATCCCATCCTCTGGTTGCTGCCTAGCCAAGGATGCTTATAGAAGAAATGGCAAGGCTGCATTCTCCTTTCAGAGGCTCCTGACTTCTTCAGTCCTTCAGTCCTGCCTTGAGAATGTCTTTTCCAACTGTGGCCCCTGAGGGCTCATGGTACTCTGAAATCTGGAGGCCTGGGACCCCTGGTTCTGCTCCCACTGAGGCTCCAGCTGTTTCCCGGTTTCCCACCACCTCCCAGTGGGGGCCACTGCCGAGGGGCAGGAGAGGGAGAGGCCTGCTCCAGCCTTGTGCCGACTTGCCTCATCCTCACGTGACCAGGGAGCTTCGGGGAGCTGTGATTTGTCCATCTGGGGAGCCCTAGGGAGAGCCCGCTCTTGGAGATGTGCACAAAAGAAACTTGACTACCCAGGAGCCTGGCAGAGTGGAAAACTCCAATTTGCACAAAAATATTCACCCAGAGAGAAACAGCTGTTGGAGGAGAACAACAGAAGGGGTTATGAGCTATTGCCTCACTTAGCGGCGCTGATCCTGAGGAGGGTTCGAGTAACAAGCCTGTGAACAAGCTTCTCTGGGTGAGACTTGGCAATTCCCAGGCAGTTTTCACACGTCTGGTTTTCAAGATAAAAGCGTGCCTGCTTTTGAAGATAAAAGATAAAACAAGCCCCATTTTTATGGCTTCTTGTCCCACTGCTTCCATAAGCATGCAGATGTTACTGAGCATCAGACTCTTCGATGCCATTGAGTTTTTATGGGTTCATTAGGAGACTGTGCTCCGCCCGCCATTGGTTCTGGGAGGCAACATCTCATGGAGAGATTTACCCAATGAAGGGCCTGCATGCCTTTGGGTTGGGGGGGCGGTGCTTCCCAGGTGGGTAATTAGGAAAAGAATTCCTGCTCATATCTACATCGTGCCTTAAGGTTGGTGAGATGTTTTATGGGCGCCGTCTCATCATCTTTGGTTTTGATCAAGTAGCTAAACTAATGTGTCTTGGTTTCCTTACCTGTAAAATGGGGGAAGGGAGAACCTGCTGACCTCTAAGTTCCTTCCAGACTGAAATGTGGGATCCTATGATGTCCAGAGCCAGAACTAGGGCAGAACAATTGGGCCAAGAGTAATGAAAACCCTTTCAGGCAGCCCTTCAGAATCATAGCATCATAGAAATGGATAGGAACTACCACCTAGTTAGCATGACTTATTAGTTAAAATAGCAAGGACCAGATGGCCAGTTAGTGGTCTCATGCCCCTCCCAGGTGAGCCCTTCACCTAGATACGGGGAAGTGGTTTTATTTTATTCTCAGGACATTTTAAAATTAGCCCCAGAGAAGTGTTTTGGCTTATTATTGAGTTAAATGGATTGTTGGTTTAACTTTTGTGGGAGGGGTCAGGATTGTAAGGTGCATGAATACCAGACCCTTTGGCCCCAGCCTGGAGCACTAGCCTAGGGGCTTCAAGGAAATGATTGGGTGAATCCTGATGAGTCTGTCATTTTGGAACTTCTCACTGCTTTGTTGAATTCTAAAATTTATTATCAATCACAAGTGTATGTTGAGCCAAAAAAAAGAAAACTGAGGTCCTCCAGAAAGCTTCCGAGAGGTGAACTTCCTCAGAAAAAGTCTTATTACCTCCATAAGCAAATGGCTTTGAAGAAGTCCTTTCTTCCCTTTCTTCCTCCTGACCCCCCAGAATGGACCCAAAGACAAAACCTTCCTATGTTTTCTTTTCCAGCTTAATGATTTCATCTGTAGAATGAACTGGTGTGGGCTCCTTCCCCTGATGTGGAACAGCTGTCCCATCGTTCTTTTAGAGGAGGCTTAGAATGCTTATGGGTATTAGGAGGCCAAATGACTACTTGGGGCCTACAACCAGTAATTGTGAAAGGTAAGACTTGAACCCAGACCCTCTGGTTCCCATGCTTCTGTCTCTTAGAAGAAGCTTTGCTTCCTGAAATATTCACTCTGCAAATGGACCTGTGCTCTTCTAGTTGTGGGCATTGCTTCAGTGTTATAGCTAGCAGCCCATCTCTGCCATCCCCTCTTGAATAACTTCTCCATTTCCCCACTATCCGGGGTCTGCCTGACTTTCCTTTGACATGGAGACAGTGAGGCTGATGTGGCCAGCCCCCCTTCTTTTTGGGTCAGAGAGTTGAGGGTGGTGTCCTTTCTTGACTTCTTGGCTGTTCCTCCTCTGTTCTCTATTCCACCCTCCTTCCAGGCATCAGGGGACTCTCCAGTGTGTAGAGGGATGTTCCTCGTTAGTTCATCAAAGACTACACTGGTTCATGGCTCACAGACTTAGGAGCACTGGTAGAGCATCAGTATTGTCAGCCCAGCACTTTTGGGGGTCCTGGTGACTTTGTTCTTGGTGCCCGGGTAACAGCCAGGTTGTGAGAGCACAGGCCTCAGGGGCTTGCCTCTTTTTCTTCTTTTTTAGTTTTAGGCATCTGGGGCAGCTCAGTGCACAGTATTAGGCTTGAAGTTAGGAAGACCCTAGTTCAAATCCAGCCTCACAGATTTCCTAGAAGAGTGAACCTGGGCAATTCAATTCTCTGTTTGCCTCAATTTTCTGAGGGCACAATTGCACCTGCCTCCCTGGATTGTTGTGAGGATCAAATGAGGTGGGTCTCTATGATGTCCAACATGCAGTAGGCATGAACTTAGTGCTTATTCTCTCTCCTTCTCCTGGTTGGGTGGAGTGAAACCCCCATGTCTTTGTGAGTTTTGGAAAGTGTGGATGATGCTCTCAACATCTGGTGTTCCAGAGCCTGGTGTCCTAGAGCCTGGCTTTGCATCTGGACAGGAGCTTGGTAGGTCCAAGGCTCTGGACCAGTTGTGACAAGGTTTGAAGTCACTCAGTCCTGGGATCTGGATCCATCTGGACATCGCTTTTTAGTGGCTGTCATTGCTGAGCGGATATAGATGTAGAAGGAGGCTATCGATACACACACAGAGAAGATACTCCCCTCTAACTTGCATAGCCGGGACACACACACAGACACACACACAGACACACACACACACACACACACACACAGACACACAGACAGACATGAACCAGATATGGGATTTCAGTGCTAAGACGGGAAGACCTGAATACAAGTCTGGTCTCAAATACTCAACTACTTCCTGGCTGTGTGACTCTGAGCAAGTCACTTCACCCACTTTGCCTCAGTTTCTTCATCTGTGAAAAATGAACTAGAGAAGGAAATGGCAAACCACTCCAGGATCTCTGCGAAGAAACCTCATAATGGGATCATGGAGAGTCAGATACAATTAAACAACTGAAAATAACAACCAGAGCAGTGACCTCAAACTCAAATAGAAACTGGGCTCACTTATCTATGCATAAGGTTACCAGGAGGACACATATTGTCTAAGTTTAAAATGTGATGTTCTCTATAGCTTATCTTATTTTTATTTTGTTAAATATTTCTCGATAACATTTTAATTTGGTTCAGACTGCACTTGGGAGTATTTTGAATGGCAGCCTTTGATCTTTGAAGTCAGGGGTTAAGACGTTGCCCAGAATCACCTATCCTGTATACCAGCATACACATACCTACATCTATCTCTCTGTATACGTGTGTTTGTGTGTGTGTGTGTGTGTGTGTGTGTGTGTGTGTGTGTGTGTGTGAGAGAGAGAGAGAGAGAGAGAGAGAGAGAGAATGGGTGTATATGTGTTCTAACTGATCTGCCCATTGTTCATCCAACTCACTCTGTGGCATAATCTGGACAATAGACCTTCATCCACTTGGTTTTTCCTTTGTGGATGGATACGCCAAACTCTTTTAAGGTATTAGGTTTGGGGTGGCTAGGTGGCGTAGTGAATAAAGCACCAGTCTTGGAGTCAGGAGTACCTGGGTTCAAATTCGGTCTCAGACACTTAATAATTACTTAGCTGTGTGGCCTTGGGCAAGTCATTTAACCCCATTTGCCTTGCAAAAAAAAGGTATTAGGTTTGGCAAGTTCTAGGGCTTTTTGCCTTCAGTGTGACAGCATCTGCAGACAGGAGCATGAGGAGGCCATCATTGTCCACGGGCAATTCTCCCTCAACCCAGAGTCTACTAAATGTGTGTTGACCCACTCACATGATGGTGGCTGCGTTGCTTTGCTTTATTCTCAGCTGATACTTATCATCACAGAACCATCAAGAAAAGTCCATTTTATTGACACACATTTGGAAGAATTTTTCAAAAATGTGCTATATTTATGGGGATACCCTTTCCTGCCTTTTTTGCTCTCTCTGCAGCCTTTGCTGCTCTTGCACTCCTCTAGTTGATGCTCCTTTCTCCTAGGGTCTCCCGGCACTGCTCTCGCCTGCTTCTCTCCTGTCTCTGGCTGCTTCTTCTCCATCTCCTTCACTAGATTGTGTCCCAGCTCTTCCCCGATCTCAAGCAGCAGCTGAAACCCCATCCTGGACGCTCTTTTCTTTTCCATCGATACAATTTCACTGGGTGATTTCATTCCCTCAAATGAATGATCATTTCTCTGCAGATGATCTGTCCCAGTCTAACTTCCTCTCCTGGACCCACAGTTTTGCATCTCCAATTCCCTATTGGTCTTCTCATACTTGATGTCCAGTGTCTTGCATTTAACAAGTCCAAAACAGAACTCTTGATCTTTTCCTCTAAACCCTCCTTCCTCCTCCCTTTCCTATTACTATCAAAGGCACCACCTCCTTTCCAGTCTCAGGCTCCCAATCTAGGAGTCTCTCTGACTCCTCATTCTCTGCCTCTCTGTCTCTGTCTCTCTCACTCTCTAAGGCTAATAGGGTGCTAAGGTCTGTAAGCTCTGCAACATCTCTTGAATAGGTCTCCTCTTCTTCTCTGACACTGCTACTCTCCTGGTGTGGATCCTCATCACCACACTATTGCCATGGCTACTGTTCAATCTCTCTGCCTCAAGTCTCTCCACACTCTGAAACATCTTTCATTCAGCCCCTACAGTGACTTTTCCAAACAGAGATCTGAGCTATTCAACAAAGTCAGTCATTCCCTATTATGTTTAAAATTAAATACAAAACCCTGTTTGACTTCTAAAGTCTTTTATAACCCAGCCCTTTCCCCAGGCTTCTTATACCTCACTCCCTCAGCATCATGTAGCTTTTCTTGATTTTCTTCCCATTGGTTCAGTTGCTGCCTCCTGCAAAAGGAAATTTGGGACTGTGGTGTTAGAGTCCTAAGTGGCCTTCCCTTTCTTGTTGGTGAAAAGTTATAAAAGATATTTGCAGATCTTTCACTTCATCTTTTGTTGTCATCCGTCAACCTTTGTCCTTATATGTGCTTACAAAGACTTTGCTTATTTGAATCACTTGTCAAACTTTCCTTAAACTGGCTTTATCTTCCTTACCTTTGTCTCTTATTAAATGATTCTGCTCATCATTTTCAGCACCTTTCATTAGAAGATTTTAAAAGGGAGTGTACATTACAGCCTGGTGTTTTCCTTGCTTGTCATATCTTTCTGCTTGGCAAGTTAGTGAAATGTTGACTGATTAAGGAGCTATTCAGGCTCATTTGGTCTCCTCATTATGGCAATTGAATTTACATTGGCTGAATTTATGTAGGAAATTATTGTAATCAATGTCTATGTCATCTCTTCTGTCCACATCCCATTTTCTCATCATCAATAACTTGTTTAATTAGGTCAGGTTGGGGCTGTTGTAATTGTGCCCTATATTTTTCTCAGTTGTTTTCTTTCTTCTATTTTTGTGCCTGTTTTGTTCTTGCTCTGACTGTATAGTCAATGATTGAGGAATGACTGCCACATTAATAATGGGTGATTTTCTGTCATTGATAGATGATCAATTTCATTATTTTTGATGTTATTTATTGCTTGCCATGTCCAATGCCTCTAGAGCATTAAGAATTCAAAAGGATGAAACTACAAATCATTTACCTCTTACATTTCTTTTTTTTCCTGATTCATGTTTTTCAACCTAATTTTCACCATTCCCACATCTTATTATGCATTGACATCACTGAACATAGTAGTATATGAGATTAAATTTGGGGATTCTTATTGAGTTCCTTGTAGAGTTTCTCTACATTTTCTCCAACATAGGGTAGTACATAAAGATACAATTATTTTCATGATTTTTTAAAAAGGAAAAATGGTGCTTACACTACATACAAGATGACTATTCTACTAAATGATGTTTCTTGTTGTCTTTTAACACAAAATAAAATCACTTCTGCTAATTCCCTTATTTGTCTCTTCCAGGAATATCTCTTAGCTAGTTTCTCTTAAAGAAAATTTACTTCTCCCTTTCTGATTTTTTCCCATCCTGAGAATGCCAAGAATATCAATTTCTCCAATTGCAAATCTCTTCTTTGGTCA
The DNA here is from genome assembly GCF_037893015.1 of Macrotis lagotis. NCBI lineage: Eukaryota > Metazoa > Chordata > Mammalia > Peramelemorphia > Peramelidae > Macrotis > Macrotis lagotis. Next base: position 1,352,948 of record NC_133659.1, read on the forward strand.
TAGGACAAGGATCTCAGATTTAGAGTACCAGCCCTTGTTAATATTTATAGATAGTTAAAACTGGAATTGCTAGTACCCCTCATCATCATTGAAGAAGCATGGGAACTGTAAAATAGAATAATTAATGTTTTTCTTCCATAAAGGGGTAACGTACATGTTTGTTCTCTAAAACTTGACCTTCTACCTTCTTGGAAACATACTTAATGGGCTAGAAAAGAGGAAAACTGGCTGAGGCCTTGATATAGAAAGGTTCTTGTATAGGAAACCCATTTCTGAGTCTTATTGGGAGGTCTGACTACAAAACTCTCAAGCGGTCCCTGAAGCTCCTGGAATGACTGGAAGGCACTATCTTGTAAATTGTCACCTGGGCCAAAGCTCAGATTTAGAGAATCATTTCCTCTGTGCGTCTGAGACAATGTGCCCCATGAGGAAGATGAGTATCCATCATGGGCTTTCGGCCTAGAGCTATGGGCAACAATGGTAACTTGGAGCTAGCAATAAGAGTAACAGTCTAAGAAGACAATGCAATCTGAAAAGAGAAGAGAGTCCCTCAGTGAGCGGCAGGGCCAGGAAGGCCAGGCAGAAGGAATACGCGCACTACGCAGGCTTAAAACTTACCTAGAAGCTGGTGTTTAGGTCGAAAGGAGGGTGGCTGTGACAGCATCCCTCTGGGATCAAACTGTTCTGGAACATTTGGGCTGATTCATTATTATCACTCCCACCACAGCATCTCCATGGGTGTGTCTCGTTGTCTTAGTCAAGGAAGCTGAGGAGATGTGGCAGCTGGCTTGCTTAGGAAGCTAATTTAGGATGGTCTGCTAATAGATTGAGAGCTAGGAGAGAGTAGAGGTGAACTTCTCCAACCTCATCCTTTTACAAATAAGAAGTCAAGGGACTTACCCAGGGTTACACAGGTAGACTGTGTCAGAAATGGGATTTGAACTCAGTGTCTTTGATTTCAGAGACTGTTTTTTTCCACTGTATCATTTCCAAGGGCAACTGGGTGACACAGTGGATAGAGCACTAGCCTTGGAGTCAGGCGGACAGGAGCTCAAATCCCACCTCAGCATTGGACAGTTACTAACTGTGTGACCTTGAGCAAGTCACTTAAACCTGATTGCCTCACATCCAGGGCCATCTCCAGTCATCTTGATCCATATCTGGTCACTGGCTCTGGAAGAGAAAGTAAGGCTGGTGACTTAGCACAGCCTCCCTTCACTCAAATCCAGTTCATGTGCCTATCATGGCATCACCTCCCTGATGTCATGGTCCTCTATGAGAATGAAGGACAAAAAATTCATCATTTCCAAAGAAGCCGGAGGATGCTCTGTGGCCATCTAGTGCTGGGAAATTATATAAGTGAGCCAAAGAGCAATTGGCAAGGTAGGTATGTGGTAGATGAGGAAAGACTGCATAGTCAACCAATCAGCCTTGATTAAGCTACACTTGTGTATCAAGCCTGAGATAATGGAATAAATCCATGAGATCCTGGCCAGGAGATCCTGAGGCAGAGATAAGCTAAGTGAGAAGATTTGTTTCTCCTTCATAGCTTTGGAGGTAATGTACTGAAAGGGTCCTTAGGGGTCATCTAGATCAACCTTTTCATTTTTTAAAAAGATTTTTGAGTTTTACAATTTTTCCCCTATTCTTGCTTCCCTCCCCCCACTCCCCACAGAAGGCAGTCTGTTAGTCTTTACATTGTTTCCATGGTGTACATTGATCCAAGTTGAATGTGATGAGAGAGAAATCATATCCTTAGGGAAGGAACATAAAGTATAAGAGGTAACAAGATCAGACAACAAGAGATCAGTTTTTTTTCCCTAAATTAAAGGGAACAGTCCTTGGTCTTTGTTCAAACTCCACAGTTCTTTCTCTGGATACAGATGGTGTTCTCCATTGTAGACAGCCCCACATTGTCCCTGATAGTTGCACTGATGGAATGAGCGAGTCCATCAAGTCAATCCCTTCATTTTACAGATGGGGAAACTGAGGCCCAAAGAGTTAAAATGACTTACCCAAGGTCACACTACTGGTAGTAAGGAACAGAGCTGAGGTTTGACTCTCGCATCTCTCTCAAGGAGCTTGTAGTCCAATGGAGGAACAGAAATCATACTTATTGGCCCCAGAGAGCAATTGTGGGTAGAAATTATAGGGAAGATATTAGAAAGAATGTGACTTTCATTTGATTTGAAGCTGGTGGTGCAGGCTTTAGTTATTTCTTAGTTGTGTGACTCCAAGTGACCCTTGTCTGCCTCAGTTTCTTCAACTGTAAAATGGGGGTAAAAATAGCTCTCCTCTCCCAGAATCATTGTGAGGATTAAATGAGATAATGTTTGGCAAGGTTGTAGCACATAGTAGGTGCTCCAGAGATGCAGAGATTGATTACCTCCTCTGTTTTTCTATTTTCTTCAGGAAGTTTTTAGTGACTTAAGCTTCACAGCATGAGCTGTTCTAGTTCCTGGACTTGGAATCCAACAGGTTAATTCAGATAATGAAGTCAATGAATGTTTGTATGAGAAGGTCTCATCTCTGAAGGTTCTCCAATGCCTCCCCCTGGGGTGGAGAGGAATCAGGGTCCTGGGAAGTTATGCTTGTGGTTCATAAGCTCTGGAAGCGCCCCTCAACTGGGAAGTCTCCTTCCTAGGTGTGGTAACGGACCACGGCTGAGGTCTTAGAATTAGTCTAACTTCATGGCTAGTTGGCTGCCGGGTGATGATTTTGCTTTGGCAATAACTAACTAAACCACTAAGGCAAGCTAGTGCAGCTCTAGAACAGGGAAGTGGCAGCTAGTCAGCACAATGGACAGAGCTCAGTTCAAATCTGATCTGACACAGACATGTGTGACCCGGGATAAGTCAATTAACCCAGTTTGCCTCAGTTTCCTCAGCTGTAAAATGAACTGGAGAAGGAAAGATAGACTGTAGTATCTTTGCCAAGAGAACCCGTGTGGAGTCATGAAGAGTCCTGTATAACTGAACAACAACAAAAGGCATTTTTATTAAGCTTTGTAGTTTGAAAAGCACTTTATATAGATGTTATCATAATGCAAGCTCCCACACTCTTCGAAGGCCCAGTTAGTATCTATATTTTATAAATGTGGGAACTGGGGCAGAAATGAAGTGACTTTTCCAGCATCATACAGCTAGTAAGTTTCTGAGTCTGGCTTTGGACTCAGGTTTTCCTGCCACCATACCCAAGCATACTCACTAATAAGGATCACCTTCAAAGGTCATGCTCTGGCAAAGGTCACACCTCCATCTCCCAGTCTGTAGCTCTCCAGACTCCAATGCCCCTCCTTAGTCATCGCTACCCTCCATCCTGTTTCTTCTTGTAGAAAGGAATCTTTTCAAGGGCAGGACTGTCTTTCCATTGGTGATTGTATTCTCATCTCTAGTTTCTATCCTGGCTTTAGTGTAGAGATGACCATGTTCTGGTGCTCCTTGGTATCACTTACCGATTGGCAATTGGTAAGCACTGAACCCTTCCTCATTCATCCATTGCCTATTCACCAATAAGGAGCAGCATAACAAGGCTAGTAGTAGTTTATGAAGTAGCTTTCATGTAGCACTTTTAAGACTTCCTCAATGCTTTCCACGTATTATTTCATTTGATCGTAATCTGGTTTTATTCATTCTTCTAAGTGCTAGATCTTATAGTGCTCTGTGCCTTTCATTAGCATTCGATAATTAGTTCAACTGGCTAGAAATTGTGGTTTGGTGGTTCAGTTCAGTGATTTGGTTCAGAGGACCAGGCTTGGAATCAGAAAGAGAAGAGTTTAAGTAAGACACTGACTTCATGATCCTGGGTAAATCACTTTACTTTTGTCTGCCTCCTTTTCCTCATCTATAAAATGGGAATAATAACAGCCCCTACCTGTCAGGGTTGATGAGAGGATCCAATGAGATGATAACTCTAAAGCCTTTAGCTCAATGTGTGACACATATAAGGCATTACATAAATGCTAGTAGCCACCACCATCACCACCACCACACCACCAACACCATCATCATTTTTATTTTCATCATCATCATCATGTGTTGCCATTGCTGCCATTGTCATTACTCCCAGTATAATAGATGAGAGACTTGAGGGAAGGAGCTAAAGACCATTTAAAAGACTGTCCTCCTTTGTAAACTATATCACAGTTTACATGTTTGAGCACTTAGGGTCCATAAAGCCGGGACTGAGAGAGGGGACCGGCGTGACTGGGGAAAGCCCATGGCTGTATTGAGTGTCTACTTAGGACAGAAACACAGTCTTTGTCCTTAAGGCCTGATGTCCTATTGACCGAAAACAACCTCTACATGTGTAAAGAGAAAACTGGCTGGTTTCTTGGAACTATAACAAGTGATTTTGTTGTGCATCCATCCATCAGCAAGCACTTACTGAGCACCTACTACATACTAGGCACTCTAATAAACACTGGGAACCCCCAAATAAATCAGTTAGCCAATCCCTCCTCTCAGGGAGCTTGCCCTCTTACAGGCAAATACATCAGGGAGACCAAGTAGTGAAGATCACCTCTAGGTAGGGGATGGGTGGGAAGGTACCAGCCATGACTCCCTTGTGGCTCCCAGGGAGTGTCCCCTCCCTGGGTGCTTTGCATCTGAGGCTTCTCCAAGGATTTGTTCAACTCTGGCTTGGACCCCCTCATCCAAGAACAAGCTGACGTTTCTATATTAGTCCATTTGAGCCTCACAATTCTGCTAACAGGTAAGCATTGTGGATATTACTGTGCCCATTTTGTAGCTAGGAACAGCAGGCTTAGAGAAATTAAGTGATCTGGCCATCAACACAGGCCTAGGAACCAACACAGAAGAGATTTCATCTCAATAGATCATAAGGCCCTCAAGGACAGGAATCATATTATTTTTGTCTCTCCAGGGTTTCCTCCTTCCAGTCCTTTCCTGATCCTCCTAGAAGCTAAGGCTCTCTGCTGACTCTTGTGGAAATGACCTTCTATGCATTGTTTCAACTTCTCCATGTACATGTTGTTTTCCTCAATGGGACATAAGCCCCCTGAGGTCAGGGACTTTGTGTCAAACCTAGTACAATGCTTCACACTTAGCAAACCCTTAATAAACGGGAGAGCCAGACCTGGGATCCTACCAGCCTAGTCTGTTTGTCCCTGTTTACTTGGCTACCTGTCAACATTGCATAGAAACAGTGGCTTCCAGCTGTATTATGAATGCTGGAGGCAGACCTTGGAAAGGGATTCCATACAGCCAACTGACTCCATAAATAATTGTCTATCTAGGATGGAAGTCGGGGGGGAGGATAGCTTCTGCAATGGAGGAGGGAGGCACCTCCAAGTATATAGCAGTTGTTCTCATTGCTTTCCAGAAGGAACCGCTCTCAAAGATCATGGTGAGTCAGAGATGCCAGGAGATGGCAGATGCCAGATAGCACACCTCCTGGCTCAGGGTTCTATCAAAGTAACCTTTCAGACTTCCTTCCTGCCTTTTTTACATGTCAGTCTTCTTTATACTAAAACGCCCATGATGCACTTGAAATAACAGGGTCTATTTACAGGCATGAGTAATGGGCAGTTGGAATGACACTAAAAACTCTGTGCCACTACTTTAAATTACATATTTTCAAATTGCTTCAAGTAAAAAACAAATAACACTACACACCTGATCTGCACATGTTCCCAGCCCCCTCCATACGAGGCAAGTGAATATGAGGCCCAAACTGGGTCAACAACCTGGGAGATGCGGTTAACTCAGAAGTAATGATCCCTCTCTGGGGTGGGAAACAAGCTGGAATAGAAGACCCTCCCAGAGTCAGAGTAAGTGACAACTACTTGCAACCTCAGCCAGGAAAATGGAAGCTCCCTGAGGGCAGGAACCATTTCTTTCCTCAGGGAAGCTCGCACAGCAGCTGCTTATTAAATGTTCCTTCCACCAACCAACCCTGTACTAAGTGCCTTACAAACATCATCTCATTGGATCCTCACTACAATTCTGGGAGGGAGGTACTATTATAATTCTTATCTTACAGTGGAGGAAACTGAGGCAGACAGAAGTTGTTAGAATATGAAGCTGGGTTTGAACTCAGGACTTTCTGACTCTAGGAGCTAGAACCTAGCTGCCTCACATGTTTGACCATGTCACTCTCCTGCTTCAGACCCTGGAGCATCTCAGCACACAAAGACCTTCACAATGAATTCAGGCCACCTTTCTGAATGTTCTAAACTCCTCCCTCTCTCTGACCAGTGCTTGCTTCCAATTGCCGACGCCATCTTTTCTTCCCTGAGAAGCTCCCCTTCCCCACCATTCAGAGATCCTTAACATCATCCTTCACGCTCCCCCTTCACTTCTGCCTCAGAAGGAAAATCATGAGAGAGTTGGTGAGCATTAAATTAGATGTGTTCAAATGAAGGCCAAAAGAGTCACAGCAACCCTTCTAAAGTTGGCAAAGAACAGAAGCTGTGAGTTCTCGTAACCTGGACAATGTCTGAACAAACATAACAGAATGGGTCAGAATGTGGTGGTGCAATAAGGAAAGGAATTCAGAGAAGCATGGGAAAATTGGCAGCAACTGATGCAGTCCAATGAGCAGGACAACAAACAAGATCCCCGTGGCAACTCTGAATAATTGGCAGGACAAAAATGACCACAAAAAAAACAGAAAGGGAAAATTTGTCCATCCTCTAAGAGCCTTAAAGAGGGGGCCCCAGTCCCTCTGGAGTCAGGCCACTTCACTGTTAGTGTCCAGCCTACACTGGGCTCTTTGCAACCTCCACCTATTGCTTCTGGGTTGTCTCTCAAGCTCTCCTCCACTTGGATACCCTTCCAATAATGGAAGACAACTTCCTACTAGAGAACCTCTCCATTATTTCTAGTTCCTTTAACTGACTCTCATCTGATATGGTTTCAAGGCCCTTCCTTTCTGGACTCTTCTAGAACCTCTGCAATTGACCAATACCCATCTTCATTGGTACCCAAAATGGTCATCTTCCCCTGTGAGAGGCAAGTCAGAGGATGGGGGTGGGGCATCACCTCCCTATGACTGCAGCTTGGCCACTCTTAATGTGCCCAAGGTTGCATTAATATTTTTTGGCTGCTACATCACACTGCTGTGTTATGTGGAGCTTGTGGTTCACTGAGACCTCCAGATTTTTTCAGAACAACTACTTCTCAACTCTGCTCCCCATCTCATACTTATGTAGTTGACTTTGGTGTGGAGGCAATGGCAACTGGGGTCCCAGGAAAGGCTTTGTTGGGAGGGTGGAAGCTGAGCTGAGTCAAGCAGGAAATGGGAACTTCCAAGAAGGAACCACAATCAAATTGATGAGTATACTCAATAATTGAATGCAAATAACATTTGCGTTATAGTTAATTGCCTATTTTTTTTATGATTGCTAATTTCACACCTCTTCTAATCCAATCCAACAAGCATTTATCACACATTTCCTATGTGCGAGGAACTATGTTAGACTCGATGGAATAAGGAACATAAAGTACCTGGAAAACCTGGAGGCACTTTATACATGTGAATTATCATTATTCTTATTAAATGGCAGGTCACAGAGACTTGGCGAACAGCAGTCCCTACTCCTCAGTGAAGGGATAAAATATGTAAACAGATAAGAATCTGCAGACTAATTTAAAAATTATTGAGCTCTTGTTTTCATAAGCCTGTTTTTGAATATCTTTTTCCCCTCCTCTGCCCAATATACTTGCTAATTTGAAGAAGATAAATGTGCTAACAACAGAGATCAATTCCATCCATCCTTCCTTGCTTCCTTCCTTCCTTCCTTCCTTCCTTCCTTCCTTATTTCCTTCCTTCCTTCCTTGCTTCCTCCCTCCCTCTCTTCCTCTCTCCCTTTCCTCCCTTATTCCTCCTTCCTCCATTCCTTCCCTTCCTTATTGAATAAGAGTCTACTATTTAGCAGGCACTGGGAATGAAATGGGCTGGAAGACCCCCTAGGGGAGGTATTGGGGGCCTGAAGTCGGGGCTGACCAGTGAGTAGAGAAAAGACCCCAAGATGCTACTGAAGTAGATCAATAATGGACCAGGCCAGCACCTGGGTGGACAGTGGACCTGGAAGAGGTAGACAGCGAGGACACATTCCTTATGTGGGACTAGGCTCTGCTCAAGCAGCTGCTGGGGAGGGGAACAGCTGGCCAACTGTGGAGCTGAGCTTTAGAAGATGCTCACTCCCAATACAATTCTCAATGATCCTCAAAGCTGCTTAGGGAATGAATGGGTTTTCTTTGTTTGGTTTTGGAGCTATGATTTTATTCGTTTAGGAGACTCCTAAGAAGGAAATGGCCCACCTCAAGGAAGAGTTGCAAGCAAGTGCTAGGTTAGTCCCAGGTGATTGTCTGACTGTTATTGTCCAATACTTGTCCACCTGGTCAAGGTGGGTCAGGGTGGGGCTTGAGCCCAGGTCTGCTTGACACTGAGGTTACCTCTCACTGCCCACCCAGGTAGTGGAAGGAGGACTAAGGTTCAGATCCCCTGGGACCCTTAACCCTCTGGGTAACATTGGGCAGCTCATCTAAAGCTCTGGGCCTCAGTTTTCTCATCTGCAGAATGAGGGCACAGTACTCAACAGTGTCTAGGGATCCTTCTATAGCATCTTAGCATCCAACAGGCCAGGGATCAATCCAATGCCCTAAGCTTCATGCTTTAGCTCAATGGCTCAGAAATTTGGGAGGACTGACCTTTCTTGCAGGTCCTTTACTTATGAGCCTTCAAATAAGCCCAGATCCTCACTCTGCCATCACCTCCTATTAACTGCTTGTAAGTCACAGAAGTAGGAAGTTTCACAGGCCCCTCCAAGGCTATGAAATGGAAGGATCCAAAGTATCAAAAATACCCAAACCTGATGGGAAAAATCCTATCATTTTGCTGCTGGAATAGCAATAGATGTAGAAGTGAATGGATGGTGGAATTTAAACCTGGTTCCCCCTGGAGCTGTCTGACAAGGTGAGGGGATTCTTTGGCTTTAGAGATGTCAGTTATGAAGAGAAAATCCTCTTTCCTCTCTCAACATCTCTAATGGCAAACATTCAGCAATAGTGTCTGCAATAAAACCCAGACTCATGTTTTTATTGATTGTCTTGGGATGCACAGCAGAGAAAAAAATGAAGAGGAAAGGGCGGCACAACCCCAAGAATGACTGGCAAATGACTGCTTCCTTACTTATGACTGCCACAATTTGGCTTGACAGTGGATGGGAAATGAAGTGTGATCCATTTCAGTCAACTCCGCATCGATTCCCATTGATTGGACTGCCAAACCTCAACTGAATAATGAGGCGTGACCCAGCCGCAGCCACCATTTTTGCCTAGCTCAACTCCAAATGGCAGACCAGCAAGGCCTGGCCACTGGCATGACTTGTGACAGTTACGTAAGGAAAGAAGGAGTCATGCTGTAGTCAATGAATGAGATTATCCTCAAGGGAGGGATGGGAGTGGGGGCAGGACTAAAGACCTAGCCTTAGGATTTCAAGGGTATGTTCTCCTCTGAGGGCAGGAAGATGGGTTCTTAATGCAATGCCAGCCAACAACCACAAAGTACTTTCGGATGGGAAGAAGAACCAAACCCCAGACAGTTGACCTAGAACCACAAGGGCGAGTTGATAAAAATGCTACAAACCTTTGGGAGGAAGGAGCTGAGTCCTTTCTCGGCTCACCAGAGATGCTGATTGTGTTGATAAATCACTCTCTCCTGCTTGCCCTGAAAGTAGCTTTGAAATATCTAGGTATGGCTATAGAGATCTACTCTGGAGGGTATAGACCCAGCTCTGTGTAGACAGATATAGAAACAGACCACAGAAAGAGATATAATGGCATGAGAAGTGTTGACATATAATAACTGTAGACATATATTTATATATGGAGAGAGAGAGACATATAAATGAGGGAAACAAAGATAATGAAGGTACAGATACAAACATAGATGATATTTAGGGTTCAGTCAGCCAACCAATAAACCTTCATTTAGCTTCCAGGCATGGGCAAATAGATGGCATAGTGGCTAGAGTGCTGGGCCTAGAGTCTGGAAGACCTGAGTTCCAATCTGGCCTTAGACACTAACTATGTGAGCATGGGCAAGTAATTTCACTATAGGAGAAGGAAATGGCTAACCACTCCAATATCTTTGCCAAGATAACTCCATGGACAATATTGGCATGCTGAGGTCCATGAAGACAAAAAGTTGGACATGACTGAATGGCAATGACATCCTAGGCAGGCAAGAGACATCCCTGCCCTCAAAGAACTCACCATCAAATAAAGGAGAAACCATAGAAACAAATACATAAAACCAAGCTCTGTAAGGGATAAATAGGAGATAACAAACAGCAGGAAGGCAGTGGAATGAAGGGGGTGGGTTGGGAAAGGCTTCCTATAGACAGTGAGGTTTTAGTTGGATCTTAAAGGAAGTCAGGAGAATCTGAAGGCAGAGACAAGGAGGGAGAGCATTCCAGGTTGAGGGGCAGCCAGAGAGAAGGCCCAGAGCAAGAGATAGAGGGTTTTTTTTTGTGGAAGACCAGGGTCTTTTCAGGAGACCAGGGTCATTGGATCAATGAGTACATGTTGGGGAGTGAAGTGTAAGAAGCTGAGAAAGGTAGGAGGGGATTAGATTTAAAAGGATTTTTAAATGCCAAACAGAGCTTTTTGTATTTAAAAGGAGTCACTGCAGCTTATTGAGTAAGGCATATGTATGTGTGACAAGGTTGGATTTGTGCACTTTAATAGTTGAATGGAGGGTAGATTGGAGTGAGGAGAGATGTGAATGAGGCAAGCAGACCCCCTCCCCGCAACAGTGGTGTGAGGTGATGAGGGCCTGCCCCAGAGTAAGAGCAGCATCAAAAGAGAAATTCTGCAGAGGTGAAATCGAGAGGTCTTGGTGCCATATTGAATATGGCAGGTGGAAGATATGAGAAACCCAGTATCACTCTTGGACTGAGCGGATCAGGGGAAAGTGGGAAGTGGGAGAGTTTAGGGGGAAAGACATCTATGAGATATCTATGAGATATCTATGAGATCCAGATGCTTATACTTAATAAAAACTTTTTACTATATACTTATATTCCCCAAACTTTGTAAAATGAAAAGCTTTCAAAATATAAACACTGAGCAGAGAGATTAAAAATTATGTGGGAACACAATGAGATTCCTATTATCTCCCTTGTCCTGTCTGCTACTGGAGTTGAATAGAAGATGCTTTTCAAGAACTTCGAGCCTAATACTTTTATTAACTAGTAAAACAGTCATTTTAACCATCTTTGCAAAAGGCACAAAATATGGGAGAAGAAACAATAGTAGGAACACTGTGACCAGTCCCAGGATGGGTTCTTTCTGAATTTCAATAGAAAGGATTAGAAAAATGAAATACTATTACCATGACTAGGATTAGCATTAATATTATTAATACTGCTGCTACTAATCTTAATCATCATCATATATAACATGAGCTAATATTTATGTGGTATTTTAAGGTTTGAAAAATGCTTTACCAATATTATTTCATTGCACTTACAACTCTGTGGGATGGACTATTATTATTATTATTATTATTATCATTTTGCAGCTGAAGAAATGGAGGCAAACAGGTGAAATGACTTGCCTAGAGTCTCACAGGTTTCTCTGACTCCATGCCCAATGCTCTGTCCACTGCACTACCAACCGCCTACCACTATTACTACCACTCTCACTCCTTTCCCCCATCTTCAAGTCTCATCCATTTGACATACTGTGTGGGAGAGAGGAAAGTAAAGTAGTGGTGCAGACAGGATTTCACATGCCTTGAGATCCTATTGTTAAGTGTGAACAGCTTGATGTAGCCTTGAAATTCTGGTCAATTGAAACCTGTCCTTCTAGGCTTAGTAGGGGGAGCGTTTAGGGAAAGTCCTTTGCAATCCTTCACGTTTTATAGAAAGATGTGAGTTGTGATTCTTACGTTACTTCGTCTTCCTGAGCCAGAAAAGGAAGAGCAGATTATACTTATACAGTGCTGTTTCTGTATTGATAGAGGAGACGACCAGTAGAGGGAGGAAGACGAGTCCAAATCTTGCCTTAGACACTTAATAACTGGAATCCAGTCACTTCTCTGAGCATCATCTTGCTCCTCTGTCAAATGGGCACAATAATGGCAAGCCACTTAACCCCATTTGCCTTGCAAAAACCTAAAAAAAAAATGGTATCTGTTGTTCAGGGCTGAGAAGAGAGGCATGAGTCATTTAGGTAAAGCACATTGCGAGTTGTAAGGAACTACATAAGTGTGTTCTGGTTCTTTTGTTCTTCTTTGGTGCTTTGATGCTTTCCTTTCCTTCCTCCTAAAGAACACATCCAGAAAGAGATTTTTTCATCCAAGTGTAATAAATGCTTGGCATTGGATTGTCCTAAGAACGTGTTGAATGTTTATCTGAAGCTTCCACAGGCATTTTTCTCTTCATTGTCATAGTTCTGTCAGAAGTGTAACTAGGGTGGAGTGGATGGAATGTTGTCTCCAGGCACTGACTGCTAGAAGCCATTGACCGTAACCTTTTTCCTTAGAAATAATTAAACTGGTACCTACTTAGCAAGGATAATTAGTCCAAGTGGGCAACTCCCAGAGGAGTTATTTACTCCCTTCAGCTACTGCACCCCGACCCTGTTCATCTCTGGCTCAACTAGTGCTGCTGCTTCCTTCCGAGGATTGGTTTCCCCACACCAACTTCCTGGTAATATGGAGTCTCCTTTCCACAGTTTGAGCACAGGGTCTTTCTTCTCATTCAATCAGTCCATTGTTGAACATATTTATTAAGGTTCTACTATGTTCCAAGCACTGTACTAACTGCTGTGGATACAAAAGAAGATTAAAGGCAGTCCCTGCCTTCATGAAGCTTACAATCAAAGCCCATACAGGCTCTTGTTTCAAGGTATAGGGTTTCCCCTACCTCCACATCAAATTCACTAAAGATTATTGCAAGAGTATGCATTTCATGCTATTTTATCCAGAATGACAGAATGTTTTGATTTGGTTTACAGAATGGCAACCTATGGTTCTGGGGTCTGTTCATAGCTATCAACATTTGGCATCAGTTTATCCACCATCCAAACATTTGCCAAACATTCTTGTGCTTCACACTCCCAACTTCTCCATTTGATGAGTTAGTTTGCCTTGCTGTGGTCTGGCAAATAAGGCAATGTAGAAACTAGGACACCTATTCTAAAATATTTTTGATCTGCTGATTTTAGTATAATATAGATAGGCAAATCTAATAAAGCCAAGGTGTATGAAGGTTCACTTTTTATTCCTACATTGGTGAAAGGCAGGATGTATCATGGAAAAGATCTGGAAGGAAAGGGACCAGGTTCAAATCCTGACTTTATCGCTGACTCACTATTCATCTAAATTCTTAAGCAAGCTGTTTTTCTTTTCTTTGTGACTGCTCAATCTTTGACCTCATGGAAGACTTTCTATACTAACATAGTCTACTCGAATTACCTAATGGGCCCTGTTTTAGATATGCTTGGATCCTACCCACTAATTCACAAGATGCCTCCCCAAGGTAATAGATGCTTCATGTTCAAGGGGCTTTGGGGATCTGTGTTCTCTGAAAGCATAACTCATGGCCCCCCAGAAATGTATTTATTTTACCTTTACCAGCCAGCTGAAGGACGCAATCAGTTTAAAGCAATGAATAACAAGACATATTCTAAGGAAGTTTGGGGGTACACTCTCTCTCAGATATCATTGTCACACAGAAGAGTGAACCTGCAGATGGAACTCAGTCAGGGAACAGGGATGGGTCAGGCTTAAGGAATGAGGAGCACATGTGTAATAACTGTAGCTTGTCAATAGTGCCCTAAGATTTGCCAAGGGCTCGAAAAATATTCTCTTACTTTATCCTTACAACAACCACATGAACAAGGTCCTATTGTCTCCATTTTTAAAGAGGAGGAAAATGAGGTAGACAGAGGTTAAATGATTTGCCCAAGGTCACACAGCAAGGACAAAGCTTGGGGACATATGTGGCCAAGGCACAGGTATGGACAGGAAACATGAACCTCTGCAGGGACATTTATCTTGTTTTGGGACATCATTGCTCTCTTCTCAGCAGACTTTTTCCCTATGGGTCTTGTGCCCCATTCTCTCCTTGTCTCTGTTGATAGCTCTCCATCTCCTCTGGAGGCTACTTGGCCAGGAGGATAGTCCTCAGCAGTGGTTAATCTGCTGTCATCCCCTCCAGACAGGCTCCCACTGGGCACTGCTTCTTGAGATGCTACTTGCTAGATATTGCATCAATGAGCATGTCACCTTGGCTGGATCTTGCTCCAACAAGACTCATTACTCAGATGGACAGGCAGCCTCTGTTGGATGATGCTACACCAGCCATGGAGCTGCACCAGACGAGCTTCTGTCCTTCCTGAAATGTCTGGCTATCTCCTCAAGAGAAGTGCATGTATGCCAGGCTCTTTTAACTTTCCTGAAGCCTAATTGGCTTTTCCCAGATCTTTTAGCAAGAAGCCTCTCTTCATGTTGATTTGTCTAGTTGACTCAGAATCCTGACTAGGAGATTCTTGTCTTCCCAGCAGGAGATCCTGAGGATAGATGCAAAGGGTTTTAGAACAAACAGCAGAGTCCTCCCAGATGTCTGAGGTCTTCAGACTTCCTCTCCCTCTTGAATTTGGAGTCAGAGACCTTATCTAAGCTCACAGGGAGCATTCCCCAGGCCTCCCAAATATTCATCTCTGAAGACCAGACCACACCTAGCTCAATACATTCTTTGACTGTTCCTCACTTGTTCTCTCTGGACTTCCCTTCCTCACCAGCAGTCTTCTCCCTGAGTGGGTAGCTCGCCTTGCTTTCTAGCTGTGCTGTCTTTTGTTTTTTGTGTTTGTCTTTAATTATACTACTGAGGGTAGGGACCTTTGGTTTTCTCATCTTCAGATACCTAGCACTTAGCACAGTGGCATATTGCAAGTGTAGCTAACATACAGTGAATCCCTTGAAGTGGTTGCATGTATTTTAATTTTCACTATTCAAAGTTCAAATTAAGCAAAATATCCTGCCCAATGGAAATATGACAATATGCAAATATGGCGATATGCAAATTTCAATAATACAATCTCTTCAAGTGATTCATTATTTGCACTGATCAGGACCTAGCTGTGTTTAATAAGTCATCCATCCATCCTTTCATCCATCCATCCATCCATCCAACCATCATCCACCCATCTATCTATCTATCTATCTATCTATCATTTGTCTGTCAGTTGATTCTGTCTGCCTATGTATCTGTCTATATATATATATATATATATATATATATATATATGTATATGTCTAATAAGGTAGGGCACAGCAATTACTAAACATTTCTGGGATTCGGAGTGCTCCAGGTTTTGAACCCTGGTCCCACACACTTGACTGGGAAAAAGACACAAGAATAAGCTAAGTCCAAGGGGACATCTGCCTAACCATATTACTGACTTTCTAGTATAATTCAGCCAGTGATAGCCTTGGCAGCACATCCTCATGTAGCATAAAGACATTTGCATTTTCTGATAACCTTGCTTTTATCCACCTATGGAACAGTGAAAGAGAAAGAACTCCAGTAGTTAAAAATGTGTTGAATTCTTCCTAGGCAACCACATCTGGGCCCTTGTCCCCATTTGAGCACATTTGATGATGGGGTAGAGACTGGGAGGAATTAGGGAGTTCAAAGCAGCATTTTTCCTCCTAGTGCCAGCTCTGCCCAGGTGGTAAGCGACTTCCCTGGAGTGAGCACTTAGAAGGACTCATTCATTCTTTGGGGATTTCTGACTGTCCCTCTGACAGTCTCCAGCACAATAATAAGCCTTGGAAAGGGGCCTAGTGAACAGTAATTTGCCTGTGATGGAAATGTGGCTAATTTTCTCTATCTTTCAGAACCCTCTAGAAATGACCCGGGTCTTTCTCTCAGACTGTTGGAAGGTTATAATTCCAGTTCAAACATTGGGGAATGAAGGGCCCTGCAGTTTACCTGGGCTTTGAATGGCCTGGGGATCTCTTTGGAAATGCAAAAGAGGCAAGTCAACTTCCCTTTCAAGAACCATTTTTAGAAGGACTGCTGAATTAAGAGTCGATTTCCCCCAGGGGTTGTGGTCCGCTCTTTAATATCTCTAAGAATGTCTGTTTCCTGGCCAATTAGAGGCACTCTCTTTACTGTCTTTAATTAGAGATTGCCTGGGGTCTGGATCAGAATGCATTCCCAGGAGTCCAAAGGAAGGTTCAGTCCAGAGCCCTGACTCAGCCTTTTTGGCTTCCAAGGGTAGAGATGTGATCCCTTCCAGGAAAAAAGTGGCTAAAAATGGGTGCCCTCAGAGGAGGGTCTTTGAGATGCTCAGCTTCCAGGCTCTTTGTTGTTCTGAGTATTCAGAGAGGTCATGGCAGTTATGGAATAGTGAGGAAGTTTTCCATTATTATAAATTGCACATTTATAAGACACTAAAACAATTGTTGGGATAAACCCTTACATCCTGTTACACTGGGCACTCACCAAGTGTTCATTAGTAATAAAGAATGAGAGATATGAGGTCTGACTTTCTTTGTTTGGAAAAATATGTTGGTTCTTCAGAATGGTCTCAGAAAGGGTAGAGAGGCAGTGGCAAAGTGGATAGAGGTTTGCCATTTGAGCATGACAATCTTGGGTTCAAGTGTTGCCTCTGACATGGACTGTGTGATTTTTTGTTATTATTTATTCATTCATCTATCTATCATCTATCTATCTATCTATCTATCTATCTATCTATCTATCTATCTATCTATTTTAGGCAATGGGGTTAAGTGACTTGCCCAAGGTCACACAGCTAGGCAATTATTAAGTGTCTGAGACTGAATTGAACTCAGGCCCCCCTGACTCCAGGGCAAGTGCTCTGCCTCAGGACTGTGTGATCTTCTGACAAGTCAAGTGCCCTCTGAGCATGTGGAGCAGTTACTTGAGATCCTGTATGGAGATCAGTTCTTGATTTGCACTCAGAAGGTCATCTCTACAAGAATTAAATCATACGCATGGTTAAAAACAAGAGGGATTGCTTTTTCTCTCAATCAGCCTGCACTCTCCTCTCAGCCATGGCTAGAAATTAGAAGAAGAAAATGAAACTGGTCATTGGGATGGGACCGAGATCATTCACTTAAAAAAATGGATTTTCTTGCAAAATGGAAATTGACAAATGATCCTAAGAAAAGCGTGACTTTTCCTATTCTTGAAGACTCCGTCCTTCTGGATACTTTCTCTTCTCTTAGCTTTTACAGTTACAGTTCCCCGTTCTGGTTCTCCTGTCTCCATGACTACACCTTTTTGGTATCCTTGGTTGTAGCACCATTTATGTACCACCAAGGGTAAATCCCAAGGCTTTCTTATTAGTTTCCTTCTGTTCTTTCTTTACAATTTCTCCCTTGATAATCTCATCAGCTATTTCGGGTTGAATTTTGATTTCTGTTCTAATAACTAAAAAATCTGTCTGTCTAACCATAATCTTGCTCCTGTGCTCTAATCCCATATAGATAACTGTCACATTGGCATCACTTGAAGTAAATTCAACAAACAGTTAGACATCTCCTCGGGAAGGGTACCTTAATGCCATTCAAGCATCTCAAATGCATGTCCTAAATATAATTCTTTATCTTCCCCTGTAGCCCTACCCCTCCTCCATGTATAATCCTTAACTCTTCCCTTTCCCTTCTCATCACATCTATCCCCTCAGTTGCCTTCTCTTGTCAAGTCGCCTTCCACATTTCTGACTTTGATCCCCTTCTCTCCACTCAACTTTCTGCCCTACTTCAAGCTCTCAATCCCCTCTTGCTTGGACTCTCAGAATTGTCCTAGTTGGTCTCTCAGCTTCTTGGGTTTGCATTCTCCACATATTGTCATATTCTTCTTCTCACATCACTCATCTGCCCAAGAATCTTGGGCGACCCATTTTTAGCTCAAGGATAAAATATTTGGCTTCTGGTCCCAGGTTTACATCAAGTCACTCTACATTTTACCCACTCTCATTTTAGCCAAACCAATGTTCTTTTCATCCCCCGAACTCACTATTCTATCTCTTGCCTCTGTAACTGGGCTATGTTCACTTCTCACCTCCACAGGTTAGAATACCTGAATTTCATCAAAACTCCACTTTGATACCCTCTCCAATGAAAATGCTTTCCTCTTCTCCCTAGTTCAAGGAGATCTCTACTTCCTCAAATTATCTTGCACTTTACTCATCTGTTTCTCCAAGAAGAACAGCCCCACTCCCTTCTGTTTGTCTTTATTATCAACTCCTTCCTTGCACATATAATAGAATGCTAGATAAATGCTTGTGGGATTTGATTTAATTTATGAACTGGAAATAAAGGAGAAAATATCTATATTTCTGCTGTGTTTTAAGGTCTGACCTCCTAGGAAATACACAAGAAATCCATGAGGTCCTTGAGAGAGAAGATCATGCTCCTGTCCTTTATCTTTGACCCTTTCCTAGTATCTAGGAAAATGGTACCTACTAAGGAAGTATTCTACAAATACTTGTTAAAAATGCTTGAACAAATGCATTTAAATGGAATAGAAGATGACTCAGAAGCCTCTGGGAATCTGTGGGCAGATGCTATGCTCTGTTCTATATGAAAGAAAGGACTCCATGATCATAAATTTGGTTCTGGAAGGGAAGAGATTGGCTAGTCCGCCCTTATCTTTACATGGATGAGGCTATTGATGTTGTTGTTGGTCCTTCTTTCTAGGAAAGGACAAATACATCAGGGAGGTGATGCAAGTGAATTGGATTTAAGGGATGGAAGGCTCTGTAAGGTAGCTTCACTCTCTCCTCTGCAGCCATCTGGGTCCAGTGGCAATGAGGACACTTAGACCAAAAGGAGTTATTTGCTTGATAGAATGTAAGCTCCTTGAAGGGAAGAATTGTTTGCTTGTCTGCATCCTAAATGCCGAGCACATCATAGGTGTTTACAAAATTGTAGATGACTTGATTGCCAGTGCTCACAAAGCTAGGAAGGGAAAGCTGAAATTTGATGGTGATCCTTTAGCAGCAAAGTCTTTGTCTTTCTCTATGTCCCAAGTCCTTCTCCCAGACTCTCATAGATAGAGATTCCTAAGAGAATTCATGATATGTAAAAAAAGGTTTTTCTACTCTCCAGACTGGAGGAAGCTTTTCTGAAGCCTGGAACTGGTCCAGAGAAAAGGTTCTTCCTTTCCATTTGGACTCCAACACACTTTGCCTTGGAGAACAAGGAGATAATCTTATTACCCCAAGCATATTCTGGAGGAGCAAGGTTTGTTAAGTTAAGACTCAATCTTTGTGAAACAGGTAATGAGTAGGTCCAGTTTCGCTAAAGTTTGAACCCAACAAACACATGTGATTTCATGTTTTAATTGGACAAAATGTGAGTGAGGTGCTGAGAGCAGCTCCTGGCAAGCAAGGAGAAGGGGGATGGGGGGGAGGTCTCTGTGGTCACCTTCATTCTAGGGAACAATTCAATTCCACACACATAGTTAAGCCCCTACTATGTGTAAAGTTGCTAAAGTCCCTACTATCAGTATGGTACTGGGCAGAGTAGCCCTCCATGAGGAGGGACAACCAGATGCAGAGAGAAATATCTAGAACAAGTAAATACTAGCTTATTTTAGAAAGAGATGAACAAGTCAAAGAGGGAGCCAGGAAAAAGCCTTGGGGAGGAGGGGGCACCTGAGCAAAAATCTTAAAGGAAGCAAGGAAAGCAAAATGTTCAGCAGCTACTCTGAACCAGACCCTGTGCTGAACTCTTGACAAACATTGTCTTCTTTGATCCTCTTGAAAACCTGGGAATCAGGTGCTGTTATTATTTCCATTTTAGGGGAGGCTGATAGAAATTAACTTGCCCAGGATCACATATGGAGGAAGCATCTGAGGTCAGATTTGAACTCAGGTCTTCCTGACTGCAGATCCAGTGCTTGGTGTGACCCACTAGGGTTTCAGAAAGGCAGTGCTGAGAATCAGGGTATGGAGTTTCCTGGTATGAAGGGATAGCCTGTGCAAAGGCATGGATTAAAATAGAAAAATGATACTTAATCAAAATCAAATTTTTTCACAACTCTATATCACTTTCTATCAGCCTATGAGTGAAAATGTCCTGGGATCTCAGGACATCCTCTCTTAAGAACTTTAGAATTGATTGCACAGCATGGGAGACCCTGGCACAGGACCACCCAGCATGGCATACCCTCATCAGTGAGGGGGCTGTGCTCTATGAGGAGGGTAGAATGGAAGCAGCTCAAAGGAAATGTGACATCCATGAGTTTAGAGGGCCCACCCCAGGGGTTCCCATGGACCACTTGTGCCCAACCTGTGGTGGATAATTCCGCGCTCATATTGATCTGATCAGCCACAGTTGGACACACTATCATTTGTCTCAAACATAGTGATGTCTTTTTGTTCTTCTTTGACAACAAAAGACAAGGACCAACAAGACCCATGAATAAAAAACCAATAAAAGTGAACCCCAACATTTAAGTCTGAAATCTGTCATCCTTCCTTTGTACATAATTGTTCAGTGTCCTGTGGCCCACCTCCAATAGAAAGCTGTATCAAGAGAATCATATACAAAGAAGAAATTTAAAATTGCACTTATTTGCTTTACATAAAACAGTGAATTAAAATGTATGGACCCATGTCTCTAAAAAATAAAATCTTGATTTCTTGGAACTCAATCTTTAGAATCTTCTATAATGCAAATAGCTTTTCTTGACCTCAACTTTTCACATCAAGAGATGTATCACAATTGTAGTAGGGACCATTTTATGGAGCATAAATGAGATAGCCTTGAGCTCTATCCCTTGTTAAAGTTTCCAGGTGACCCATTGGTCCCTAATAGGTTCTAATGAATCTCTTGGACTGGGGATTGTGTTGAAGAAGGTGACTGACCGCTGATCCAGAAGGAACTGGTCCCTCAGTAGGGTAGAACTGCTATGAAAAACTGTCCTCTCTCTCTTTTTTAGGAGTACGGGAGTATAGTCTCTTTGTTGAGACATAGGCAATGACTGCTCTTCCTAGGATGGCCAGTAAAAAGGAGAAGAGGACTTTTCTCCTTCCTTTCCAAGCCCACAAAGCAATAGTGACTGCATTGATACACATAGCCTCAGGAAAGTGTTGGAGACAGTACCCCTGGACCCTGCTGTTTCTTCTGCTTTGTTTCTTTCCTCAAATTCAGGTGGCCAAATATCCATTTGAGATACAGATCTTTCCAGCTTTGTTGAAGATGTCATTCACTGGAAAGGTGGGAGCTGGTTGTTAAGCAGATTTCAGCATCAGATTCTTGGAGACAAGCACCACCAACTTCCCAAGGGATGCTGCAGCTGAAAGGACTGAGAAACCCAAACTAAGTCCTGGACCATAGAGTGCAGACTTGCATTTGGAAAGAACAGATCTGAAAAGAACATTCAGCATTCTTGGGCAATTTTACAAAGTGTCTTCATTGCCTAAGAAATTACCTGCTTAGGAGAATTTTGTACTTTAAGAATTTCCATTGTGATAGAAAAAATAAATAACTGCCCTATATTTGTTGTCTGCTGTTTTGGCAACCCCAAGACATGTTATAACTGACCTTTGTTTTAATTTCCATTGCAGCTCTATTATAGAATGAGGCCAATAACTCAGAGAGAGTGAGAAAAGCCTAACTCTCCTCCATTAAGGGGCAGACTCCCCAAGGATGAAATGGAGTTATCTTCAGGACCTTCTCTGATACAAGCAGTGAGGTGGCACAGTGGACAGAATACTGGGCCTAGAGTCAAGAAACTGAGGCAAGCTGAGGTTTAATGATTTTTCCAAGGTCACAAGTCAGTAACTGATGCTAGATTGGAATCCACTATGCCATACTATAGCCCATACGAAGCTGGGTTGGTGCCTCATTTCCCCTCCTAGAGCATAAACTCCTTAAGAGTAGAGGGTGGGCCATCATGACTAATGAGTCCCTTTTGCAAGGGACAGAGCTCAAGGCTATCCCATTTATGGTGCCTGCTACAATTGTGATGTATCTATTCATGTGAAAAGTTGAGGTCAAGAAAAGCTATTTGCATTATAGAATGGACCACCCTCCACTCTAAGGAGTTTATACTCTAGGAGGGGAAATGAGGCACCAACTCAGCTGCCTATGGGCTATAGTATGGCATAGTCAGTTCCAATCTAGCATCAGACAGTTACTGACTGTGTGACCTTGGGAAAAATCATTAAACCTCAGTTTGCCTCAGTTTCCTCAAATGTATAATGTAGATAACAACCATATCTACCTCGCAGGGTAGTTGTGAGGATCAAATGAAATAATATTTGTAAAGGGCTTAGTACATAGTGGATCCTTATGAGTATTTGCTTCCCTTCCTTTCCCTAACCTGCACCATCAGTGACTTAAGTTGAAAGGTGATATGAAAATTTGGTTTTAAAAGTCAACCAAAGCCTTCAGTTCCTTCAGCACGCCTGCACCTTCCTCCACTTGCCTCATCTCTGCCCCGGGTAACCTCAATCAATGCTCGAAACCATGGGTGTGCTTCAGGTGCTGGGTAATGCTGCATCACCATGAATAGTGCATTCCCCACCAGTTAAGTCTGGCAGTAGGAGGACAGCTAGATGCTCCTCAGAGTTGTGGGGACCAAAGGTCCATCCTTTGGTGACCTACTGGGTGATTTGGATGAGCTTTTCTGAGATGGACCTTGGGCTGGTCATAAGACAACAGACGGAGCTCACCAAGGTCTGGGCCTATGGCAAATGTTTTTAAGAAACAATCTTGTTGATGTGGGTTGGAGTAATGTATGTAGGTGATTGCACATGTGTGAGTGTGTGTGATATGTGTGTCTATGTGTATGGACATGTAGTACTGATTTCAATGGAACAGAGGATCAGAAATTTAGTTCTATGGAAAATAAAGGCTTAAAAATGACCCCATGGTGCTTAAGCTAAGGCAGCTAGGAGCTGGAGAAGCCAAATGACCACTTGCCCAAAGGCAGCCAGGTAGGATGGGGCAGAGGCAGGATTGGGAGTCAAATCTTCCAGTTCCATGTCATAGGGTGACATGAAATCAGGGTGTGGGGCTCTGACTCATTAGTCATGATGGGCCACCCTCCACTCTAAGGAGTTTATGCTCTAGGAGGAGAAATGAGGCACCAACCCAACTGCCTATGGGCTATAGTATGGCATAGGAACTGGGGATCATGGGTAGAGGACTAGGGGCATAACACCCATTTACATTGAACTTGAAGGACTGCAATTGGGCTTCACATCAACAATCTCATTCCATCCTACTCTACAACCAGGGGAGGGAGGTACTCATCTTATTCCCCATTTTATAGATGAGGAGACTTGGGCACATAGAGGTTGAATGATGACCAGGATCACCCAGGATTTCATCTCTGGTCTTTCTGATTCCTTTCATCTGGCTTCCTCTAACAAGCTTCCCCTCTCTTGACTGGCCCCAGCAGGCCCATGAGGACCTCGGTGCTCCATCTTTCAAGAGGCCTTGAAAGACTAAGAATGGAAACAAGCCCCTTTCTCCTCTCTTTCACAGAAATCTGCAATACTTTTCTATACTCATAGCCCCCTCTGCAGAATGAAGCCTCCCCACCACCATAATCTCCCTAAGAAGTCACAGGGGTGGGGGACAAGTTTCACATTAGATGGGGAGGGGCATGTTGAACTCTGGTCTCTCCTGGACTTCCCAGATACCTGCTTGCCCAAGCCTCTGGTCTTCCATAGGCTACCAGGGCAGATTGCACCAACCCCAGAAGCAAATGGATCTCTGTCTTTTTTTGAGCAAAATTGGCCAGAGAATAAATCCCATCATTTTAATGTGGAAAGAGCCAGAGGGGACAGTGGATTTCTTTTTGATTGTTCCTAGATCCTAAAGAATGATGGCTAAGTGTTGCATGGAAGTAGTTTTAAAATGATTTCCATTCCAGATTGGAAAACCCTGCTCCTTTTCCATAAGAGAATGCCTGTTATTTACCCAAGATGGAATATACTTCTCTCCTCCTTTGCTAAGGGATTCATACACTATAAAGGATTCCAGAATCTGCTCAGAAGAATCCCATTCCAAAGAGCTCTATCCCCATCTTTGCTGAACTTTGCTACCATGAGCTCCCCACACCCTTCTCTTACAGTCACCTTAAAATCCTTCTTCAGTTTAAAAAGTTTTAACATTTAAACTTTAATAACTTAAGTTATTATAGAATGACATTTGCAATATGGAAAAGAGCCTTGGAATTGGAGGTAGGAGAGACTTGGGCTTGGATACCAGGTTTTACATTTAAGGAGCTATGTGGGTTTGGGCCAAAGGAGGCTTTGTTGGTACAGGAGAGAGAGAGAGAGAGAGAGAGAGAGAGAGAGAGAGAGAGAGAGAGAGAGAGAGAGAGCGAGCATGCTAGCTCATTGATTCCAAAATCCAAAATACCAGATTCAGCTCCTACCTCTAACCCATTTATATTTCTGTCTAACTTTGGGAAAAGATGTTCTGCTACCTCCCTGGTTCTCAGTTTCTTCAACCCTAGACCAGAATCCTACCATCCCATCCCTGACTCTCTCAGCTCCAATTTGCTCATTGGTAAAAATGGAAGCTATAATTTCTCAACCTTCCTCCCCTAGGTTGGTATAGGGGAAGGGCATGGGAACATGAACCTTTGGTTTTAAACTTAATCCAAGGTAGTAAGAAATATTTTCCCAGATCATAGTGATGTCAGGGCTGCTTGACTCATTTCCTTTCCCAGTAGGCTCTGCTTTTTGTTGGGTTTGGGATCTGAAATGAGTGTGCTATGCAGAGCTTGCATTTTCTTTTGTATTTTTTTCAAGTATTCAAGTTTCATATTGTGAAAGAACATTATGAAGCCTGTCTCTTTTTCAATAAAATAAAAAGTTGAAGCCAGTATCTCCTTTTAATCAGATAGGAATATTAGACAGACAACTGACTATAATATGGTTGGTTGGTTCTTGTCCTTTGTTGTTGAAGAAGACCAAAATGACATCACTATGTTTGAGACAAATGACAATGTGTCCAACTATGGCTGATCAGACCAATGGAGCTTGCAATGCACTACCACAGATAGGGCACAAATAGTCCATGGGAAAACCTGGGGTGGGCACTCTAAACTTATGAATGTCACATTTCCTTTGAGTTGTTTCCATTCTGCCTTCCTCATAGGGTGTGGCCCCCTCACTGATGAGGGCATGTCCTGTGCCACTGTCTCCCAAGCTGCACAATCAGTTCTAAAATTCTTTACTGAGCCCTTCAGGGTGCCTTCATATCTCTTTTTCTGACCACCTTGTGAGCGCTTGCCTTATGTGAGTTCTCCATCAAATAGTTTTTTCAGCAAGCATACATTTGGCATTCTAACAACATGTCCAACCCATCATAGTTGCCCTCTCTGTGGTAATGTTGGAAAGCTATATAGTTTGGCTCAAGAAAGGGCCTCAGTGTCTGGGATCTTCTCCTGCCAGGTGAGCTTCAGAATCCTTCTAAGACAATTTAAATGAAAGTGACTCAATTTCCTGACATGGTGCTGGTAGACTGTCCAGTTTTTATAGGCATATAGCAATGAGGTCAGCACAAGGGCTCTGTAGAGCTTCAGTTTGGTTGTCATTCTAATCCCTCTTCTCTCCCACACTTTCTTTTGGAGCCTCCCAAATACTGAGTTAACTCTGGCAATGTGTGAGTCAATCTCATTATCAATATGTACCTGCTTGGAAAGGACACTGCCAAGGTAAGTGAACTTGTCAAAGTACTCAAAGCTTCTCCATTTGCTGTAACCAATGATTCCACATAAGGATGGTGTGGTGCTGGCTGATGGAGCATCTGAGTTTTCTGGGTGTTGTTGACTCAAAATGAGCATAAGCAGCAGAGAATTGATCCATATTTTTTGCAGCTCAGCTTCAGAGGCTGTATTGAAGGCACAATCATCTGCAAAAGGAAGATCATGCTCCAACACTCCCTCCACTTTGGTCTTGGCTTGTAGCCTTTTTAAGTTGAAGAATTTGCCATCAGTGCAGTAGCTGAGCTTGAGGCCATGTTCATCCTCATTGAAGACATTTGATAACATGGCTTAAAACATCATATAAAAAGTATAGGAGCAGGACGCATCCTTGTTTTACTCCATTGGTGACTGGACTGGGAAATCTTGAGAGCATCATCCACTATCCAGAACCCAGGCATGTATGCTGTCATGAGATTGACATATAATAACGATGAACTTCTCTGAGAAAACAAATTTTGACATAATTTTTCTATAAATCATCATGATTGATGGTGTCAGAGGCCTTGGCCAGATCTACAGACCTCTGTTCTGTTTCTGGCATTTTTCCTGGAGTTGTTGGGCAGCAAATACCATATTTATTGTTCCTTTACCCTTTTTGAAGTCACACTGGCTCTCAGGAAAGTGACTAATTTTCAGGTGAAGGATCAACCTATTGATAAGGACTCTGGCAAGACTCTTACCATGAATGACTAAAAGAGAAATACCTCTGTGATTGTCACCGGGCAATCTATTCCCTTTATCTTTATAGAGATGGACAATGAGGCATCCTTGAATTCTTGGGAGATAACTTCTTCATGCCATATAACCTGGAAAATTTCAGTCAGTTTTTAGATGAGCAATGGCTCCCCACCTTGAGGATCTCAGCTGGAATGAATCAGCACTAGGTGCTTTGCCACTTGGAAGGAGACTAATGGCATTCAAAACCTCTTCTTCAGTTGGAACTTCAGCTAGGGATGGATTGACTTCAACTTGAAGCAGTCATTGGCTTCTGCATTGATTGATAATGGTCTGTTAAGAACATTATGGAAGTGTTCAGCCCATCTCTCTAGTATCATGTCCCTATTGTTGATCAATGTGTCTCCATCCGCACTGTGTAGTTGAGATGCATCATATGTCTTTGGCCCATAAATAGCCTTCAAGGCATCATAAAAGCATTTTGGTTTGATACTGTCTGCATAAAATTGAATTTCACACACCTTCTTATTGAGCCAAGAGTCCTGCATCTCTCTAAGCTTAACCTGGACTTTACTAAATGGATGAGCTCTCCTGCTGGTAAACCCTGTGGAGTTCTGGTTTTTCATTTAGCAGCTTCTGGATTTCCCCATCATTTTCATCAAACCAGACTTTGCGCTTGCAAGTGTTCTGGTCCAGATGAGCAAATGCCTTATAGATGGTAAACTAAAGGCACCATGTGGATTTTGATTTTTGTGTCCCCAGTGTCTAGTATGGTGTTTTTAACTTTGGTGCACTGGCTTTAGAGTCCGAGGATTTAGGTTTGAATCATGGTCACTGATTATTCTTCTTTGGGTCTCAGTCTTCACATTTATCAAAAAGGGCTGTTGGACCATGACAGCACCACAGCTGTGCTTCCATGATCTCGTGTGAGCTTCTCTCTACTGGTACGAGTTTCAGCCTATCTACCCTTCTCATTTGAATGGTTCTTTTACAAAACAAGAAGACCACCCCCCCCAAAGAGGATCAGAAAACACCCAGATAGTTTTTCCAGGTATCCTTTGTTCCAGTCACATTGTTAGAAAGTCTTTTTCAATATTTTTTTTTCTTTTTTGGCAAGCAGTGGGGTTAAGTAACTTGCCCAAGGTCACACACACACACTTAGGTAATTATTAAATGTCTGAGGCAGGATTTAAAATCAGGTCCTCCTGATTCCAGGACAGTGCTCTATTTACTACACCATGTAACTTTTCCTTCCTTTTTCAATCTTAACTTTCCTCAAAGACAGACCCTGTACCACTTCTTGAGCTTGGGTCATCTTGATTGTGGTTTTCTGGTAGACAATATGTGTCTTTCTATTGTGCTCTGACTCATAAGTGACTACAATTTCTTGGAGATTATGGTGTGCCAAGATAGATTGAGAGGTAGAAGGATAGATAGAGCAAATATTTTTTTAAGTATGTAGTAAGTCTATAAACTATGCTGAATGTTGGGGATCAAAACACAAAGTAGCAAGATGTCCTGTATTGTCAAGAACTGAATATTCTAATAGGATGAAATCATACCTAAAGGGCAGCTAGAAAGTAGAGGAGGATGCCCATGTGGGTCAAGGTAGTTGGTGTGTAATGGAGAAGGCTAGAGGATGAGCTGGAAGGTAAATTCTGGTAATAGAGCATCCCCAGATCATATTTGATTTAAAAGGTGGGTTTTTGACCTGTGGATAGTTTAGGACCATTAGAAACATAGTACCCCATTCTTTTCCTTTAATTATAAATATATGTAATAGTAAGGTCAGTTGACATTTTTCATCCATTTAGTGTTTCCTACAAAGGTCATTAGACCAATCTCTTATTGAAAAATCATGAATTTCATTGAGAAGGTCCAATAATGTTTTGGGGATTGATACAACCAGTACAATATTTTCTGCATTCAGGAACATAGGAAAGACTTCTCCATCTATTTTAGAGGGAGTCTTCTTTCCATTTGAACCTGGAAAGACCATCTCCATGACGGGAGAAAATATCTTTGAGGACTATGTGGCTCTTGCTTTCATGCCTCAGTTAATATTAAGAAGAAGATGATCACTAAACAGTTATCACCGGGGCTGCATTTGCCCAGGAATCTTATATGATCTTAACACATGGATGCTGCAGGAGACCCTTTAAAGAGCAATTCACTCTAAAGAATAATCAACAAATAATCAACAGTGAGATTGACCTAGTTAACTAAATGACCATTGAGATGTGATTAACTCCTCATACTTTCATCAATATTACTTTTGAGATGCGAGTAGATCATCCTTCCAAAGATTTCATAAACATGAGACTGTGCATATGAGTCCTTCGTTTCTGACATTTTCCCCTCCCTGTAAAACATGAATAACAATATTGATGATGATAATAACTTCTTGGATATATATCAGTTTCCAGTATCTTGGTACAATATCAGCCTTGAGTTTTCCCAATATTTTAGTATTTTGCCATCTCTGCCCTTGTAAAATGACTCCTTCCTACTTTCAAAACTATTATGGTCCAGGTTAACAAGTCAGTCAGCAAGAACTTATTAAGTCTTTGTGAAGTCCTAGGTATATTTCAAGTGTTGGGCATACAAAAACCACCAGATAGTTCTAGCCCTCAAGGAGTGTCCATTCTAATGAGAGAGGACAACACATCAGAGGAAAGGGAAAAGGGAGCAGACTTCCATAAATGGAGACCTGGATGTTCTGGAAGGAACCTTCTAATCATAAGGAGAGAGGTACAGGAATCAGTGTAAACTTTCAGTGTATGAATTCCAGGGTGCAATGAGCTTCCAGAGAGCAGAGGAGCATGAAACATGGCACCCTCCTAAATTGGAGGTTTGGGGAGGAACTGTCCAATCAGAAGGAGAAGTTTCTGGGGTTGTCAGATATCTACATGAATCTTTTCAGATCCCCTAGTATTGGGCTCTTCCTTCTAATTTCTGTTTACTTGTATTTATACTGTATATACTTTATGTGTCCTTGTCTTTCCCATTTAGAATTGTTTTATTTCCTGAGTTGACACCCTCAGTGCCATCACAGTAGTTGGCACACAGTAGATACTTAATACATACTTGCTGCTTGATTGATTTAAACCACTCCCATTTGGTTTATTTTGAGGGAACTTGGTCTGGGACAGATTTTCTTCCTGACTTCATCTTCTGAGAAACTATTTCTCCTCCTCAGTACACTACTTGGGGGAAATAAAAGTGTCAAAGAGATCCAATTTGGTGTTTTTTCTGTCACTTGATGAAAATAGATTAAAAAAAATAGAAACATTGGTCCACTTGTCTTATTTTAAGGCATTTTGTTGCCTCTGGTCAGTTGCATTAGGGAAACTAGGTGGCACAGTGGATGAGTGGATTGGAGGCAGGAAGAACTGAGTTCCAATCTCTCCTCACACACTCACTAGCTGTTTGATTCTGGGCAAAGCACTTAACCATGATCTGTCTCAGTTTCCTTATCTGTAAAATGGAGACAATAGTAGCATCTTCCTGGCAGGGTTGCTATGAAGATGAAATGAGATAATAATTGTAAAGTGTCTGGTACTGGACCCAGCCCCTACAGGCTTCCTACAAAGCCCTATGCAAATGGGCACTCTTCTAAATTGTCACCTATGGATACTTTGGGATTTGGGTTCAAGTTTTCTTTAGACCTTTCTCATCTCTTGCTCTTCCCTATTTCATGAGGTGATAGAGCTTCCCCAGTTTCCACCATGTTCCCCTGGGGTGGTTTACAAATGAGATTGTATTCTAAATCCACCTGACCCTGGGCTACCCCTTCTCTCCACTTGACAGTGAGGTCAGGTCTTCTTAGTTAAACTAGTTTCTGGGCTCTTTGGGTCTCATCCTCAAGGCAGCTACTTTACTTTGGTTAAACATTTGAAAGAAGTGGCAAAACTTAAGGTCAATATCTTTGTCTTTTTCCATTTCCCACTTTAATGGCTCACTTGAATAGGTTTCCATATCAATCAGTCCCTTGCATGATTCAGATTGAAGCTGCTGCAAAAGTCGTGCAGCTTCCCACATTTATCCCCTTTTCAATTGGATAAGAATTTGTCCATTTGTCTTAACTGTTCCTTCCTCTGACCACATTGGGAGCTGACTTGCATGACCCATATCAGTCACCATCACTCCTACCCAAGATTTTGGAGATTTCTTTAATGCTTTCTTGGTCTAGCACCTTTACTATTTTTCTGGAAGGTCTTTGAGTCATCCTTTGGTTTTGTCTGATCTCAAAATATGTTTTTCAATATGTTTCATTTATTTATTTATTGTCATTCTGCATTTAATAGGACCATACAGCTTCATTTTTGTCCTGGCCATTTTCAGTTCTTCCTGACCCAAGTGGTTATGTCCGTGAGGGCTACTAGGTGGTGCCATAGGACATAGAGTGTGGAACTGGAGTCAGGAAGACTCATATTTTTAAGTTCAAATCTGGTCTCAGATACTGACTAGCTGTGTGTTCCTGTGCACTTCACTTTGCTTGCCTCATTTTCTTTATTTGTAAAATGAGCTGGAAAAGGAAATGACAAACCACTCTATTGCTCTTGCCAAGAAAAACCCAAATGGAATTACTGAGTCAGACTTGCCTGAAAACAACTGAACTACATCAATAAGAAGTCACAGTCCTTACTCTGTCTTCCCACAGACATTTTCATTCTTACTGCCTGAAGCCCCATACTGCCTCTCTTGCCTTTCCCTTCCAGATACCCATGCTTTACTTCTTTCTCTGAGACCTGTCATCCGATTGGTACTGCCTTTGGAAAAGCAATGCACTGTTCTATTGATTGGAAAGGGGAACAGTATTTCTTGGTAAACTGCATTCAACTTCTGGTGACTTCCTGAACTATCCCTCTTCCCTGGATATCATGCCCTAATTTGAGCAGTTCTTGAGAGTAGACAATGGTTTATATCTCCGGTGCTGAACACAATGTTTGGTACATTGTGGGTACTTAAATATGCTCTCCATCCCTTCACTCATTGATTAATTAGCTCCTTCATACTTTCCTCCCTTTCAAACCAAAGTTCCTCGGTTGTTGAAGTATGCAGTGACTTGGTGAGGAGTGTCTGCCAGTCCTTTGCATAATTTCTTTGCCTCTTTAGAGATGCGCAGTAGAGTTTGGCACACACACTGTGGGTTTCTACAGGGGGGTCTTTCTTTTGTGTGTCTCTTATGAGTCCTGTAGGACAAGAGAGCCAAGTGCCCCAGGACATGATGGATTTTGTGTCCTTAGGTAGGAAATGAAACCATTCTCTCTCAATCCTTTGCCTCTGCAAGGAGAACATGAGACATTCTTTCATTTAATAGCAACTCTCTTCTGTCTTTTAGTTTCATTAATCATAAGAATGGCAGGACTAAGATGGTTCAGTCCTTCTAACTGTAAATCAATTTATTGGTCCTTGGACCGAGGTCTCCATGCAGAATGCTGACACTTAGGTTCCTGATTTGGGGTGGTCTAACAACAGGGGTCCTTAAGTCCCTTTTCCATCACTCCAGGAGGAGCCAAGAAAGCCTGAGGATCCTTCTGTGATTCCCTCCCACAATATCAGTATATTTTTACTACTAAACTCTCTCTTGAAGAGAGAGTGGTATAGTGGAAAAAGACCTGGGGTTGGGATGAGAAAACTGAGCTTCTCTAGCTATTAGACATCTCTGTGCTTGGAAGACATAGCTGCTTGGAGGTAAGAATGGGGAGAAGAAGAAAGAATATTGAAGGGTTCGAGCACCTGGCTCTAGACTCTGGCTCTGTTCCTCACTGCCTGTGGCATGCTGGGGAATTCACATCATCGGCAAATGCCTTAATTCTGTCAGTATAAAATTCAGACTAGATTACTGATAAGATTCCTTTCTGAATCTCTGCTGTTGTGAGAAAAGCTGCCTTACAGAGCTAGTTTGAGAAAAAGAATAGTGAGCAGGCAACTAGGTGGTACAGTGGATAGAGCACCAGTCCTGGAGTCAGGAGGACCTGAGTTCAAATCCAGCCTCAGACACTTAATAGTTACCTAGCTGGGTGACCTTGGGCAAGTCACTTAATCCCATTGCTTTGCAAAAACAAAACAAAAAGAATAGTGAAACTATGTTTGATTAATGATTGATCATTGTGGCATGTAGGGCATGTGATCTATGTAGGGCAGGTATTTAGTAGCATTTGATGACATTATTGAGTATCATTGGTATTATTATTATTAGTATTGGACTCAACAGGAATTTATTGGGGTAGGCAATTCCCAGTGAGTAATATGTCTCTGCTAATGCAAATTGACAATTGTTCCTGAGTTTGGGGTCTAAGGGAGCTTGGTCATCCTGGCTGCTCAAGGCTGAATATTCCTGGTGATTGGTGTCAGAGATGGGATGGTTCAACCCCAGGTCTTCCTGACAGTGAGGCTAGCCCTCTCTTCACTATACAGCAGCTGCTTCTATTTTCATAAAAGAAGGTCTCTTCTTTAATACCTACTGGCTATCAGGCATGGTGCTAAGTTTTAGGAAGAAAGAGACAAATACAAAAGAGTTCCTGTCCTTAAGGAGTTTAGATTTCACTGAGGGAAATCATCTTTATGGGGATAAACTTTGGGGAAACTGCACTCTGATCATACTAAGCTCATATAAAGGAAATGCAAAATAAATGAGGGGTGGAAGCACT
The DNA here is from genome assembly GCF_037893015.1 of Macrotis lagotis. NCBI lineage: Eukaryota > Metazoa > Chordata > Mammalia > Peramelemorphia > Peramelidae > Macrotis > Macrotis lagotis. The sequence goes on from NC_133659.1 coordinate 1,386,026, forward strand.
CAGTCCATTCTTACTGTAATTTGTGTTAATGTGGCACAATTCCACCTATCAACATCACTAGAAAGTGACCTCTATCTAGATATATTCAGATTAGGTTTCTCAGTTTTTGCTCACATGCATTTTTTCTGCTTTTGTTTTAAACTCTCCCATTCTGAAACAGAAAACTGACACTTTTGGCCCTCACAAGTCTTCCTCACAAGGAGGGGCCTCCATGGTTCATCCAGATGCAATCACTTTTCAAGATGAGAGAGGGCCCGGTATTCTGGAATATGGTACCAATGACAATACGGACACCAACCAGGCTCATCCAAGAGTCCAGGTTCTCTGTTGACAAGCTCCTGACAAGCCCCAAAAGACAGTGTGACCCAGTAACAAACTGATGTTTCTTTGTGCACCCTGACTCCCCCACCTAGAAACTTTGTAAAGGATCCTCCATTGCTCATTCACTATTAAGACTACTTCTTCCTTGCCCCCAGCACTCCATGGTTTGAGGAGCCCAGGAGAAGAGCTGAAGAAGCTGTTGGGATCTGCCTGGTCCTGCAGCTCTCCTTTCCAGCTCCTTCGCCAGCCTTTTAGCATATGCTCAACGAAGAGTCATCCAATTCTTTGAGCTTCCTATTCTTGGCTCTGCAAATAAACCATGCCGCCGGCTGTTGAAGGATGGCTCGAACACGCAGGAATAATTTAAAAAGTTTCCTTCTCCAATAACAGCAGCTGTCCTTGGTGCTGGAGCAGTGCTGCTAGGGTACAAAGTATGGACTCTGGAAATCTCAGACCCATGAACTTGACTTGGAGTCCAGGCAAAACTGCAGGATGTCCTAGGCCAGGGAGGATTTGTGAGACCGTAGATGGGGAAGAAATCAATGAGGAACAAGCAGTCTGCAGACATTCAGTAGGTGCTTATTGAATGTTAGGTGCTATGATCAGCTTTGGGGATGCCTAGTAACCATCTCTGTGACAAGCTTATCCTAACAGAATGTGAGAGATATTTGCTTATAATTTGGGCACACTGTGTTTATTGCTACAGTTCCTAACTTCAGTCCACGAACCTTTTTTTAAAAAATATTTTGATAACTGCATGTCAATATAATTAGTTGCCTTTGTATTTTTATTTTATTTTATTCACTTAAAAATATCATTCTGAGGATATCACCTGTGGGCTGAAGGGGTCCATGCCACACAGCATGTTCCAAGTTCCTATTGAAACCCTTTGCTCTGATTTGGCAGCTCAGTCGTGCTCTCGCCACAGGGTTCTGGCATTGTAGAATCACTGTTGCAAGGACACTAGGGGTCTCTGTGCCCAAAGTTCCTATTTCAAACAGGAGGAATCTCTGCTCCAGAGAGGTTGGGTCACAGCTAGTCACTAATTGGAAGGCAGTCCAGAGTACTATTCTCTGGCATAATTTAGTTTGGATGAGCCCCTTGAGATAGGACCCTCTGATAAATTGCATTATTTTGAATATATTTTGTATATATTTATATGCATCCATGTGGTCTCCCTCCAGTAGAATATAAACTTCTTGAGGGTAAGCATTGATCTATCTTTTGTCTAAATAAGAGGGCCTAGCCAATCAGAAATCCCTCCCTCAGTTGCAATCACTGGTTTCTGTTTCAGACTCATGAGGTCCAGGCCTCCATCAATTTCTGTCTCCTTCTTGGGCAGATCATCCCCTCATGGGAGATGATTCAGTTTTCTCCTGTATCCCTGCCAGGTCCTAGTCTGAGACTGTGCTAGTCTCAGGCTTCCTGGCATTCCCATTAGGCTCCCTAGCTGGGCAGCCATTTCAGGCTCATTTAGGAGGGTGGTCTCTCTCCCAGACCCCTTGAATCTCAGATCTGTTTATCTGAGTTCCAAGGGCCTCTTCAGTGGAATGTATCCCTCTCAGCTTCTACAGACCTCTATAGTCAGTTTTTTTGTTCAGTTCTATATTGCATAGGGAAATTTATTTTTGTAACTCATTGCCTTGATTTATCATTGAGGTCTTTTTTGCAAACCATTCCTGTATCTCTGCTAAGAAAGCCCCAGAAGGGGTCACAAAGATTCAGAAGAACAAGAGATGTGAGCCCTTTTGTAACTTGTCACAAGGCAATCTTCACTTTAAATCTTATTTAAACTTGGATTTTCCTCTAGTACTTTGGGGGTTTTGTAAATTTAAAAAAATTTAAAAACTGTAGTGTTCAGTTACAGGCTTGGCTTGACCTCCAAGAAGAGAGCTGCGAGTCAAGGGCCACAGAGTGGAGTATTTGGACCCAAGGTCACATGGGGGGACCTAGGTGACCTCTTGCATCCTTCCAATTCAGAATTGCTCCGGTTCTGGGATCTCTAGGTGTTTGGAGTTCTAATGGAAAACACAGACTCCATGGGCAACTGCAAGCAGATCACATGACCTTGGGTTCCTCACTTATAAATTTAGGAACTGACTTTTAAGATCATTTCCAGCTCCAACTCTGTGATCCTAGGATGCCATGACACAGGAAGACTTCTTTTGGGAATAGTATTGACTTAAATTCATATGGTACTTTCAAGCATGAAAAGTCATTGAATATTCCCCTCCTTTATCTGGTTTAGTTTGGAAAGCAACTCTTTGATGTAGGTGCTACAGGTCTTTCAACCCCATTTTATAGACAAGAAGCTAAAGCTGGGAAAGGCTGACTTGCATATGCTCACTAACTCTCAAGAAGAGTTTGAATTAGGACTTCCTTATTCCAGGTCTAGCTCTCTATTCACTGCACCTCATTGCCATTCAATGGATGAACCAGTTAGGCAATGATTATTAAGCACCTTCTATGTGTATGATCATGGTGCTGATGTTAAAGAGAAAAGAGGGACAGTTCCTGCTCTCCAGGAACCCACTATTGGGTACTATGGGATGTGCTGGGTCCTGTTTTAAGTATTGGCTTTGTATGTCTGTATCTCTTCAGGACTCATGTGAGGTCTGCTATGGGACCATTTCCCTTAGACCTTCCTTCCACAGGTCTTTAAGGAAAGTAGGCCTTATGGTTATATTTTCTGTCTTTCTCAAACACGGCAGACTTTTTACAGTTGGGGAAGGGACTCTATAAAAAAATGTTTATGTTGGACCAAATTAAATGAGGTATTTCCCCCTCCTAGCCAGGGGCTTCACACTTCAACTCTAGATTAGGTATTCTAGCCCATAGGCTCAGATCTCTGGACTCCAGGTCAAGGTTGGTTCTTTGGTATTTATACTACCAGATGAGAGCAGTACATAACAGTTTAAGTATTCTAAAGGAGCAAGGACTTTCATGCAATCATAAAATTGGAGAGCTGGAAAGTAAATTAGCAAAGACTATTTTATTTAGCTCAGTCCATATGCCAGAGGAATTCCAACTCTAACCCTAACCCTAATTGCATGCACTAATTGACCATCTGGTCTCTGCTTAAGGACCTCCGTTGAGGGGAACCAGCTTTGACTCTAAGCAGCCTGTCATACGTCTAGACAGACAGCTGTAATAACTAGGGAATTCCCTGTCTGTTTTTCCTCTAGGTCTACACAGAAAAGTTTCCCTCCTTTACACGACCAACCTTCAAAGACTCAAGGACGACTAAAACCTGTACCTCTTCCCAAGTATTCTCTACTCCAGGCTAAAATCTGCATTTCTTTCATCCAATTTTCTATGACTTGACCTCAAGACCTGGTGCCATCTTAGTTGCCTCTAGTGAACACACTTCAGATTTTCTTTTCTTTCTTTTTAAAATTTTATTTATTTTAGGCAATGGGATTAAGTGACTTGCCCAAGGTCACACAGCTAGGTAATTATTATGTGTTTGAGGCTGGATTTGAACTCATGTTCTCCTAACTCCAGGGCTGGTACCATCTAGCTGTACCCCCCTCACTCCTTTTTTCAATGCCCTTTTTACTACAAGGCCCCCCACATGGAAGCTAATATATATATACGTATATATATATATATATACTAGATATGGTTTAACTAGGACAGAAAACTGAAGATCTTACTACCTCTTGATTTCTGGAAGCTTGGAGTCTTTAAGTGAAATCCAGTCTTTCTTTTCCCCTATTCCATGGTTCAGGCAGGCAAAGTTTTTGGTTCAACTCAAAATGCAAACTTTAGGTGGTCCAGAATAAAGGGGATTGGATTTGGAGTTAGAAGATCTGTTCTGTCTCACTAATACATTGTTGGTGGAGTTGTGAACTCATCCAACCCTCTGGAGAACAATTTGGAATTATGCCCAAAGGGCAACAAAAATGTGCATACCCTTGGATCCAGCAATACTACTGGGTTGATACCCTGAAGAGATTATGGAAAAGGGTAAAAACATCACTGGTATAAAAATATTCATAGCAACCCTGTTTGTGCTGGCAAAGAATTAGAAATTAAGTGAATGTCCTTCTATTTCATTTCTTTTTGGTATTTTTGCAAGGTAGTGGGGTAAAGTGGCTTGCCCAAGGCCACACAGCTAGGTCATTATTAAGTGTCTGAGGCCAGATTTGAACTCAGGTACTCCTGACTCCAGGGCTGGTGCTCTATCCACTGTGCCACCTAGCCGCCCCCTAGTGAATGTCCTTCAATTGGGGAATGGCTTAATAAACTGTGGTATATGTATGTTATGGAAAACTATTGTTCTGTTAGAAACCAGGAGGGGTGAGAATTCAGGGAAGCTTGGAAAGATTTGATGAACTGATGCTGAGTGAGATGAGCAGAACCAGAAAAACACTGTACACCCTAACAGCAACTTGGGGGTGATGATCAACCTGGATGGACTCGCTCATTCCATCGGTGCAACAACCAGGGACAATTTGGGGCTGTCTGCAATGGAGAATACCATCTGTATCCAGATAAAGAACTGTGGAGTTAGAACAAAGACCAAAGTCAATTACCTTCAAATTAGGAAAAAACCCGTTACCTTATTATGTAATTTTGTTACCTCTTATACTTTATTTTTTCCCCTTAAGGATATGATTTCTCTCTGATCACATTCAACTGAGATCAACATATACCATGGAAACAATTTAAAGACTAACCAAATGCCTTCTGTGGGGGTGGGGGAGGGAAGCAAGAATGGGGAAAAATTGTAAAACTCAAAATAAATAAAATCTTTCTTAAAAAAAGAAAGACAATTAAAGATTTCACTTGGATGTCTGAAAAAAATGTTCTGTCTCTACCTGGGTGAGTCCATCAAGGTTGAACATCACCCCCATGTTGCTGTTAGGGTGTACAGTGTTCTTCTGGTTCTGCTCATCCCACTCAGTATCAGTTCATGCAAATCCCTCCAGGCTTCCCTGAATTCCCATCCCTCCTGGTTTCTAATAGAACAATAGTGTTCCATGACATACATAGACCACAGTTTGCTAAGCCATTCCCCAATTGATGGGCATTCACTTAATTTCCAATTCTTTGCCACCACAAACAGGCCTGCTATGAATATTTTATACCAGTGATGCTTTTACCCTTTTTACCCTTTACACTTCACTGTCTAGACCTCTGTTGGCTAAACTAAAAAAAAGAGGGAATCACATTGAGTGAGCTTGACACTCCCTTCTTTATGCACTCCATGCTCCTCTGGTTTCTTTTGATCCATTATTACACCCTAAATATAGTTGAGAAAACAGGTACAGAGGCATCAAGGGACTTGCCTGAGGTCACAGAGATGGGCAATTGCAGAGGTGATATGTGAAGCCTAGTCTCTGAACTCTGAATCCACGCTGCTCTCTATCATGCTGTAGAAGGCCCTCATTTTTAAAAAAGCATTGACAGAATGTTAATTATTTTATAGCAATGTCCAAATATATTGAATTCCTGTCCTGTACTACTGAACTCTTTAATGGAAGCTACCAAGCTATTTTGTAACTTTATTTTCTAACAGTGGTTTCACATTTTCCACTTGGAAGGCTTTCAGTGTCAATCAAAATGGAGGACAATGCTAAATCACTGGCTTCATAATAGAATTCACTGGTTGGTGGCTGGTTCAGCTGCCCTTGTGAATTACTGCCTTTCATAATAGACTGATTTACCTCTGTTTCCCTCTCTGCCTAGAATAAGAGCACTTTCCTCATCGTGTCTGGATGCGTGTATAATATACACTGTGTATTATCTTCGAATACTTTTGTGGAAGGTCCACAAATACATGAGCAGAAAAAGGCTCCACTTTACAATGACCAAGCTTTCTCTAGTCATACTTGAAAGCAGTTCCTTTCAAGGAGACACATTCCAAATTCTAAACAGAAGGAAGATGGTTTTTACCAGGAGGCTGCAGTGAAGGAAAGAGCAGACAATTGTGGAAATCTGTAAAAAGGAGACGCACAATTAACATGTTTTTAAGAGCTGGGAGCTAAGTATATGGTAGGAGATAATGATACAAGGAGTGAGGGCTCTGTCAGGTCAATCTCTGTAAATCCCTCCAATGACAATTTCTTTGCACGGAAGGCACAATGGTTTGCCAAGTCAGTGTTTCCCGTCATTTCAGACATAAAGGGAGGAACAGAGCAGGAATTTCAGAGCTAAGTTATTAGAGAAAAGTTGAATCATATTAAAATATTCTCAGACAATACATCTGAGGAAATTACCTTGCAAATCTGAAATTTTGTGAGTGTGATTGTATTATTTAATGACCAGAAACATGGTTTAATAAATCAACTGATCCTTCAAGCCAAGAAACATTTCTTAAGTGCCCCCTAATGAGAGACAGTGTGGTGCAATGGAAAAAGCAGTGAGTTTGGGGTCTGAGAACTAACATGCATTGTTTCAAAGACACAGAACTGGAAGGAGCCTCAGAAACCAACTAGCTACGCCTCTTCATTCTTTCCATTTAAAGAATAAGCCAAGAGAGCTGAAGTGACTTGATCACCTTGACATAGGCAGCACTCGGCAGAGCTGGGATGGGAACTAATGTCCTTTACTTCCAAAGTCAATATTCTTTCTATTGCACCATGGTTCAGTCAATCAGTCAATCAATTCATCAGTCAGCATTTGTTAAATGCCTCTTTTGGATTAGGAAGCATGCTAAGGCCTGGGAATCAGAGTTTAAGTCCTATCTTAGTCTTTAACTTCTTAGTTCTTTTAGGAAGAATAACAAAATGAAGGAACCGGGTAGACCAAAGATCCTAACCTGTGGTCCATGAATTAGTTTATAAAAACATTTTGATCGCTATCTTTTAATACATTTTCTTTGTAATCTATATAATGAGTTAAAATTCATCTTCTGACACTTACTAGGCATTTAGAAGCAGTATTCAGAGAAGTAATCTATATATACTTCATCAGATTGCCAAATGGGTACATGACACACACAAAAGAGTAAAACATCTGGACTAGAAGAATTTGAAGGATTCCATACATATATATAAGGTAAATTCTAAAGCTGGCATTTCCCCCAAAGTGCAATAAAATCCAGGAAAATGAATGAAGTCACAAGGAAAATCAAAGCTGAGATCCTAGAAGGGATCTTTCCTCCAGCCTCTATCTTGTATGTCCCCGATAACATCCGCGGATGATGGAAAAATTGCAAAAACCATGCTTCCATGGGCAGTGGATCAGCTTCTCTTTTTTGTCCACCCCCCTGCTTTGTCTGGGCAACGCTTGAAGGGCTGTGTATAATAGCAAATCTAAGATTGAGTCTATATCTTTACTGTGGACAAGTCTAGATTTACACAACCACTTCATTCTAAGCATACTCTCCTAAGTTAAGTTTCCGAATTCTGCTAAGAAGGCAATGAGGAAAGAAATCACTTTACCATTTTTGTTTTAAAACCTTATTAGGTGCTAGCAACTAAAGGCAGGATGAGGCAGAGACAGGTTAGTGAATAATCTCCACACCGGCTAAAGTCATTGACAAGGAAGCTCATTGTGCACAGAGGCCAACTATTAATCAGTGGGCAGAGGTTTGCTGCTGGGAAAACTGCTCTCTGGCAAAGTACTATCACAGGGCTTGCAAATGCTAAATGGGTCTTCTTTCTAATGACTTTCCCAGAGCCCATCAGCATTGCTCAACTTTTCATTCTTTTCTTTCTAGACCACAAGGCCAGAGAGAAATCAGATATATAAAGAGCCAGGAAGGGGAAAGGGAGCCTTTTCTGCAATAAGGTGTAAATGGACAGTTAGAGAAGACAAAAGCTGGGCAGACGCTGCCCACAAGGACTTCTGATGCAAAGCTGATTGCAATTCCAAGCTCCTTGGCAAAGCCTTGACCCCAAGAAATCTCCCAGTGAGGTAGGCAGATATGTTCTGCCCAGGCATGTAAGAAAAGTCAGGGCTGGATTGAGCAGTGAAGGAGGTTTGTAGATCATGGACCATTTGAAAAGAAATCAAAGGAATTAGCAAATGTTTGTGTTTAGTCATTTTAGCAAACTACATGCTGTTGGTTTTTAACAACGAAATTTTAAGTGGCAAAAGTGTTTGAAGCTATGTCTCTATGGTTGTGGGAAGACTAGTGTGAAGATCACAAGGCCATAATACAAGTACCTCATTGCATCCTACTTCAATTGCTATGGAAGTATTTAAAGGAAATGATATGACGAGGCTTGTCTTGCAAGTGTAACCTTCTAAAATGACAAAGAACATCACTAAGATAACCAAGTGGAGCTCAAATTTCTCATGGCTTCATAACTAAATGTAAAATATATCCTAGGCACACCAAGGGGCCTTTTCCTGGTGCCTGGATGGTGCTACCTTGCTGCCTTTGGGACTTTTGGTGCATCCTCTGGAGTATTTCCATTTAAAGGTAGATACCAGAGTTTTGGACTTGAAGTCAGAAAGACGAGTTAAAATCCATCTTTTGACACTCACTACTTTTGTGACCCTGGGCAAGTCACCTTACTGTGATGCCTGGGCAAGTAAACTAAACCTCAGTTTATTTGTCTGTAAAATGAGAAAGCTGATCTACCTCCCTAGCACACAAGACCTTTAGTAGCTCTAAATCTATGGTTTGAAAACCTCCTAAATAGTTGGCTGTGGCAGGCAGGAGCATGCAAAAATATCTCTTTGCCACTATAGAACATGCACACACACACACACACACACACACACACACACACAGTGGGGCAGCTAGGTGGCTCAGTGGATAGTGCACTGGCCTTGGAGTCAGCAGGACAGCAATTCAAATCCAGCCTTAGACACTTGTCTCATACTAGCTATGTAACCCTGGGCAAATCACTTAACCCTTATTGCCTTGTATCCAGGGCCATCTCTGTCATTCTGATTCATATCTAGTCATTGGACCCAGATGGTGTGGAGGAGAAAGTGAGGCTGGTGACTTGGTAAAGCACCCCCGATTCAAATTCAGTTCATGTGCTTGTCATGGCATCACCTCCCTGATGTTATGGTCTTCATCAATGAGATATACATGTAAACATACACATATATGTAAACAAAATCTTTTAAGATTGAATCTTAGAGGTAACTATGTCATTCTTCTTTTTTTGGTTTGTTTTTGCAAGGCAATGGAATTAAGTGATTTGTCCAAGATCACACAGCTAGGTAGTTATTAAGTGTCTGAGGTCAGATTTGAACTCAGGTCCTCCTGACTCCAGGACTGGTGCTCAATCCACTGCCCCACCTAGCTGCCCAAATCTTAGAGGTAATGATGTAAGAATTTTTTCTAATTGGACTTTTCCATAGAGGATGAAAAGTTCCTAAATCAGATGAAACTATTTTGAGGAATACTTGCCTTCACAAGATAAGTAATTTTATACTATTATTCTTCATGATTGTTAAGAATTATAGAATCTCAGTTGGAAGAGTCCTCTCATCTAACCCATAGGTGCCTGAGGAGTCCTTTTCTATTATGTACTGGTGGAGGGTAAATTCAAATTTTAGCTCTTGCATTTTCTGCTCATGAGACTTTCAGCATCAGTCCTCCTGGGTCTCCATTTCTTCAGTTTTCAAGTGAGAACTGGATTGGACTAAAGGAACTCTAAATTGTGATTCCATGATGGCAAGACATCCTCTTTCTCTCTCGGTTAGCTCTAATCATTAGAAAGGGTTTCCTGACATCTAGTTAGCTAAATGTCTGTGTCTTCCAACCACTGCTCTGCCCTCTGGTTTTTGTCCATCTAAATCTTGTGAAAGAAGCTTTATCTGCTCGGCTGCTATACCCTACAGATTCTGAGGCTTTTCAACTGACTTGCAGCTGAAACTTTCTTTCTGTGTTGTCCTCCCATTAGAATGTGAACTTGAGAGTGAGGACTGCTTTATTTTGCTAGTTGTGTCCCCAGAAAGCCAGGCAGTTCCTTGACAAATGCCCTTCTCTCACTCAAGTCATAAGGAGTAGACTACCACCACAACAGTATTCCAGTGGAAGATAATCTTCTGATAGAAGATTAATAAATTGGAGACAGTTGACAGTCCCTCTACATTTTTTCTTTTCTGTGCTAACTACCCTCAGTTCCTTTAACTGATCCTCAAACCCCAGAGACTTAAGGACCTTCTCTGTTTTGGCTGCCCTCTTCTGGACTGTCTCCAGTTTACCAATGTCCTTCCAAAAAATATGGGACCCAGAAATAAAAGGAAGAGAATCATGAATAACCTTGAAAAGAAGCGGAAAAATCCGGTGTCAAGGTGAGCAATATCTCTGCCACAAAATCACATGCAAATAGAATTCTTTCTTTGTTTCAAAGATTAAAAGCCGGTGGATGGAGGTCCAGGGAAGTTGAAAGTTTAGCACAGTTACAGCGAGGTTCCTAATGTACCATGGACAGCTCACTCTCCATTCTGGTATGTATTCTCAGAGGACATAAGTTTAAATCTATAATACCTAAATTAAAAAAAAAAAGTTCAGTCATTGCTGTAAGAGGTCTGGTTAGTAACATGGAATTATAAATCTCTAAATTTCTGAGTCAGTGGAATATATTAACAAGGGGACGGCATCAGCTAAATTTGTTTCTTTCAAACTGATTAGAATGCAATGTATGACCATGGGCAATCTGTAGTGTTTGGTATAGAATTTCCAAATTAATACTTTATTGTGACAAATTTCTCATCTTAAACATGTACATATGGGGAAGGACAGTATTGGCAGAGAGGGTGGAAATATGGTGTTGGCTGGGGGCTGCCAGCCAGCAGGAGAGAAGTAGAGAAGGATAGAGAGAAAAATAGAGAGGAATAGAAATGCATCCCCCAGTACCAGATATTAGGATTATAGAGGACTTTAGGAATATCTTGTTAAGTCCCATTGTTGTAAAATAGAAGAAATCGAGTCCCAGGGGGTTCCCATGCTTTCCCCAAGGGTACACAACTAGTTAATGATTGAGTCAAGATTAAAATCCTAGAACATGAGGGTGAAAGAGACTTTAGAGATCAGAGCCCAACCTCCTTATTTACCCAGACCCAGAGAGGGAGAGTGACCTGATCAAGTTTGCAAGGCAGTTTAGAATCTAGATTTGAACCCAGAGCCCACTCTACCAGTATTCCAACTGGCAAACAAGATTCTTCAGTCATTATATCATATTTTTTTCCTCTTCAGGTTCTCTAGTCATTCAAGTCCTTTCATTTCTTTAAAACAGGTACATTTTAATGGTCTGCTTTGAATTTTCCAGACCTTCATTTTGAAGACTGAGTTATGGCATTTTGTCTATGTTACAATTAACAGTGTTGTCATTACCTGCAATGATTCTGCTTCAGGGCTATAATTAGCTCTCCTTCAAGTCCGCTTGAATTACAAATGGAAGTCTCTAACTTTCTGCCCACTGCTCACCATCTGATCGGGGCTTCAGCCTGCTAGCCTTTCCAACCTCTTTTCAGCCCCAAGCCTTTAGATCCTCTTGCTGTTTCAGGACAAAAACTGAATGTTCTACTCTAGGTAAAATAACCAAAAAAAACCCCTCAGAAGATTCTTTTCCTTTTTCTCTTGCCTCACTCTTTTGACTATATCTCTCAGAGTCATCACCAAATGAATGACTTTCTCCTAGGCCTTGTCTGATGGATAACGGCCAAGTGTATTACATAGAGCAAAAACAACAGCAAACCTAAACATCTCCTTAATTCAAATTGGTTTTTTCTTTTAAGTCATCATCTTCCATGTCTGGGACAAACTTTAAAGATGGACTCAAGATCTCAGGATAGTAGATTTAGAGCTCTAAATGTAGTCCAACTCATTCATTTTACACAGAGGGAACCTGAGGCACGGACAGATTATATGGCTTGTCAAAGAGCATACAGATACAGTTAAGAGAACTGTAGAGCTGGGATTCAGTTCTGGACCTGTGACTCAAAAACCAGCATTCTTTACTTTGCACTGTGCTTCTTCTCTTCCTCCCTCCCTCCCTCCCTCCCTCCCTTCCTTCCTTCCTTCCTTCCTTCCTTCCTTCCTTCCTTCCTTCCTTCCTTCCTTCCTTCCTTCCTTCCTTTCTTCCTTCCTTCCTTCCTTCCTTCCTTCCTTCCTTCCTTCCTTCCTTCCTTCCTTCCTTCCTTCCTTCCTTCCTTTCTTCCTTCCTTCCTTCCTTCCTCCCTTCCTCCCTTCCTTCCTTCCTTCCTTCCTTCCTTCCTTCCTTCCTTCCTTCCTTCCTTCCTTCCTTCCTTCCTTCCTTCTTTCCTTCCTTCCACTTTATTCATTTTATTTTGTGGACCAATCTTGGAATCTCACAAAGAAGTGATGTGATAGCATGAAAGTGGGTCCTAGGTTGGGAGGCAGGAGACCTGGTTTCTAGCCCCAGACCTGCCACTAATGAAACGTGTGATCTTAGGTCACTTCCCTTCTCTAATCTTTATTCAGTCTATCATTGGACTACTTGGTTCCTATGTTCCTTTTAAGCTCTGAGATCCTGTGTAATCATTTGCTTCTCTGCACAGACTTAAAGGGCAAGTTTGTGTGTCTTGTGCACGCACCTCTTTATTAATGGAACAATGTATTGACAGTCCGAAGCTACTTTGATTAGTTGTTGTTGCCCTCTCGAGAGCTAGAAAACAAGTGACATCTCTGCCTCCCGCAGAAGTGCAATACGCCATCAGGTACGCATGCCAAGAGGTCATAGGATCTCAGAATTAGAGGGGTTCTCAGCAACTGTCCGATCTGACCCAAATCTGAACAAGGAAGTCTTCAAAAAGATGCCAGGTGAGTGATTATTCAACCTGGGCTTGAGGACGATCTGTAGGCCACTGCCTCTCAAGGCAGACCATTCCACATTTAGGTAACTAATTGTGAGGAGAAGAGATGTGGCATCATGGACAGAAAGCCAACCGTGAAGGAGGAAAGATCCAGATCAATTTCTATAGCAGTGCTCTCTGATGGGGACCAGCTAATTACCTCTTATGGCCTCAAGGCAACTCTTTTTTTTTTTTAGGTTTTTTTTTTTTTTTGCAAGGCAAATGGGGTTAAGTGGCTTGCCCAAGGCCCCACAGCTAGTGTCTGAGACCGGATTTGAACCCAGGTACTTCTGACTCCCGGGCCGGTGCTTTATCCACCACACCACCTAGCCGCCCAAGGCAACTCGAGGGCTGTGAGTTGCACAGTTGGTGGCAACGTCCATCAGCCGTGATACTTTTTATGAGGAGTCCACTATTCCAATGACGTTATAGGCCTGATTAAAATAATTATTGCAAAAGTTTTCCTGGTTTCAAGTCTGATTTGTATCGTTGCAATGCAACATCCCCCACTGCTTCTGGTTCAGCCCACTGGAGCCAAACTGAATGAGGCTAATCCCTCTTCCACATATATTCTTGGCCATGTCTCTCTCCAAGTTTGACTCAGTCTTTTCCCTAGTCTAAGCAAACATTCCAAGTTTCTTCAGCTGATCATCATGGTGACAAATCAAGATCCTTAATCATCCTGGTGTCCCTTCTGGGCTTCTCTCCAGCTTCAGAATGGCCTTCCTGAAACAGGATGCTCAGAACCGAACCAGTATTCCAAATACGGTCTGAGGATGGCAGAACACAACTGGGTACCATCTTATTCCTGGAAACTGTGACTCTCTTCAGGAAGCTCAAAATGCCATGAGCTTCTTTGGCCACAGTGACACCATGCTGACTCAGACTGAGCTTGAATTCATTAAAAACCCCAGATCCTTTTCATCCAAGCTGCTGTCTAACCACAACTATCCCATCCTTTACTGAAGTAAACTTTTTGGAGCCATTCATAGGACTTTACAATTCTCTCTACTAAAATTTCGTCACTTGGTACAATATATTATTGACTCACTTCCATTTCCAGTTACATATCTCTTGGATTATAACATTTTGGGTTTTGCACACTCAATTTGTTTTTGTCAGTATGTGGCAGCCTGTTTGTTCTTATTGTGAACTTCTCCCTTGTCTTTTGGGTGACTTGCAATTTTGACTCTGTAGGACAGGAGGTTTTTACTTTTTGGTATTTTGAACTCCTTTGGCAGCCAAGCAAATCCTATGGACTTCTTCTTAGAACAGAGTTATTAAATGCATAACATATAAGATTATAAAGGAAGATAATTATTTTGTAAAATAATCATCAAATTTTTTTTTTCAAAAGGAATTTCATGGGCCCCAGGTTAAAAATCTTTTAGTTAGAGTGTGGTGTTCTACCTTATATATCTAGGACATTGGGGGTTTTAAAGGATGGGTTTTGTTTCTTAAATAATGTTCTTCCATAGGCTCTTAGACCTGGAGCTGAAAGTGATCTCACAGGTTATATAGTCCAACGCCTCCTTCTTCTCCTGCCCTATTTTATTGAAGAGGAAATTGAAACCCAAGAAAGTGAAGTAGCACCCAAGATCACACATGTGTCAGAAAACTGGATTCAAATCCAGGTCTCCTGACTTTAGAGCTAGTACTCTTTCCAACGGACCATGCTGCTTCCTTAATATGGACTAACATATTTCCCAGACTAGTTTGACCTTTATACTGTTTGGGGAACCTCAAATTTATGGACAGAGACCTGATGTATGTATTGGTCCTAACAGACCTCTAAGGAACAAGATAGGTTTCCTAATCTGGAAGCTAGGAGTTCATTTAAAGAGTAGGAGGTTGATAATAGTTTCAAGATAATTGGCTTCTTTGTTAATTTTGTGCATCTATTTTTTCACTTAAAATGATTTTTGATCAGGGTCATTTATGGATTTCCTGACACTGATCACCCCAAGGTGGCGCAAAACATCTAATGAGGGAAGAACACCTACTTATTATGATTGAGAGACTGGGAAAATTAGAGAATAAAATGGAGGGAATGAAGTTTATTTTCATATTAAAAATGTTTAATGTAGTATTATTGTTAGAAGTACATGATTTCATGCTCAGTCTTTTAGAGGTTAAGATAGTGAAGTTTTTCTGTTTTTGACCCAGCAAAACCACTATTATGTCTATCTCAAAAGAGATCTTAAAAAAGGTTGTTGTTTAGTTGTTTCTCAGGCATGTCTGATTCTTTATTACCCTATTTGGGGGTTTCTTGGCAAAGGTATTGGAGTGACTTTCCATTTCTTTTTCCAGATCATTTTCCAGATGAGGAAACTGAAGCAAACAGAGTTAAGTGATTTCCTGAGGGTTTCATAGTTCACGTATGTGACTGAATTTGCTTTCAGGAAGATGAGTCATCCTGAGTTTAGACCCAACAATCCCATCAACTCCACCACCTAGTTGCTCAAAGAAAAAGTAAAAAAGGTACTATATGTTCATTTTGTACATATATATATATATATATATATATATATATATATACAATGCAAATATATACAAATATTTATAGCATCTATTTTTATCTTGACAAAGAATTAGAAATTGAGGGAGGATAGCTGAACAAGTTATGGCATATGACTGTGATGGAATATTATGACCTTATAAGAAATGATGAGGGGGAGGTTTCAGAGAAACCTGGAAAGACTTATATGAATTGATTCAAAACGAAGTGAAAAGAACTAGGAGAAGATTGTACATAGTAACAGCAATATTATAACACAGATCAATTGTGAGAGATTTAACCGCTGTGATCAAGACATTAATCCAAGACAATATCCCATGATGAACAATGCTATCCACCTCCAGAGAGAGAAATGATGAACTCTGAGTGCAGATTGAAGAAGGCTTTTTTACTTTATTTTTCTTGTTTTTTGATTGTTTTGCAAAATAGCTAATAGAGATACATATTCCTGCATGACTTCTCAAGTAGGTTGATATATTGCTTGCCTTCTCGGTTGGCGAGGAAGGGACCTGAGGGAGGGAAAGAATTTGGAATTCAAAATGTAAAAAGAAAAAGAATATTAAAAGTAAATAAATAATGAAATATAAAGAAATATCAGGTATGTTTTGGGGAGGAGGTAAGGTCGGGGGATCAGATCTCTGGCTTAATTATATAGAGCATGCCAGATGGGGAAATTCCTTCCATCAGTGAAAATCAACATTTAGTTTCTAACTTCTAGTTTCACTCGCAGATTTGTCCTTACAGGGGCCCTGAGTGGTTAAGTGAGCATGGTAGGACAGCTAATCTGTGGCAGAGGAAGCCTTAAGCACAGGTCTTCCTGACTACAAAGCCCATCTTCTACCTTAATGGGGTTAAATAAAAAGGATTGCCTGTGGGCTGCACATTGACTTAGAAGATCATCAACTGACATTATCTGTGTTATTATATATAGAAATTATCTATACTGGATTATATTTTTAATTAATTTTACTATTTCCCAATTGCATTTTAATCTGGGTGGGCCTCGGCTGGGAATTTAGATGGCTGCTTGAAACCTGCCACCAGGCAGTCTGTCTCACCAGTGGTCTAAACCATACTATGAATATTAAAATATTCTCATGGAAGACTCAGATGCTGTGAGATGCAGTTTGGAAAATGCCATAAAATCAGACCAAACTTATGTTTCAGAGGACTGCAGAAGAAACATTAGGTCAAAGAGGTGGCTGATCACAGCTAGGACATGAGGCATGCATATTATCCAACTCTGCTTTGGTTAATTGTTCATCTTTCTTAAAAGTCACATTTTTAGGGCACAATTTCATTGTATCTATATCTCACAATTTGTTCAGCTATTCCCCAACTAGGGGTTTGGTGGGAGGGAGAATCCTAGGAAAGTGACAGCAATGTTTAAAAAAGGCATCAATAAAACATTTTTTTTTCAAATGCTGTGAAGATGAAAACACACTGAAAGTCGCAAAGTAGAAAGGCTTGTTTTTGTCTAAGTACATGAGAGGGAGTCGGTCTCAGTTTCCCATGGGGGAAGTGACATTTCCTTAAATTCCATCATGCACATAAAAATAGACAACAGACCTTATCAGACTGAGACAAAATTCAGAACTTAATGAGGATAAATTCATTCCTCTTTGCACTCTCTCCAAAAAAAATATTGAGGGGAAGAATTCTATTCATTTTGCATTAATCATAAAGAGGAGTCATCCATGAACCAGTGACATGGGACCCTGGGGAGACTGCTGTCTCATCATCCACTTGGGGCTTTCCCTCTCCCCTCTTTTCTCTTGGATCTTCTGGCTTCTAGTGATAGTTCAGAAGGCTCTGAGAAGCCTCAGTAGAGATAGCCAGGAATAGCCTAAATTGGACTGAGTGAATTATTCTGTTGAAAAACACACAGTTAAGGTGGGCAAACAAGTTGGGTTATTTATCTAATGGGGATTTATGGACTTCATTATAAAGAATACTGATTAGCTAGACTTTACCTCCCCAGGTGGGGGGATAATTTACACCTAGAATTGCTGACATAAGTGGGGAATCTTCCAGTCATCTTTGCTCATATCCTCATTTAGAGAATCTCCTGATCTAAACGTCATTCTTGGGGATCCTTGACCTGGGCTGATGAACTTGTTTGGGAGTAATGCTTTGATAACTGTATCTCAGTATAATTTGTTTTCTTTGTAATCTTGTATTCTGAGTAGATTCTACCAGACTGCTCAGTGGAGTCACAACACAAGAAGATGAAGAAGTCCTGGTCTTGTCCCCAAAGCTTCATTTTACAGGAAGGAAACCGAGTCCTGGGAAGGTGGCATGATTTGCCCAAGGGTCAGTGGCAGTGCTGACCCAAGTTCTTTGCCCCTGCCCCTGTTGTCCAGTACAATTTGTTGGCTTTTTGCCTTATGGAAGTTTAAAAGAAACAAATTATAACTTCTATATACTGCCCTCTGTTTGGGCACATCCCATGCCCTGGCAACAGAAATATCTGTGCAGATGACCAAAGTGGAAATCTTCCATTTCTGTCCTTCCTGGGTGACTGGCTTGTTTGTTCTCCATAATCTGGACAGAATCTCTGAAGGTCGACTAGCCTCAATCCGAGTCATTTGTTTTTTGGTGAAGTCACCGTGTCATTTCATCATGTCAGCGGTGGATGGACTGGGGCAGGGTGTGGCCTCCCTCCTGCCTCGCAACTACATGGCTGCTGAAATGCCTCCCACCAGGACTCATCCCCTGTAGAGTCTGCTCAAAGTATCCAGCTGTTCCTTGGGCTTCTTTGAGGCAGAAAGGAGCCTTAGGGCCATCCTTCTTCATTAGGGAGTCAGCTGTTGGGTAGAGTAAGCATGAAGACTTTTCCCAGCTGAGTAGAGATTGTGAAGCCTGCGGCTTCAGGGTCGGGGTGGGGTGGGCAAGGAGGATAGCATGGAGGAATGCTGAGAACCTGGAAGAAGGGAGTGGAGAATGGGGTGGCTTTCTTTTGTGTCTGATGGCCACTGGGTTCCTGCCAATACTCATCTTCTGTGAATATGGCTGAATAAGTTGAGGGAGAGCTTTGTGGGAATGATGTGGAGAAAAAAGTGAGTTCAAGACAAGAGCAGAGAGAGTCCTAAGCCCAGAAGGATCAGCCAAGTGTAGGAGTCAGTCCTTGGATAGCATGAAGCAATGCAGCAAATGACAGGAGGAAAATGCAGGGGCCTGCTGAACATGGAACCAATGTGAGGCTAAGCCCAGGTCTCCTCACACCCCTATCTCACAGATTTTGGCCTGTCCCAAAATGCCTAGCTAGACATGGAAGGGGATGAAGAGAGGCTTTGGGTCTCAGAAACTGAGGCATTAAGGACTACAAAGAATGATAAGATTTGTGAGTTGTAAGAGAGCTCAGCACCCAACTCATTCATCCCTTAGTTTTATGGATGGAAAAACAGAGGTATATAGAAGGTACATGATTTACTTAAGGTCCCACCACTGCTAAGTGGTGCAGCCATGCTTTGAATCCAGAACCCTTAATTCTCTCTCTGGTTGCTTTTCCAGGTTTCTTCTCATGCTCACTCTCTGAATCTGACATTTTCTGAGTTCTCCCTTGTTTTGGGGAGATATCCTGAGTGGCCCAAGGCCTGGGGGCATGAATGATAGGCATATGACAAGCAGTGCCTTGTACTCTTTTGGCATTTGGTGATGGATTGGGGAGGATCAGTCTACTGGGAAAAAATACCTGCCTGTGCCCTCACCTATTTTGCCAAAGACTCTCGGGAGATGCATGGACCATTATCCTCGAGATTAAGACTAGGCACATGGGGCCATCATTATTGGTGGCTGCTCTGTTGCCCCTTTTGTTGATGACATTGTTGTCTTTTCCATCTGTTGGAATCTCCTCTTTGAAATCTCTTGAAAAGACCCCAGAAGTCGATTTCAATTTCTCTTTCCTCCAGGACCAGTTTTCCCTATTTGTGTGGCTGAGCCCAGCCTCTTCCTGACCCCACTGATTTTCAATGCATTTTCTTCCTTCTTCCCTCACACACAGGGGATTACCAATGAATCTAGATGAAGCCATCACGATTGAAAAGCTAGCAGATTTGCTCCAATTTCCTCCGTTTATACCCTCCTTCCGGCTGAATCTATAAATTCTCTTGGGAAGATGAGACTCAGCTGGGTCATTCATTCATTCATGCTTACATTCAACAGACCTTTATTCAGCATCTACTGTGAGACAGGCAGGAGATCCACAAGATGGACTTGTCCTCAAGGGGTTTGCAATCTGGGCAAGGGAAAGAGGAGAGGGGGGAAGGGACCACATGGTATACAGGTAAGTAAATGGAAGATGGAAACAAAGCAAGTTGTGAGCATGATGGAAGTCTTATGGGAAAGGGAGCTGTCTAGTGGCTCCATGGGGAAGTGAGGGCACAGCCCAGGCAGGTGTACAAAGGAATGCAGATGGGAGACATGTGTCTGGGAATCAACAAGATGACATCAAGAGACTTAGGAGGTGAGTAGATGAATGTACAATGATCCTGGAGCCAGAATAGGAAGGGCTGGAAGCCCTGGGTTTCCTGAGGGGTCTGCTCCTTGATAGTGCCCTCATTGTTTTCTAGGGGGATCCTGCTCATATGGTCTATCTTTCCTCTGTTGTGACATAGGGAAAATGAGAGGGAATTTTAACTTGGACCACCCCAAGGCTCCAGGGGTCTTTGCTTGGCAAGAAATCCCAAGTTTGCTGACTGGGCAGCTGACCCTTGGTGGCAATTGTTAAACAGAAGTGAACTTTTCTAAGGAACAAAAAGAAGCTGGCATTGATTCCCCCCCCCATGTAAAAGAAGTGAAGGAGCACCAATCACCATTCCCACCATCACCACCATTGCCACCAGCACCACCACCACTACCCTCCTTATGATGACTAGCATTTATCTAACACTTGAAGGTTTACAAAGCACTTTACAAATATCTCCTTTACTTCCACAACTCTGAGAGTCATGACATTGGATTATTCCCATTTTATAGGAGAGGAAACTGAGGAAAACAGAGGTTAAGTGTCTGCCCAGAATCACATAGTTAATAAGTTCCTGAGGTGGGATTCAGATATAAGTTTTCCTGATTCCAGAACCAACCTTCTATTCACTATACAAGCTAATTGTTCTAAAATTCACAGATACATAGATACACAGAAGTGACTCTAGCATTTTTATCTCTACCACACTTATATGCCAGTTATATATACAAATCCACCTTATCTAAACATCCAGATATAGAAATGGACAGGTTGACCCCAAAGTCCCCTAAGAATTTGGGGGCATCCTGTGGGTTTCTGCATACTTAAGTGTTATGCACACATTCCCACTCACAGAGGCATGCTAATACACATGGATATGCGTGTTTCTGTGCATATGCCTATGACTAAATGTTTGCTGCCCATGTGAGTGTGGAGGGGGGAGGGATCAGCAGCCCCCACTTTCTCAGTGATGCCTTTCCTATCTAAACCCACAACTCTCCTGATCCTCCTACCTCTGACCCTCTGCTTGTATCCAAGGCTGATTTCTTCCTTCCTTCTTCCTTTTTTTTTGTCTTTGTACCCCCCCCCCCAATTCCTCTCAGTTCCCTCTATGTCCTTTGTGGCTGAGGTAATGAGCATGGAGAGACTCCTGGGGATGGGGTTGAGGGCAGACTGTGTTGATCGATCTTCTGGAACATTCAGAACTGTTCACTTAATTTGGGGGCTCAGGTGGATGTCAGTGGTTACAATAACATCAGCTGTGGACTTACCTAAAATTAAAAATGTTAGAGCTGGAAGAAAAGCCTTACATATAACCTAATCTTATAAAGGGAGGTCAGTTGATATGTCCAAGGTCACACAGTTCAGAGCTTTTCTTTCTTGCTAGCTCAGTGATTTCCCCATAGTGGCGTGTTTTTTATTTTTGCAAAGGCAGAGTGAATGGTGTATGAAAGTTCCAGATTTTGCCTTGATATTTATGAGCTCTCTGACCACATTTAGTCTCTGAATCCCAGTTTCTTCATCTGTGAAATGGGAATAAGTATCTAATACTTAGCTCATGAGTTTACTGGGGGGAGTAAATGAGTTAGAAAATAGATACTAGGGGCAGCTAGGTGGTGCAGTGGATAAAGCACTGGCCCTGGAGTCAGGAGTACCTGGGTTCAAATCCAGTCTCAGACACAATTACCTAGCTGTGTGGCCTTGGGCAAGCCACTTAACCCCATTTGCCCTGCAAAAACCTAAAAAAATAGATACTAAATGCTTTATAGAATATGAGGGTCAAAGGGAACCTTGCAGCCATCAGGTAGAACCCATATGTCCCCATTTCTTCTGATACAGCTAAGGTGTGATCATCCATACATTGCTTAAAGTGCTGCAATAAGGGAGATCTTGAACCTCTCCCCTTTGGGGAAATGCAAACAGCAATCTAATCCCTCTTCAATGTCTGCCACCAAGTACCCCCGGAACCTTCTCTTCTCCAACTGTCCAAGTTCCTTCAAATGGTCATCACATGGTGTGAGCTCCAGGTTATTCACCTTCTTCTTTTCTATGGATCTTGTGTGTACCTATGGATTTATCTTCCCCCAGCAGAACATAAGTTCTTGAGGGTGGGGACTACCTTTCTTGGTAACCCTGTCTTAGTGCACAGAGAATAGCACTTGAGGTCTGGAAGATCTGAGTTCAATCCTGCCTCAGATATCTACTAGTCTGTCAGCCTCAGTTTTTTCATCTGAAAAATAGGAATAAATAAAGGCATCTATCTCAGGGTTCTTGTGAGAATCCAATGTAACATATCTAAAGTGCCTTGCAAAACTTCAAGTGTTCCATAAACACTGAAGTTAGTTAAAGTGCTAGTGATTATTAATATGGTTAGCTTGGTGCCTACACAGAGAGAACATTTAATAGATCAGAGAGTTTTAGCTGGACAGTAGTGGACTTAGGTTTGCTAAACAGGTTGATAACCATAGTTGATGAGCTTCCTTTGGGGCATTTTATTTGACATATTTAACAACATAATTCTAAGAATGGGCTATAGGCTTGCCCAGGGGCCAAGACATAAAATTAGGCTAAGAAGCCCTCTGAAAAATCTAGTTTGTGTGGCCTGCTCTGGTGGTTTGCCAGGATCTCCTTGCCCTTCCTAATGAGGATGCCCAGTTTGCTTTAATCATTTTCCACCCCATAACTATTATGATTGCACAGCTCTAGCCATCACCTAACAACTGCTACTTGGACACTGGCTGCAAGTACAGGGGTGACAGAGAGAGAGAGAGAGAGAGAGAGACAGAGAGAGAGAGAGAGAGAGAGAGAGAGAGAGAAGATAAAGAGAGCTAGGTTTGTCATTAGGTGTCTAAGGGAGGCAATCAGCACTTTAAAATTCCTCCTGAAAGGGAGAACACAGGCTGACAACTTAAGTGAAGCCTGTGCCAAGCATGCCAGTGTGAGTGCGCACTGGACAGTTGGGTTGTATTTTCGTCCCTGGTGACTGGCCAGCTCTGACCCCCTTCTCCAGATGCCATCTCATTGCCTATTACCTAGGACTTAGCACAGGAAGGTTTCTCTGTTGTTAATGCTCATAATTAAAATACTAATCTTGTCAAGGCCCCAAACAAACATTTTCTGGGCAGTCGCCTCAGTGGAACTCAACTCCAATAAGGGGGCTGAAGCAAGCCTTTGGAACTGGTCTTATACACTCAGAAGGAGAATCCCCTTTATCAGGCCTTGGCTTTAACCTTTCCCAGAGAGCTGTCTCATCCATAAAATGCTGCTTTTCCTGGTCAGTGCAGGAGGTTGTGAGGAAGACTCAGTCCAGTTGAATGTTCATTTATTAAGCATCTCCTCTCTGCTCAGAGCTGGGGGAACAAAGAGAAAAGCATCCCAGCTCTTGCCCTCACTGAGAGGGGAGGTTTATGGGTTAAAGAAGTACAAAATATAAACCAAGGAAAACCTGCTCTTAAAGGCAACCTCAGCCCCTCCAGGAACTCCAGGGACTGGCTGGGGTGGTGGTGAGGAGAGACAAAGCACTTCCAACATTAGGGAAATCCATCCTTCCATGGATGTCCATTGGACCAGATCTCAAGGGTCAAGCCTGGGAGGAATTTGAGATTGGCCTGAAAAGACTTTGGAGACAGATGTCAAAAAGCTTTTCTTGTCTGCAAGAGGAGTCTGGGAAGATAGAATGCATGCAAAGTGCTAAGGAAAGGTTAATCACCCTTACTGTAAGTGATAAATCTTGGATGAATGAATAAATAGATCATTTGCTGAAGAGTCAAGAGAAATGGTTTCTGGATCCCTCAGTTCTTTCTGACAGTGGGGTCTACCAGAAAGAGACCAGGACGTGAAGTCCTAGGATCTGGCTTCAAATGCACAGTATTTACCACCTAGATGACCCAGTTCACCAAGCAGGATCTCAGTTTCCTCTTCTGTAAAACAAATGAGGTGGGGCTAGATGACCTCTCAGATACATTTTTGATTAGACAACAACATAATCACCCATGAATTTTAAAACCTCAAAATATCAGGCTACTATGAGGTAATCACCTACCAGGGAGGTGTTCCATCACAGTTTTGTGCCCCTTAACTTAGTTGCTGAGAAAACACACTGTATTTGCTGTGTTGATAAGAGCAACAGTAGCTGATGATTTAGAGAGCTCCCAATACACATTGAATCATTTAATCTCAATTGCCAAGGATTTATGAAATTTTTAGTACGAGCTTCAGCCTGGTGAGGTGGACACCATAGATACCGTTTGCTACATTTTACATATGTGGAAAGTAGAGTTCATACAAAGACGTGCTTGGGGTCCCTTGCTGCCAGTTGGGGTATCCAAACCAAGTTCTCTTCTGCCTCCTGTTGCAGATTGGGAAGACCCTTTGGTCAGCTTCAGAAGAGTAACTAAGATGGAGCGAATGGGGTGTTGCATCAGGAGACTGAAACTGAGAGGAGGCTAAAATTAAAACGTGTTCAAATGTATACAGTCTTTCAGCGGGGAAGACAGCAGAGAAGTCAATTCCTCCTCCCATTGGATTTATCGTCTGTGTTTTTTTCAGTTTTCCATTATGGATATAAAGCTTATTAAAGGGCACTTTTCAAAATCATGAGTTTGGACTCTGGTCATCTTTTATTGGTGATAAAGCAGATTAGACAGTGTGTGAGATCAGCACCTATCCATCAAAGCTGCTGGAAAGCCATTCTGAGTGCCTGCTTGGCTGAAGGGCTAGCTGTGCCATCATCTTTCCCGGCAGGGAAGACAATGGAAGAAAGGATTTGCCACGAAGTCATGCCAGCAATTGTCTGTGATGGAAAAACACTTTGCTTTCAAATTATGTTGGCTTCTGTCATTGTCTAGGCCTCCCTCTCCTCCCAGGATTCAGTCACCCTGGCCTTCTCTTTGCTCTGGACATACAACCCCCACCTACCACCTCCATCCCACATCCTCCAAATTTAAGCATCCTTTCCCTCAGTCCCACAAAATTGCCGTCAGTGCCTTCATGGGTCATCTTGTTCGATTTTCTTTTGTCTAACAAAATTCCTGTCTTCTTTTAGCAAGTAGCTCTTTGAAAGTAGGGATCATTTTACTCTTTGTATTTATATCCCCAGACTTGCATGGCACATAGTAGGTGCCCAATAAATACTCATTGACTGTTTGATTGGCATCATCTTCAGTTCTAAACGTTCCTCCTCTTTATCCTACCCAGAATGACATTTCTTTTAACAAAGGAACAAAGTAAGGGAGAGAAAGGAAGCATTTTAGGCAACCCAACCCGCAAGTCTGATAAAATATGTGATATTTTTCATCCACAGGCACCCCACCCCCAGAAGCTTGATCATGATAGTTAGGCAGCACTCAGCTTCTTTTCTCTTTTGAGTCTTTCATCCCCATGGAGGCAATTATGCCAGTCATTCGCTGACCCTGCTTCTTTCTTGCTGTTATCAGTTCATGTATCTTCACATCTTTTCAAGGACAGTTAGGTGATGCAATGGATGGAGCACTGGCCTTGGAGTTAGGAGGACAGGAGTTCGAATCTGGCCTCAGACACTTGCCACTTACCAGATGTGTGATCTTGGACAAGTCACTTAATGCTGATTGTTTCACATTCAGGACCATTTTCAATTGTCCTGATTCATACTTGGCCACTGGCTCCAGATGCTCTGGAGGAGAAAGTGAGGCAAATCACTTAGTACAGCAGCCCCCTCATTCACTAAAATTCAATTCATATATTTGCCATGGCATCACCTCCCTGATGTCATAATCTTCTTTGAGAACAAAGAACAGACATTGTCATTCTTGCCATGCATCTCTGCCTTCTTCAAATTCACTACTCCTCCAGTTCCCACACAGCAGGGCATCAACTTTGTATTCAGTTCTTTGCTTCTGCTGCTACTTCTATCATAACTATGAGAGTCACCCAAAGTGATTTTCCTAAAGAAACCCTTGCTAACCTGCCCCCCCCACTTCTCCAGTCTCCTTACACCCTAGGCCTCTTCAACCTAGTGACTGGACTCTTTCTCTTGACCCTGAGAATCCTGTCTTATCATCCTCCATCCCACCCCCAGCTGCAATGCTCTCCTTCCTTGGCTCTAAACACTGACCTCCATGGTTTTCTTTAATTTCCAACTAAAATCCCACCTTCTACAGGAAGACTTCCTTAACTATTGCTTCTAGTGCCTTCTCTCTGGTAATTATTTCCTATTTTCCTGTATATAGTTTGCAATACACACACAGACACACACACACACACAGACACACACACACACACACACAGACACACACACACATACACAAAGACATGTATTTGTTTGTTCATTGTCTCTTTCATTTACTTGATAGCTCCTTGGGACCAGGGATAGTCTTTTGCCTGTTTTTGTATCCCAGAATCCCCCATATTGCTTCCTCCATTGCTTCTGATAAATTAGCCAATTGTTTTTTCACTATTCAATAGAGAAGGTCTTGCTAAAACCATGAATGGAGCATGCTCCTGAGAATAATTAATGTTTCTATTGTCAAAGCTCAATCTGGGGCCTGAGATGGGAGCAGGGTAGGAAATGGAGGGTGACAGAGAATGGGTCTTTAAGACTCAATAGAAGAGAGATGGACAGAAAAAATCCCAGTGAAAGTCTCTAGACTAATGAGAAGAGTCTGCTTTTTCAGATCAGAATTGGCAAACTGTCCTTGAACAAAAGGATATGGTTAGAAACTCTATACCTGACTCAAGCAGATGGCTTTCCAAACTCCACCAATGAAGTGGAGGGTTAAAGAGGGTTCTAGTATAAATGATCCCTCAGAAATCCCAAACATTTAGTTCTATGCAATTCAAGGTTTCTGTTGTTGTTTAGTAAATATTTCATTGGGAACATTAGCTGTGGAATTTGGATGTTTAAGTAATATAGATAATTAAATGCAAATAATTAAAAATTAATATAGTTTGAAAAGTTAAACATAATTAAGCATGCACTATAGTAGTCATAAAGCAGGCCCACTCATCGTGAATATTAGCTACTGCCCTTTGATATCATGCAAAACTGCAGAATAGGCCGCCACTTAGTGAATTTGGTTCTTAGCACTCTCTCTCTCTCCCCTTAGGATTCTGTCTTTTCACCATATTGGCTCAAACCATTGCAAATGAATGTTCATGGGTGGAAACAGTCGCAGCTCAAATTCCAATATAATGAGTCCCTTGAAGGATCCAATGAAGGGGGTGGTAGAGGGGTGATCCCATGTTAGAGTTTGGTTAAATATGCTGCTGGAAATAACACTCCCAGTCTGAAGGTGCTAGGGAGAGAACCCAGTTTTCTGCTAGTCTGTGTTACTCACAGCTGGGCAAACCTCCCTAGCCTTGGGCATTATAAGGTCATTGATTTGGAGCAGGAAGATGGCCCTCAGAGATGATCAAGTCCATCCATTCCACTTTACAGAGGAGGACGCTAAATACTGGGAAGGTTAAGTAAATTGACGGTGGCCACTCTGCTCTATTTTGTACTCCTTACTGTTCCCCTATCAAGCAATTTCTCACCTCTGTGCCTTTGAAGAGGCTGAACCCCACATCTGGTGTGCTGTCTCTCCTGAGATTAAGGCCCACCCGCCTCTCCTGTCCCCCCACCTAGGCCCATAGGGACATAGGTCTAGAGCTGAAAGGAATCTCAGAAGCCATCTAGTCCATCTGCTGATTTTACAGAAGAGGAAATTAAGTGACTTATTCAAGGTCACACAGGTAATACATAGCTGAGGGAGGAGGGAACTGAAGGAAAATTGAGGAAGAATTGCATAAATGGAGCAGGATACTTCACCACTGTTTTGATTACCCCTTGGATAGACTCTGTCCTGGCTCCTAGGTAGGATTCAGTAGCCTCAGTTGTGGACTGAAGACCTGCCGCTCAACTCCCATCCCAGGAAAGAGATTAATAATGATGATAATGACCGAATTTGTATCTTCCTTTAGAGTTTAGAAAGTATTTTACAAAGATCTATCTTGCTAACCACTGAAAGATGGTCATCCTGGAGGCAAAGTCACCGAGGCCACACACATGCAGCACAGATAAGTGGATACAAACTACATGGGTCATTCACTGGCATTTGTGTCCACATTTTCTCATTCATTGAACTGAAACTCTTAAGAGTCAGGCCTGGCTTATTCCAGTGCTGGAGCCAGGGCAATGCTGGCTCCCACAGCTCCTAGATCCAGGTGGAATTCTTGAAGTTCAACCCTGATGCATGCCGTCCTAGTTGAACTCCTCCAGCTCCAATTCTTTCTAACACCATCTCTCTCCTTCAAATGGCCAAGTGGAAGAGTATAAACCCATTGGGGGAAAGGGAGACCTCATGAGTAATGAAATGGAAGAAATAACTCAAAGTTTTGTCCTTCACTTTGTCCTCTTCCCCATCTCACACACAGAGCTTGTAATTTTGTTGTTCCTTTTTGGGGATAATAGCTATATAGACAGGTACCATGGAATGAATATGGTGGGAGGAGTTATGTTATTTGTAAATAAAATTGAAAACATTCAATAAACTCATTCACAAGGTCAAGGGAATACCTTTGTCTTGAAAAAATTCATTAGAATATACTTATATGGGTATATGTGCTTATGTGTCTACAAACATATATATTTAGAGAAAGTTGATTTGAACTTGATAGAGGAAACACACATATACACTTATGCATGATGTGTTTCGGTAGGTTTATGAGATTTCATCGACATGAGGAAAATCTGATGAGGAATACCACCTTACCCCCTCTCCTGTAGATTAGGATATATATCTATTTATGCTCATTTTAGTATTATTTTAGCTTTAGATAGGACTATAGAGGTCCCCTGTTCCATCTAAGCCCTACGCAGAAATCTGTTCTGAAACATCTTTAACTACACGTCTTCATTTGCAGCTTCTAGAACTAACAAACTCATTACCTTCTCGGGCTCCTCTTACCCCCATTGGCCAACTCTAATTGTTAGGAAGTTTTTCCTCTATTGGGTTCAAATCAACTTTCTCCAGCTTCCACCTGTTGCTCCTAGTTCTGTCGTCTGGACTAGAGCAGAGTGCAGTCCAGTCTTCACTTCTCATAATCTTTCACCAAATATTTAAATAGTCATTGTGTCAGCCCAGGGCTAGGCTGCATTTCCCCAGTTTCTTTAATCCATCTTTGCAGAGCATGGACCTGAGGCTATTTACCATTCTGATTGACTGCTTAGGAATACTCTCCTGCTCGTTAATGTTTGTCCTAAACTTTGATGACCAGAATGGAAAACTAAACTATGAATGAGGCATAACTGGGGCGGACCACAGGACAGATTATCACCTCCTTGTGCCAGTTCTGTATTGATGTAACTGCATAGATATAGGTGTTCAAACATATGCTTATATAATACAAGTGTGTATGTAAATAAATACATGTCTATCCTGTATCATACACATATACATATTGATAGGCTGTTAAAACAGTAGCTCCAGTACTAAAGTTACATAATGTGAGCCTTATACAAGGTTCCCTGAAGAGTCTGGTTTTTATATCATAAACCATTTCAGAATACCCCCATTTGGTGAGAAGTCTCTCCAACAATAAAATAATTAAGCAAAACTCACAGTATGTCTGAAAGTGTATAAACTGCTTCATATCCGTAGTGTCTAACCTCTCTATTTAAATAAAAAAAAATAAACAAAAATTTATCTTCTCTTCTTCCCACCTTCCCTCCTCTATGGAAAAAGAAGAAAAACATTTCTTGTAAAAAGTGTGCCTAATGAAGCAAAATCAATCATATAAAATAAAGATATATATCATTTTGCATCTTAACTCCATTACCTGTCTCAGGAGGTGGATGGAATAGTTCCCATCAGCCCTTTGGAATCATGGATAGTCATTTACATTAATCATAATTCTTACAGATTTCAAAGTTTTTTGTTTTTTCAATATTGTTATTGTATAAATAGGTCTATACCCAAAGAAGTCAAAGAAACAGGATAAGGTCCTTTATACATAAAAATATTTATAGTAGCTTTTTTTCCTAGGATGGCAAAAACTGATGACTCATGGAATGCCCATCAGGGAAAGAATGGATTAATGAGATGAGGTCTATAAATGTGATGGAGCATGAGTGTGCTGTAAGCAATGAGGAAAGGCGATTTCATAGAGACATAAAAGACTTGAATGAACTGATGCAGAGTGACATGAGCAGACCTGGGAGAGTTTTTAATATGATAACATGTGTTTCATAAAAATGATTATTTTGGAAGGTTTTAAAAAATTGATGACAATTGAAATTAGCAGAAGCAAGAAAATACTCATGCACTAATAGCAGCCCTGATGAGCTTTTTGAATGCTGCTCAACAACTAAGTTGGTTTCATACAAAGACCAATCTGTTTATAGGAGAGTTCAGATCTTTCAAGGACTCTCACAATGAATGCTGATTACTTCTAATTGATTCCCTCAGTAGAAAAGTTACATGTGGAAACAAAATAGAATCCTATTCATTAGGGAAATGACTAAGCAAATTGTATAAATGTAACATAATATTACTGCACATAAGAAAGAAATAATGACCGATGACTTCAGAGAAGCATGAGAAGATTTAGATGAACTGATGATACAAAGTGAACTGAGTCAGAGCCAGGAACACCAGTTACAGTGACCACAAGAATGTAAATGGAAGAATAATTAAACAAAGCTGAGAAGGGAGTTCTATGTAACTGTAATAACCAACTCTTATGAAGCATTGAAGAAATAGCTGTTTCCTCTCATCATGCTCTGAGGACCTAACCTTAGTCCCAGAACTACCTTTTCTTTGCTCATCATGTCTTCAATTGAGGTGGGCCCCAGCCATTGCTTCCTCTCTTCCCTCCCTGGACTCTCACTAGATGCTTGACTACCCTGTGAATCTTCTGCCCTGTCTACCCTCTCCTTATTAAAAGTCCTCAACTTTTAGGAAGATCAATCTATCAGCACTACCAGCACTCCTGGAAAATGTATTTCTATTTCTCTACTTCCCTATATTTTTCTACTTCTCCACTCATCAACCTGGTCACTTTTAGAGCTCAAAACAGCCTCTCCTTGGCTACAAGTCTGCTTTTATTTTATAACTCAACTTGTAGCACATTGCTTCACAGATGCCTTTTTGTTCATGCATACATTCATTCATCCATAAGATGTTGGACTTGGCTGGTGCTTTGATTACTCGTGCTAAACAACATTCCCATTCCCACATTCCCTTTTGTTTTAAAATCTTTGTTATAAAAGGAATGAGGGTCAAGGTGGAAAAGAAGAATGCTGGGAAATGAAGGTGATGTAGACAAAAGATACTAATGAAAAATCTTTAAAAATAAAGGAGGAAGAAGGTCATGGGAAACAGACAAAAGTGTGTTATTTCCCTCTAAGATTTAGAAAACCAAGAGGCCAGGGAGTTTAAATGACTTGCCCAAACTCAGGTAGAAAGTAACTGAGTGGGATTTTAATTTAAGTCTACATTTTTTTGAATGAAGACACAATCTTGCTATTCATCCCAAGTTGACTAGCAGTCATATCCAAAGTCATTTAGCTGCTCATAGCTTTGTGCCGGGTCTCAGGAGACTATGTGCCTTCCTTGATCAATGGCCCATCAGGTGTCTATTTTCTCAGGTCAAAGCTAGCCTGACCAAGTTCTGTCTTGAGGATTTCTGTTCTATCTTTGAGTCTCACTCTTACCTTTTCTAGCTGCTAAATGTCTGGGTGATGTGAGTGTGGATCCTTGAAGAGAACAGTGTGGTACATGGTGAGGTGGATGGGCTGTGTACTCAAAAGATTTCACTTTGGCTCCTAGCTCTGGCACTGCTAGATGATCTTCACTTAACCTCATTAAGACATATTTTCCTCATGAGGGGTTAGAATTAACACCATAATCTCTGGGGTTTCTTTCAGCTCCAATTCCAGTTTCCCTTATTTGTCCTTCACCATCTTTTCCCGTGAGGTTCCATGGGATTAAAAATCATCTCAATCTAACCCAGCCAATGCTAAATTGAGTTTCATTCATTCATTCATTCATTCATTCATTCATTCAGCAAGGATTTACTTAGCATCTACTATATGACAAACACCCTGATTTCTGGGTTTGTAGATGCAAGTTGCTCCATCTATCTCTATTCTAGGAGATTTGATGAAGACTTTAATTGTTCTGAAGTTAAAACAAAAGGAAACAATTTGATTTTTGCACTTGATCTGCAGTTCATCTTTGAGGACATGAACAGAAGTGTGATATAGTAGAGAGAGAGAGAGCGAGATAGATTTGGCCCACCCTATCAATGACATTTCTAAAATGTGAAACCCAATATGTTGGTTGGCTTTGGGTGGAGAATAGTGGAATTATGTTATTTTCCTATTCTTGGAGACTTTGCCTCCCTTATTGGACTCCAAGGTCAAAACAGCTTTTCTCTTGCTACCACATGATGCCTTTAAGTTGTATTACATTTGAAGACCGCTAAAACCTTGACTCTTTTTCTACCTCTACCTGTCCTTATGTACTTGATGATTCAGACCCAAATCTGAGACTGCATTTATCTCTCCTAAATGACATCTTTCTCACCAGACCCAGTGTTCCAGCCTGTCAAGTTACATCCTAGATTTTGAGTCTATCATTCAGTGTGTTAGTGCTGACATCACCCTGAAGAACTGACAAGTATGCAATCTATGACTTCCTCTAAAACAGCCGAGATCTGGCCCGACCCAAATTCCAAGGCCACTCCTCTGGGATGCCAGCTTTTACAGGTTGACATCCGATCACTCATGCCAGCTCTTTGGGTCCAGACATTTCATTAACTCTGAGTCCAATTCATTGTCAACAACTGCTATTACTATGTCTTTTCCACAAAAGCAGCATTCAGAATGGAATCATAGTCCTTGTTAATATCTGGACAAACAAATTTCTAGAATTCTGCTTATCAAAGAAAACAAGGTCAGACTGACTTGATTCTGAATCAACAGTAGACAGTAGTGATCATCGCTTCCCTTTCTAGATGTTTGCAGACCACTCTTTAATATATTTTAGTAGTTTGCCAGGGATCCAAGTCAAGTCATTTCAATAAATAATAGCCAATGAAATCAATGTCTCTCAACCTTGAATAGATATTAGAGATCATATAGTCTGTTACTATGACATTACAGGTCAGGAAACTGAGGTCCACTAGAGTAGAAGCAACTTCGTGAACATCATGTAAAGTCTCAGAAACAGGAGTCCAACTCTGATCTTCTATCTACAAATCCATTGGTATTTTTCATGCACAATCTGTCCCTTGACAATGATGTAGATTTGTGTAATACCAAAGTCCGAAGTCTATAAAACTGTCTTTAAGAAAATTTTTAAAAAATCAAAAAAGGATTTCAAATCCTAAGAACATGCTAATGACATCTCCATTTTAACACATTAGTCATTTTTCTCCAACTTTAGAGACGTGCTTATTTGGTACCATTGTATCTTTGGGTCCCCAGCTCTTAAGCTAGAAGGGACACATGAGACACTCCACAAATATTGTATCCAGCAGTGAATTGTGCTTAAATAATAACTGTTTAATATATCCCACTGTTTTATGGGTCTTTAGTAGGATGTTCATAAATGAACACTGCACATGGGATGATAAAAGGGAAAGAAACTCTAATCTGACTTTCTGCAGAGACATTTGATTCCTTTCCTTTTATTAATTGAAGTGAGAGCATCCATTTGAATACAGCTCTAGTGTTCCTAACTCAAATCCCCTAGAAAGCAGACAGATGATCATGGATATAAACCAAATATGGGCTTGGACCTTATCAGCCCAGTTCTGCCTCAGGCACATACATGTGCCTGTGTATGTTTGAACATGCCCAGAGCAATTATGCAAAATAATTACTATTAAGTTGGTAATTACCCAAGGTCAGATTCCCCTTGTGTATTGGCCTAAATCAAAAGGAAATGGAGGTAATCATGACCCAGTTGATGCAGCTGCTTCCACAGTCTTCTTTAATCTCAGCAAACCCAAGGAGTAGGTTTTCTCTCACTATCAACTCTGTATTCATCACTATCCTGATTGTCATAGGGCTCTCAAAATCATGGTCTGAAGGCTCAAGGAGACTGATGGAAAAGGAGAATTTGCAGCTGGGGGAGTGGTGAAAAGAGGGATGGATTTGAGTTTAAAGGTCCTGGAGGAAGAGGCAGGGGAAGAAGAGGGGAAGGGGGAAAACCCCAAAAGTGTCCAAGTAATACTTTTAGAATAGTAAGGTAATAACAAAAATAACCCCATTTGAGGTTTTTTTAAATTTATCTATTTTTATTTTTTAAAAATATTCTTGTTTAAGAGTAAACATAATATCCCCTTTCCCAAAAAAATATAAATGAAAAATTCATGAGAAATAAAGTAGAAGAAAGAGGACAGGATGGACAGGATGGACAGGTTGGACAGGATGCTGGAGCAGTTTGCCATTTTCTTCTCTATCTCATTTAACAGATGGGGAAACTGAAGCAAACAAAGTTAAATGACTCAGCCAGGGTCAGATAGCTAATAGATAACTTTGGCAAAATTTGAATTCAGGTCTTCTTTCCTATAGAGTTCATTCTTTATATACAGTATCTTCTGGCTGCTCTCAAGGCAGACCATAATTGGCTTGGCCAAGACATTCACTCCTCATTATTTGTCATCAACAATAATGGGAAAACAGGACGAAAAGGCCACTTGGCCTGCATAGAGATCTGGGTCTGGAGTTCAGAAGACAGATTTAAATCTCAAACCTTAGGCACTTCTGACTACAGGACTCTGGGCAAAACCCTTTGTTTCCTCAGCCTCACTTTGTTCATAATAAAATGGGGATGATATGAGCAGAGGTCTCCCAGGGCTATTGTGAGGATTGAATTTTATAGCAGAATATCTCAAAAGTTTGGGTGCCATCTTGATCTATAGCTTTAAACCCCTGCCCATCCCCCTCTCCTTTACTGGTTGAACTTTTAGTTTGAAATATCATTAAGCTTTGGAGCATCAGATGATCAAGAACTGTTTGTGACTTTGTTGATGGAGGAAACCTACCCACCTCAAGAGGCACTTACAGCGCAATTAATATTGTTAGAGGCTTGAAAGGCCACTAAGAACAAAAGTGACTTGTGCAGAATTGGTACATGGTGGAGGCAAGTCTTTGACTTGCATGGTTAATTCTCTAAACCCTATTCTGGGTTATTGCTGTTGTTGGTTGTGATATCATCATCACCATCATTATATCCCCATCTTCATCATCATCATCATCATCATCGTCATCATTACATCATCTTCACATCAATATCATCATCATCACTACATCATCACCTTCAACAACGTCACCCAAAGTACGTCTATCTAGAACACTTCCTTGCCTAATAGTAGGTGCCTACCAAATGTGAATTAATTTTCAGTAACCTTTTCATCCTCATTATTATAGCCTGAATGACTGTGCAGATCCCTTTTCTTGACTGATTGTCCCTTTCCTCTTCTAGAAGAGAAGATTGGATTAAAAATCTAACCTCTTAACTCTAAGTCCCAGGACCTTGTGATCCTGCAAAGACAAAAGATGGCTTGCTTAGGAAACAAATAAAGGGTGCTAGGTTGCTGTCCCCCTCCCTTGCTATCAATCAATCTCTGAATCTCCCAAGAACCCCCCTCATCCATGCAGTACTCCCTGGGCTTCCTTCACTTCTCACACCATCAAGTTTTAGAATGCAGGACTTATTCTCAACCCAATTACCTGCACATGAAGCAAGAACTTCCCAGCTGTCACCAAGTACCCGAACCCATCTCAGAAAGACTTTGCTATCAATAACTCCAAACTGGGTTTTTTATTGCAGACAATACGGGAAATTGGCCCTCCCCAACAAAACCATTGCAGGAGCTGGGCGATAATATTATTGCAGTAATTACCATATGTCTTACATCAAATGCAACTCCAGGTTTATGATCAAGCAGGTTTTTTTTTCCCAGCCAAAGATATGCTATGGCTGTCACTGGGAGATGGATGGCATGTTCTTCATCTCCCCCCAAAGCCTGTCTTGGAGATGAAGATTTTTCTACTAATACTAAGGAAATATAATTATAGCTCCATTTTACATTAAGAACAGGAGAAGCCTTGGGTTAATTACAGGTAAGGTTGTGTTTACATCCCTCAGGGCTAGCCATAGCCAGGCTCCATTTCTTATTTGAAAAATGCTACTTAGGGTTTGAATTATAAATCCACATTTTTTATTCTCCTGCTAAAATGTGCTCCAGTCGAAGAGAGCCTGCTGGCCTTAGGGTTTTGAGATGTAACCTCACCACCCAATCTGCCAAGAAGAAGGGGAAGTTTGAGGCCTGAGCCCCAAATAGCAAGGGAGCAATGTGGAAACATCAGTCTAAGAAAGCTGGGAATAGCAAAGGGTCATGATTTACTGGGTTCAAAGTAGAAATCAGCAAACAGTTCATGAGAAGAAAGAAAATGAAGGAAGAGTTGCCACTCCTATCCAATGTAGTGAAGAAGCAATGGAAATAGAGTGGCTAAACTCCCATTTGGAGATGATGGGGTTTGTCCTTCATTCTTGAAGAAGACTGTGAGATCAGAGAGTTGATGCCATGACAAACACATGAATTGGATTTGAGTGAGGGGCTGCTATGCTAAGTCATCAGCTCCATTGATCAGATATGAAACAGGGTGACTGAAGTTAGGGAAGTGAGGCTTCCAGGGCTAAGTGACTTGCCTAAGGTCACACAGCTAGTAAGCATTGTGTTTGAAGATGCATTCAAATTCCCATCCTCCTGAATTCAAGGCCAGTGGTCTATCTACTGCTCTACCTAGCTGCCCCTCATTTGGAGATATAGGACTAGAAAAAGGAACCAATGGCCAAAGCCTTGCTCATTTTCTTTCTTTTCTCTATATTGTAGCAGTTCACATTTTTAGAATCATTTAGAGTGTTCTAATACATTATCACACTTGATCCTTACATGAGCTCTGAGAGAAAGGTTATTATCACCTCTGTCTTATAAATAATGAAACTGAGGCTCAGAGAAATCCTGTACCTTTTCATGGTCACACAGTTAGTAAATGCCTGAAGCAGGGTTTTGAACTCTAGGATTTCAGACTGAGTCTTTCTTTGTAGCCACTCTGTTGTGGGAGTCAGGAGACCTGGAATTTCATCATGGATCTGACTTATTTTGGACAAACCCTTTCTCCTTTGGAAGCCTCAGTGTTCTTGTCTCTAAGATGGGCATAATAATATCAATCTTATTTATTTACTGAAGATTGAATGAGGTCAAGGATAGGAAGGTGTTTAGAGAAGTTAAAAATAGACTCCTTGAAGGAATTAGTCAATTCCTAATGGGGGGGATTCAGGATCTACTTGTCTCAGCCCTGCTTCTTGCTCATGTGGTGGACAGGATCCTGCATTTGGAACCAAGACCTTGATTCATCTTACATGTTAGATACTATCCTTGTTTGACCCTAAGCAAATCTCATCTCTCTGTGCCCCAATTTTCTAATTTGTAAGAGGAGAGATTGTATTTGAGGACTTCTGTTATCCCTTCCAGGTCCTAGTCTAGGATTTAATTCTATGAAGCTATAAGGAGTAAGACGTGGGAATAAGACAGTTCTTAGCCCAGTTGTGGTGGTCCAGAAGACAAAATCTGCATACTATGTGCTAAGGACAGATGCTTGACTTGGCAGGAAGACCTGGGTTAGTCCCTCCCAGGACGCAAGGTGACTATGATGCCCTCGGCAAATCTTTGAACTTTCCAGGGCCCAGTTACCTTTATAAGGTAACTTCCTTATTCACATGATTAGAAGGAGGATGTTTCTCACTAGGACCCTCCCCTGCTCTTCCATCTTGTGGGTAAAAAACAGCCACAATAACGATACAGCATACAATGACAGATCACTTTACTGAGACTGCCCTGTCTGATTCTCACAAGAGCCTATGAAGGAGACCCTCTGCTACAGGTAGTTTCTGGGAATTCCCTAGTGAAATCACTGGGTTGATTTTTTTCTCCTAGAGAGTAGCTGTTCTTTAGGGATACTCCCTCCTGTCTGGTAGCCTCACTGTCCCTTCTCAGAAACTCTCCACATTGGGACTTTTCCTTGTTCAAAACCGAAGGTCCCTCCATTTCCACATGTGATCTCAATAATTGCTGCCCCTCACCCCCAAGCCTGCTTTGAGATCAAAGCTGAGAAATCAGTTGGATGCTCCTGAGTGGGATCCTACCTCTTCCTCTTCTGCAGTCAGATACTTCCCTGATGTTACAGTATTATATAGTCTCATATACAGTGTTGGCAGACAACAGTCACTTAATAAATATTAATTGGTTGATTAAAAATACTGATTTATGGACTGTCAATGGAGAAAGGTTCAAGTAAAGATACAATGGATGAATGTGAATCTGTAAAGACCTGGGAACCTTGCAGGTGGGTGCCTTTCACAACGGATCATTCCTCTTTTCAGGTCTTTACATAGACCTACTGCCTGCATCTCCTGCTTCCCCACCCAAAAGTCTCCATATTCTTGTCTCTCAGATGACTGTGATTCTGAAGTAGCCTTTGTCCTCTCTTCCTTCATTTCCCAGATCTCACAGTAAATCCCTTCCCCTGTGGATAATTATGGTCCTGTTGGAGGTTTTTCTTCTTTGGAAATCATCAGTTTCCAAAAAGTCATGGAGCAGGGTAATACTGATCTTGAGGTTGATGTCTAGACTCTGAGTGCATTTCAATGTTAGAGGCCTCATGGTTCCCTGCCTCTTCTTTCTTTTAGCACTAAGGAGAATTGAGGGCAGACTTCCAAAACCTGCTGTGACTAACTGGCTTCTCTTGGTCAAAGGAGACTTGCCCCTCTCAGATGGATCTCTACATCTGAATGTCTATTTTTTTCACTTTGACTGAAAAAGAGAAACTAGAAGAGAAGTAGACAGTGATAATATGGTGAAAAGGGGCTGGAATAAACGCCATCAGAGTAGACAATGTGATGCCCTTGCATGTGAGATCATGTGAGCTTAACCTGCAAAAATAGAAAAAGAGTTACAGGAAATAGGGGAAAATTGTCCAGGGGGGGCTGATGCCTACAGGCTCCTACAGGTTCAGTTCTTCCGCCTCTGAGATCAACACATGTAACAAATCAGGGCTTGATTGGTTGTCTAGACTCAGAGAAGCCCTGGGAAAAATGGTAAATAATTCAGATTAAATTTATGAGTGGTTCACTCATCCTTTTGTTTCTCCAGAGAGCTGAGTAGTAAGCACTGAGCAGCACAATCCTGAGAGGGCTCCACTGGCATTTGTATTGAGAAAACCAGAAGGTCACCTAGTTGGAAGGCATTTCAGTGAATGCCTATTCAACTCGGATCTAAATAGGATTCCCTCCTTAAGCCCCGGATGTGCTGACCTGACTTTCACTTGGGGGTCTCCAGGAATGAACAACCTGAAGCAACCTCTGCTCTTAGTCAATACTATTAGTAGTTGGGAATGTTTTTCTCTGTGTAAAGAACCCAAATCTGCTTTTCCCTTGTCTACCTAACTCCCATCTGATTGCTGGGACCAATTAGAATAAGACCAACTTTCTTTCCCAGGGCTACCTTTCACATACATGGGCGATGATAACTGATGTCTTCCCTTTAGGCTACTGCATCACAGTTCTTTAGCCTCCGTTAGCCTGGACCTGCAGCCTCAGGGAATCAAGTCTGGGGTTGAATTTGCTTTGATTTTTCTGACTATTTCTGCATCAGCTTGTGGCCGTATTTGAACGCGCAGTCTGCCAACATTTTATATGATTTGTATTCTAGTCAGTCATTTCCTGTCCAATTTAGTCAAGCCTCTGTATAGGATTCTCCAATCACCTTCTTAGATTTGCTCTGACTCTATTAGCCTGGAGTGATTTTTTAAAGAATATTCTGGCTTTGTCATTCCTTTCTTAACTGTTCTGCTCAGCTTTCTGGCCTATGTAGACTCATCTGTGTGTCATCGCTAGTCTCACTTTGAATTGTTTGATTAAAATGTGGCTAGCCTGGGACCAAAGAAAGATCCTGGAAGCTGTACTCTAATGAAGCACCACCTAGATGACACTGGCCTATTAGGGAACTGCAACAAGAGCAGGCTAACAGAATCTCCAACCTTCACTTCTGGGTGTCTTGTTTTAAGGGGGGACAGTGAAGTCCAACCCAAAGAGGATGACCAAGGTCATAAAGAGACAGAAGAAACAGCTGCAGGAACTGAGAAAGGAGAAGACCTGTTAGAGAAGAGGATGACTCTTCACAATGACTGGAAAACTGTCATGTGAATGAAGGACTAAATATATTCTGGATTGCTCCATAGAGCTAAAGAAACCCAGATGGACAAAGGTGTCAGGGAAGCAGATGTTGGTTCAGTCAGAAAAAAAAAGGGGCAGCACTTGGAACAGTAACTCTGAAAGACAGAAGAACTCCAACCAATATCATAATCCATTATGATTCCAGAGGGTCTATGATGAACCCTAATGTCCATTTCCTGCCTAATGAACTCAGGCTACAGAATGAGGCCTGGGGATACCAGAAAGCACATTATAACCTCATCTTCATGAATTCAAATCCAGCCTCAGACACTTTCTAGCTGTGTTACCCTGGATAAGTCACTCCATCCCATTTGTTTTAGCTTCCTTATCTGAAAAATGAGTTGGAGGAAATGGCACACCATCCCAGTCATTTTGCCCAGGTCCCTGAGGTCCCTGAGGGTTGAACACAACTGAACAACAGCAAAGAGAATGATACATATTTTGAACATGGTCAATAGAAGATTCTTTTTGTTTGTACATATTTGTTAGAAAGATTTTGTTTTTCTGTTTATTTTTAAGTGGAGGAAGTGAGAGGTAGAGAAAATAGATTTTTGCTAATGATAAAAAATTAAATTAAATTTCAAAATAATGGAATAGATTTCCTGGATAGAAGTGAGTCTCCCAACACTGAAAGTGTTCATGAGTACCTTTCAGGGACACTATAGAAGGCATTTTTATCTTGAATGATAGTTTGGATGGGGAGGCCTCTAGAGTATCTTCTCATTGTATGTTTCCAAGTTTCTAATCTTGAAGATAACCCACTGCACTTTCTATTCAATTAAAAACATAATCTATAATTTTTTCTTAAGGCATTATTGAAATGTCTCAAATCTAATTATATTAAATTTATGCTCCCTAGAGTTCCATAAAAAGATGCCATATGTCATCCTGTTGCAATGATTTAGTTGTTCTTGAAAGTCCTCTCTTTGAAAATTGTGTAACTTCTAATAGTGTGCCATCACCCGAGGAAACATTCAGGGCAGTAGGAGCAGGGCAGCCAAAAGCCCATTTATTTTCTATGATCATGTTAATGTCCTCCTCTAGTACCTCAGCATGGGTTGGAGGTGGCCTTGGGTTTCCTGGGGGGTCGTCAGCTCTCAAGGGTACCATCATACTGAACACCTGGGTCACACCTTTGGTGGCAAACTGCAACCAGGTATGTTGCTGGCTAATTGCCCTCCCCAGGTTGGCCCAAGGGTTGGCAGCCCCAGCCTTTGTCAAAGCTACTAAGTTTTAGAAGAATTCATGGGATCATGGATTTAAAGGTGAAAGGGGCCTTAGACTAGGGCACATCATTTTATAGAGAAGGAACCTGAAGAACAGAGAAGTTGCCAAGTTAAGTTGCACAGCAGAGAGTGATAGACCTGGGATCTGAAGCCTGTTCCTAATAGTGCTTTTTCCTTTTGTGCAAGGCATTGAGGTTAAGTGAATTGCCCAAGATCACACGACTAGATAATTAAGTGACTGAGGTCGGATTTGAACCTAAGTCCCCTGACTCCAGAGTCGATGCTCCTTCCACTGTGCTACTTAGCTGCCCCTAAACCAGTACTTTTTTGATGATGCCATCTTACAAGTCATATGGCCTAATCCCAGGGGAAAGTGCTCATACCAGGGAAACCATGAGGTGGCAATTCCAATCATGTAGGAAATAAAATGGTGGACTTGGAGTCAGGTAGGCTTGAATTTGAATTCAGCCACAGGCACTTCCTAGTTATCTGTCTATAGTGAGTCATTTAACCTCTCTCTGCCTCATTTTCCTCATCTGTAAAATAGGGATAAAATAGCATCTGTT
Organism: Macrotis lagotis; assembly: GCF_037893015.1. Taxonomy (NCBI): domain Eukaryota; kingdom Metazoa; phylum Chordata; class Mammalia; order Peramelemorphia; family Peramelidae; genus Macrotis; species Macrotis lagotis. The sequence continues at coordinate 1,428,124 of NC_133659.1, forward strand.
TCATAGGATTGTTGTAAAGATGAAATAATATTTTATATGGAAAGAGTTTCACAAAGATTAAATCTTTATGCATGTTGTGGCTGGTTTTGTTATCTATTATTTTAATTAAGGTTGGCAACTTCCCCTCTGCCTCAAGACACAGACATCTTTGATGAGTTATTTTTAACCTCCTGGCTATTGGGGTCCTCTAGTGGTTCTATGATGTAATGACTAATGATCCCTCTCCTCTGTCAGGGTTCAATTGCTCAACAGCTGCGTGTTCTGTCTGCTACTTACTCATTGGTAGTGCAATGCAGTGCAATTGAATGAATCTAATTTGCAGTGAACGGTGTGAAATTGAGTTCTAGACTTGAAGAAAGGAAAGGCCTGGGCTTGAATGGATATGGCCCCTGACACAAGCTTCATGACCTTGAACAAGTCATTTGCTTCTCTGACCTTCTATTTCCTCATTGGGAGCAGTCATACCAGTGCAATGATTCCTCTAAAAGGGTTTTGTATGTTAGAAGCCCTTGCAAATCTCCAGACACCATATGCACATCAACTTTGACCTGGGATGAATAGGGTCCAGGATTTCACAAATATTAAAAGGCAACAGGAATCCCCATTTGCTTTGCCACTGACCCCAGAGGAACCCTGGGCTTTTCCTGTTGACTCCAACTTCTGAAGCATCATCTTCCCCTTTAGAGGGGCTGCTCCTGGAGAGCAAAATCTGACTGGCTTCTCTGTCAGTGTTCCCAGTTTTAGCATTCCATTCATTCATGGCCTAAGGGATAGAAAGCTGACTTTACAATTAAGAACAACCTCAAGGTCACCCTCTGGGGGATGCTGATTGGGTACATTTGGGCCCCTAAAGCCTCTTCCTGGTCTTGAGCCCTTCTCTAAGAAGGCATCACAGGCAATGCTATGCTTATGGAGGCAGTTCCTCATGCCAAGTCATCATAGGTCTGGGCTAGAAAGAAGAAATCCTATATTTGTGACTTCATTGAATGAGGCCTTTGGCACTGTGCAACCCCATCATGCAAATGGCTCTGGACTTGTCATATCCCTGGTATAGAAATATCATGAATATTTCTTCCAAATTAAAAAACTCCATATTCCCCAAGATTAGTCCTACACAGCAATGAACACATTTGTAATATATAACCTGCCAAGGATTCATGATTCCATCAACATGAGACACAAATTTCAACCTCCCTATTGAGAGAAATTGTCTGAAAGGTTTCCTGGGTTTCAGAGAAGTTAAGTGATTTTTTTCTATGGTCTCTCATCCAACAAGTGTGAGAGGTGGAATTTGAATTCAGGTCATCCTGACAATAGTCCCAATATATCATAATTCCATCAATCTGACCTTATTATGCTATCTATCTATCTATCTATCTATCTATCTATCTATCTATCTATCTATCTATGTATCTATCTATCTGTCTGTCTGTCTGTCTGTCTGTCTGTCTGTCTATCTATCATCTATCAATCTATCAATCTATCTAATAAGGTGCCTGAAGATTGAAGATACAAACATAATTCTCCAAAGCAAACTAAAGGTAGGAAGCTATTTCTTCTCCATCTTGATTTTTAGAGAGAGGGAGGAAAGTCAACCAGATCTGGAAGTTCTGTTTGAGTCTACATGTCATGTGCATGTCTATATTGGATAAGATCTCTGTAAAAAGAAGGTCACCCAATGGCCATTTTTCCTCTCCTAAATGAACCATCCCAGATCACACTATATCAACCTCCATTTTAATTATGAACTGAAAGACTTACCCCTTTTCCACTCAGAATTGAAAGGAGGGCCCTATAACGTATATTTAGTCTCTTGGAAGAGTATTAATTCTGCAGTGCACAGTCCCACTAGAATTACTAGTAAATAGTTTTTAATAGATTTATAGATGACCTTTATAGATAAACTCATCAATCAAATTTAAATGCTTGGCTAAAGCAATAATGCTACTTATTAGAAGCATCTACAGAGAACTGATTTGGTCTATAGTTTCTAAGAGCAACACAATACAACAGAGACCGTTATGAGTAAATGGGAATTATAGAGACAAAAGACATCCTAATCCAGTCAACACAAAGTGGAGGGAACAAAGAGAACTGAGAAGTATAGAACAGACCATGCAAATAGCCTCAGCTGTTGCCTTTTATGAGTTCCCCAGATGATCTCTTCATTTCTAGGCTGCTCTTTCTTTAACATGGGCCATCTACTGGGTGTGATGTCTAAGTCTTCACTGGCCATTAAAGTTATTGGATTCTCCCTGTCATTGATTCATTTAGTCAGAATTTATGAGCATCTTACTATGTGCTAAATATGAGGTGGAATGGGGTAGTGGGTTAAGAGCTAGTCTTGAAGTCATGATGACCCGGTTTGAGATCCTCCTCTGCCCCCAAACTTAGCATGTTTAGAAGGTAGTTGCTAAGTACTTGTGACTTTGAATTTATGAACTGGATGTAATGGGGCTTCATCATTCCTTGTTTAAATGTGTTTGTAAGTACATAAAACATCATTTTATAGGAATCCAGAACCTTTGGGGACTGGGGGGCATTCAAGGATCTGTGTTCAAAGTGTACTTCCACTACTAATTACTTGGTCTAAGTCATTTGCCTGATTTTACCCCCATCTCCTTGTAATATTAGTAGCTTCTCTCTGATATTAGCTCCAAATTGGTCCATCTATATAAGGCATGTATGCAGGTTTTTGAATGGTTTCCCCCACATTACATTATGAGCTCCTTGAGGGCAGACTGTTTTTGCTTTGTTTATGATCCCAGCTAAGAACAGAGCCAGGCCCTTAGCAAGCCTTTTGCCTTTTCTAAATAGGTCTGCTGATTTGGGGGAGGGGTATAGACCAGAAAATCTTTTTGGTACCTTCTCATTCTAAATATATCTATATCCATCCATCCATCATCCATCCATCTACCTATATACCCTAAAATGTCACAGTTAGCAGGGGACTTCAGTGTTTGTCTAGTCCAAAAACATTTTCTGCCACATATTCACATATTCAACCTCCAGAAAAATAAAGTGTGTGTGTGTGTGTGTGTGTGTGTGTGTGTGTGTGTGTGTGTGTGAGAGAGAGAGAGAAACAGATAGACAGAGACAGACAGACAGAAAAACAGATGGCATTTAGAGTGATTAAGATCTGAGTTCTGGTCCTTGCTCTGATACTCTCTAGTTGTGTGATTCAGACAAATCACATCTCTTTCTGCCATAGTTTCCTCATCTGTCAAAGAAGGATGATGATGGCCTCACAAAGCTTTTGTGAAGACTGAATAAACTCACAAATGTAAAATAATTTTCAAACTTTAAAGTGAAATATAAATTCCAACTACTCGCTTTTATCATTATTTTTCCAACTTTAAATCTATATCATTCTCCGAAATTGTCTCCTTCCTCTGTCCCCCACCCCCTCTCAGTTTCCTGTTTGAGCTCTTGTGAGTAAGTAGCTGCCTGTTGGGATCTAAGGCATTTGCAAGTAAGAGAATGCCGAGCTCTCTTGGTAGGTATTGTGTTAAGTGCCAGGGTTACAAAGAAAGGCAGAAAGAGAGACTGCTGTGATGGGGCCAGAAGTGATGGAGCTAGCTGATCCGGACAGCTCCTTGTCTAGTGTAGGAGGAGGTAACGAAGGCGAGAATGGCACCAATCACTGCTTTGAAGTTCACCTTAGGAGAGCATGGGGTTTCTGTCCAAGGTGCTGGACTTGGTGGCAGGGAACAACCAACCAGTCAATGAACAACAGCTAAGTGGTACAGTGGATAGAACACTGGCTTTGGAGTCAGGAGGACAGGAATTCGAATCCACCTCAGACACTTGATTCTCACTAGATGTATGACCTCAGGCAAGTCACTTAACACTGATTGCCTTGCATCCAGGGCCATCTCCAGTCATCCTGATTTCATATCTGGCCACTGGACCCAGATGACCACAGAGAAGAAAGTGGAACTGATGACTTAGCACAGCTCCCCTCACTTCAATCCAATTCATGTCATGGCATCACCTCCCCTGAGGTCATGGTCTTCTTCAAGAATGAAGGACAAATACCATCCAAGAACACTTACTATATTTTAGGCACTGTACTAACTGTAAAGGTTACCAAAAAAAGGGTTAAAATCATTCCTCCCTTGAAAGAATTCCCACTCCAGTGGGGGGTGGGGGTGGACAGGACACGGAAAATTAGGTCCATAAGAAATATATACAATATAAATGGAAGATAAGCTTAGAAGGGAAAGATCCCCCACAGCTCAGGGTCAGGAATAAAGAGGACAGAAAAGGCCTCTTGATTTGAACCCGGCCTTTAAGGAAGCTAACGAAGCTAAGAGGTGAGGAGGATGAGCACCAGAGGCAAAGAAGTCAGACAGTGTAAAGGAAGGTTTTGGAAATGAAATATTTATTTGTGTGAGGAGCAGAGAGCAGGCCAGTATAGCTGTATCATAAACATGTGAGAAGGAGACTAAAATATACAAAAATTGCAAACATTGGAAGGGTTTGGGTTGGGAAGGATAAAATAGAGGTTTGAGTATTTTATCCTGTAAGGAAGGCTTTGTAAATCTATGTGTGCTGGATGTATGCTGGCTCTCATTATTGTTATGCTCAAATGAGCTAATAAAGATCAATAACCTTACAGCCCTTAAGATGCCAGGTAAATGTTGGCTAGAGAGTTGGTGAGGAAGATGAGTGAGCCTCCAAAAATTGGCAACCTAGCCATGCAAGAGATAGAGAATGTCATAAATTGCAAAACTGATCATTTTTGACTCCATTAAATTAAAAAGGTTTTGCACTAATAAAATGTAACCAATATAACCAAGATCAGAAGGAATGCAGAAAGCTGGGAAACAGTTTTCATAGCTCATGTTACTTATAAAGGACTCATTTCTGAAATAAATTGAGAACTGAGGCAAATTTATTAGAATACAAGTCATTCTCCAATTGATAAATGGTTAAAGGATATGAACAGTTTTCAGATGAAGAAATTAAAGCTATCAATAATTATATGAAAAAATGTTCCAAATCCTTATTGATTAGGGAAATACAAACTAAAAACAACTCGGAGGCACCATCTCACATCTATCAGATTGGTTAAAATGAACAAAAAGGAAAATGATCAATGTTGGAGGGACTGTGGGAAAACTGGGACACTGTTGGTGGAGTTGTGAAGTAATCCAACCATTTTGGAGGGCAATTTGGAACTGTGCCAAAGGGCTATAAAAGTGCATGGCCTTTGATCCTGTAATGCCACTACTAGGTCTATATTCCAAAGAGATCACAAAAAGTGAAAAGACTGACATGTACAAGAATATTTATAGCAGCTATTTTTTGTAGTGGCAAAGAATTAGAAATTGAGGGAATATCCATGAATTCAGGAATGGTTAAACAAGTTATGGTTCATGAATGTGATGCGGTACTATTAGTCAGTAAGAAATCAGGAGCAACTGGACTCAGAAAAGTCTGGAAAGACTTGCATGAATTGAGGCTGAGTGAAGTGAGCAGAACCAGGAGAACACTGTATATAATAACTGGGCAATAACAGCAATACTGTGAGACAATCAGCTATGAAGGACACAACTCCTCTCAGCAGTTCAGTGATCAAGGATAGTCCTGTTAAGGAACATGCCATTCACATCCAGAGAAAAAAATGGAGTCTGAATGCAGAGCAACATATATGATGTTCACTTTCAAAAAACTTTTATGCTATTTCTTCCTCATGCTGTTTCCCCCACTTAATTCTAATTCCTCTTTCACAACATATAAATATGGAAATATGTTAAATATGATTGTACATATAAAATCTATGTCAGATTAATTACTGCCAGGGGAAGGGGAGAGAAAGGAGGATAGCAGAGAAATGTGGAAGTCAGATTCTTGCAAAAGGATCAATATTGAACACTATCTTTGCATGTAATTGAAAATGATAAAATTAAATTAAAGAAAAAAAATCTCCTAAGAAAATGACTGGAGGGGTGGCTAGGTGGCACAGTGGATAGAGCACTGGCCTTGGAGTCAGGAGTACCTGGGTTCAAATCTGACCTCAGACACTTAATAATTACCTAGCTGTGTGGCCCTGGGCAAGCCACTTAACCCCATTGCCTTGAAAAATCTAAAAAAAAAAATGACTGGAATTACGGGATTCTCTTCTAAAGCCCAACTCTAATGTCTCCTTGAGGAATATGGGGAACTCTGGCCTCTCGAAGTCTATGTTAGCAGAATCAGAACAAAGCTGACATTTATGTGGGCTCCAAGATCTGCAAATGATTTTCTGTACACGATCTCATTGCCTTCTCACAGGAACCTTTCAAGGATGATGCTATTGTTATTTTTGCTTTCCAGATGAAGATGCTGATGCTAACATGGTAAGAGACTTGCCCAGAGTCAACCAATGAATAAGCATCTGAAGGAGGTTTTGAAACCCAGTTTTCTGGACTCTTACTCTATCCATTATGCCATACTACCTCTGCATTGTTTGTCACATCCTACCAGTTTGGAAAACCTTTTTCAATGGTCTTTGGACCAGACCCCATCTGTGACTCCTGAGGACCAGCCTCATTTGAAAGAACTCATTTCCATAAGGAAATGTGATAACCTAGTGAGGCAAGCCTTGCACTAAATGCTAGATAGCTTTGCTTTGAAATCCTGCCCCTGGCCAAGTCAATTGCTCATTTACAGAAAAGGGGCATAATAACAACTCATCCCTTACTAGATGGTTTTGAGGACCTGATGAGATTACATATGCTAAATGCTTTGCAAAAATAAATGGTTTGCCCTAGATGATGAATTATTTTGGTCATAGCCATTCATGAAACTATCCATCTCCTGGAGACAGCTAGGTAGCCCAGTGGATAGTATGCTGGGCTTGGAGTCAGGAAGATGAGTTCAAATCCAGTCTCAGAGGCTTCCTATCTGGGCAAGTTACTTTTTTCTGTCTGCTTTGTTTTCCTCAACTGTGAAATGGAAATAACAATGGAATCTCCTAAAGGTTATTTTGAGGATGAAATGAGATCTTATTTGTAAAGCTCTTAGCTCAGATGAAATCACAGATCTTAGGGTTAATTATCAGGTAGACCATCTTTCTATCAATGACTTCATTCATGATTCATATGACTTTCCAAAATAAAATGCTCAAGCCTGGTCACCACTGTCCATTGCATCTTATTTTTTATAAGAATATAAGCTCCTGAGAGCACACTTTGCCTTTAGTTTGAATTTCTGTATCCAGAGCTTAGTTCCTTGGAAATGATTTTTGTTCCTTATTCATTCATTCATTCATTCATTCATTCTTTGTGAATCTCATTTCTTTCCTTTTGTCCTTGGGAGGGAGAGGAAAGTAAGACACGAGATTCTGTAAAAGAACCAATGGTGAGTCTTTTCTCCTTCAAGATAAAAGAAAGCCTAATTCCTTCAATTTTTCCTTTCAGGTCCTATTTTCTAACCCTTTAATCATCTTTGCTGTTATCCCTGAATTCACTCCAAGTTCCTTACATCTCTCTGGGCCTGAGATGGCTGATTATCCAGAAGACCAGTCTAGAAATGTTTGATGACAGAACTCCTCACACTGGGGGAAAGGAACAGACGCTTGGGGCAGCATGGAGTCTGGGGCTTCTTTTGGTGCCTTTGCAATCTCTGCTCATCTATCACTTCTTCTTGCTGCCAACTTTCTGTCTTTAGAAAGTTAAAGGGACACAGAGATCCCAAATGACTCCATTTCTCAGGTCCCATCAGAGCTGTCCCTTTGCTTAGCCTCCCCTCAGGTGGATTGGTCAAAGAGAGAAATGCTCAGATGACTGTCAGGTGTTAGAACTGGGGAACACCTAGACTGCTAGAATACCTGGGGATTCAAAGTCCTGGTTTTTCTTAAAAGCAGCACAAGGGGGGCAGCTAGGTGGTGTAGTGGATAAAGCACCAGCCCTGGAGTCAGGAGGACCTGGGTTCAAATCCGGCCTCAGACACTTAGTAATGACCTAGCCGTGTGGCCTTGGGCGAGTCACTTAACCCCCTTTGCCTTGCAAAACCTAACAACAACAACAACAACACAACCCCAAGCAGCACAAGGCCTTGAAGGCATCTAATCCATCCCCTGAATTTCACAGCCTGGGGTTCAGAGGGCGGGGGCGGGGTGGTGCTCAATACTGGATTCAAAAGGGGAGGGGAAGGTTTGACCTCATGGCTTCTGCCTCTACAAGAACATATAGCTTTGTGTTCTGGGTCACACAAGGAGCTGGGACCAGGGTCTAGGGGCTTAAAGACTGAGAAGGAACTTCCCTCCTCACAAGCCCTGAGAGAGGTTCCGTTGTTGTTACGCTGACTTATCAAGGCCTCCAATTTCTGATCTTCTAGGTCACAGAGTCATTGATTTGAACTGAAAGGGCAATTAGAGAATATCTCACAACCCCCCATTCTAAGAGATCAGGAAACTGAGGGCCAGCGAGAAGTGACTTGACCAAGACCTTACAGGTAACAACTGGCCATGTGAGCCCGAGTTGTCTGACTGAACTCAGAACTCTGGACTCAGTTTGGTTTCCAAGTTCATTCTGGGCAGCTGGGAAGTTCAAGGAGTAGTGGACTAGAACTTCAGTCAGGAAGACCCAAATTCCAATATTACCTCAGAAGTGTGTTAGGCGTGTGACCCTGGACAGGCATTCACATCTCCCAGTCTCAATCTTCAGATGGGAAAAATAGAGCACCCTACCTCACAGCAGTATTGTGATAATTAAATGAGATGATATATGTGAAAAGCTTGGCATCTCAAAGAAATATCTAAATGTCATGAAGATGATGATGATGATGATGATGATGATGATGTGGATTTTCATCGAAAAAGTTAATTCTTTCCCATTCGTTGCCTTGGTTCCTGTTGGTAGTGCTGGGGACAGATGTATTTTGGCTCAAAGTTTTAATTTTAAGCAACATTTAGTTTTTAAAATAATTTCCAAATGGTTTTCATTGCCTAGCTAATACACGGTCATATGGAAGATTTGCAGAACTCGGCTCTCCTTTCATTCAGCTGAACTTAGAGATTTTTCTTGAGGAAAGAAAGATTCTTCTCCTGTTGTTTGGGAAGTCTGGTGGAGACTTGGGGCTGCTTTTCTCAGCATTTTAGGAATTAATTTTATTAACTCTGAACAAGAGAAAATTCCAACAGAGGAAGAGGAGTCGTGGTGATGGGCAGGAGGTGGTATTTAATAACAGTCTTGCTTCCACATGTGAAATTAATTTTTAAATAAATGAGACTGAAGAGTTTGTCTAGGTTTTCATTAAGGACAAGAAAATAAAATGATGAGAGTAGAGGTTAGGGCAGGAAGAAGTATTTTGTGCCTCTAAGTCATTTACCCCTGGGTTAAAAAGTTACAGATGCATTTCAGGAGGAAAAGGACTGTCCAGATTTCCTGAAAAAATCTCATCATTTCTCTCAGAACAATAGGGTTCCATCCCATTCTCTACCAGCACATCTTTAACCATTCTCTAATTGATCCAGATGCCAAAGGTAAGCCAGCCTGCTTTCCTGTTCTGGCTTGGATCTGGACCCAGGTCACTGTCTATTTGTGCCTTCTGTTTCAGGTACCTGACTTGATGGGGAGAGGTTGAGGCAAAGTCTTTTCAACTTCCTTCTGGTCAAAAAGAACTAGTGCTTCCCGTTGGAAGATGGACCTTACTGACCTTGGATCAGATCATCTAGTGCCATTTCTGGTTACAGACATGGATCTGAGGCTCAAAGAGGCTGAGTGATTTGTCCAAAGTCCAACACCCAGTGAGCATTCAAGGCCAGGCCTCCCTGACTTGCAGCCCCAAACTCAACCTGCTCTGCCGAGTCGCCTCCACTACGTTTCTGATGGACAGACAGCCATCTGTTTTAGGTCTTGCTAGATATTAAAAATCAATGAATCATTGAGAAAAGATCTGTGCTGTTTCATCTGTGAAGGATTTGGGTGATTTTTTTTCACATGCAGGGAGGTGCCTTGATGGAGGAGAACAGAGAATATGAAGGCAGCTCCTCCCCCCCTTCCATTCTATTCTAGCAAATATCATCTGCATGCAGAGCTGTTCCGGGCGCTGTACCGGGGCTCTATGCCTCCATTTGTCAGGACACAAAGGAGAGAAAAAGGCAAAATACTTCAGGTCAATGGAGAAAGACAAGAAGAGTCTTAGCTGAGGAATGAGGCAGGAAGCCCAGGAGCCCTGAAGGAAGAGGCTGTTAAGAGGCGGAGAGGAAGAGGAAGCACATTGGAGGCCGCCTGTAGGAACTTCAGTTTGGTTGAAGCTACTTCCCAAGCCAGGCTCTGGGTAAGCAGTACGCACTTACTGATTGCTTCATGATTGAACAGTGGACAATTGTCTCTATGGAATAGATGTGATCTCCTGAAAAGAAACAGCCTATTTTCTTTGAATAATGTAGAATTGTAGAATAATGGAGAACAACAGACTAAAGGAGATGCTTGGAAAAATTTTTTTAAAAAAGTTTATATTGGAATTGAAAGTCAGAAAAGCACTTTCTGTGCTTCACCTCCTTAGAACCTCCCCTCAATCTGCCAAGATGGATGCTATAGGAATGAATATTCCCATTTTAGAGTGGTGGCCGTGAGGCCTCTGAGACATTGCCACTTGCATACAGTCACAGAGCTGGTCCTCCTGGATGCAGTCCGCCTACCCCTACCCACTGTTTCTGGGCCATCGTGGGGTCCAGCCAGAGCCAGCTGAGCCTCAGACCCTTAACCAGACTGGCTTTTCTCCTCCCTGTCAGAGCAGGTTGTGGAAGGGTTGAATGACCTGAAAGAGCCCTGCTCTGGAGAAGCCCCTACCTGCCAGGGCTTTGACATTATTCTTTGAATAAGAATTCTTCTATTGGGGGACAGAGGAAGGGAAGGAGGACTTTCATTCCAGTAACCACAAAAAGGAACAAAGCAAAATGAAGACAACCTAGCCGGAATGTGTCTCTCTTAGACTTGGATTTCACAGCAGGGCCGGTTTTCTCCCCTTAGTTCTAATGCTCATTTTTGTACACTCACGCTGGGTTTATTTGACCATGTTTTCAATAGGACTTTCATTTGATGTATTTCCAAAGCCCAAGGGAGCCTCCTGCACTCCCTTTTCATCAGGATACCACATTAATTTTTAAAACGCTGTATCTGGTACAATGTAGCTCTGAAAATACTGTATGCTACTTGCCAGGACAGATTCCCATGCAGGCCAGTCCTGTAATCATCCCCCCCAGCCCCCCAATAGGAATGATGTGGCTACATCCTCCCGGTAAGAAGAGAGTCACACCCTTCAGTCTACCCGAAGCTTTTCGTGGAGAACAGAAACGAACTCATTCATTCATTCATTCTGAGCCAGAACAAAGGCTTGCTTAGCTCTGTATATAGATATATATTTTCAAAATCCAAATTTAGTAAACAGAGTCTGTAAAGCTGTTTTAATTAGCTTATGAAAAACATATAAATCATTGCTGACCGACCATCTGTATATAAATGTGTTGATCTTAATTACTAATTAAAACAGACCTGTCTGAAGCATTTCAATAAAATGTCAAGAATGAAAGCATACCATTTATCCCTGAACTGCATATTTGGATTAGAACAAGTCTTGTATTCTGTCATAGCAGTTCAAAGAATCCATGCCCCCCAGTGGCATGTGAGATGAATCTTCAAACCGAATCATTAGGATGGGAAAATGAGTATTTGACATTTGGGCTTATCAATTTCCAGATAGCTATGGGTACTGACAGCTATTGTACAGCCAGACCATACCTGAGAAAGTAAATTGAGGGTGTTATGAAGGACATTTGGGTTTGGAGGGTGCAAATGGATGAAAGGCAGTATTACCTGTAAGATACCTCTGACTCCATTTACTCCTACTTACCTATATCTATTGTATAGAGGAGGATACTGACACCTAGGGCAGTTAAATGACTTGCCCAAGGTCATTCAGGTAGTAAGTCTTAAAGATGGACTTTGGATGGATGCTCTATGATTCCAGGGATAGTGATCCCTGGCAGAGAACTGAAGTCAGAGAATAATCCCACCTTAGGCATTTTGTGGAGGGTGGAATCGGCCATTTCCTTAGAGACTAGAGCAGAGTCTCTCATGTCTTAGGACTCCAGAAAGAAAAAGACTGGGTATGGGAGAAAGAAGATAAAGATAAGAGGAAAAATGAAATAGTGCTTCCTTGGGGAGGAAATGCCACCCCCGTTGGCACCAGAAAGGAAAGCTTTGTTTAGCACAACCTACTTTCAGCTCCTATAAGTAATCACACTAATTTTCTTTCTTGGATACTTTTCAGAAGTCCACATAGAACTACGACCCATGTGTGAGAAAAGGAGAAAATATTCTTCTGGTGGGAGGAAACAAAGTCCACCGCTTAGCTCCCTGTGTTTAGGCTGGTATTCTTGGAACATTTCTGTGGTACACTCGCCCAAAGTCTGTCAAAGATTAATTGTCTTTTCCATCCTATCAGCTCTTTTGGCTGTTTTCCATTTCGATGTCAGAGAAGACATTGAAGCTGATTAATGGGAAGTCAGACAATTTAGAGAAAGCAGTGTATTCCAAAATTTCAAAGCTTTGTTATTCCCTTTGGAAGGGAGATTAAAGAACTCACCTGGGTCTCCAAAAACTACCCATGTACAACAGACTGAAGATTATCTAAAAGGCTGTCTTAATGTCCCTGTACCTCATCTGTACATTCTTCCATTTATTACTCAGTTATGTATGAAATACAGACATCACCTGGGATATGAACACCACATATCAAAATATGAAACAAGACATTACTTCTCATGGCCTCGTTTTCCTGTGAGCATTTCCATTTTCAAGTTGCTGTACAGCTTTCCATATTATTTAATTCCATATTTATAGTGTTTTCTCTGACTTTTACTAGCAGGCCAATGTGAAGGAGACTCTTGCTTGCACCTGTTGCAAAAATAAGTCATATTCATCCCTGACAGATGTTTTCCTCATCCCATCCCAGTTTCCTCAACATCATGGTTATCAGGTTATTTTAAGAGAAAAATGAAGCCAGTTCAAAAAGATAATGATGAAAGTTAGAAATAGATTTTTTTAAGAAGCAAAGGTCTTTTCCTCGTTGTTAAGATGATATTTAGCTTTCTAAGTTGAAAGTTGTCTGTGGATTCACAGGATCAGAGAATTCCAATGTATTCAGAGAGAAGTTGCCTTTATTTCACTGGTCTCCACTATCTCCCCCTGTGCCTGACTGGGCCAGTCAGGCTTTTGTGTCTCTAAGTCTGAGTTCTGAGGACCTCTGGGTCTTCCATCACAGTTATGCTAGTATGTACTGTCCTTAAGCAAGAGCTATGGAGGCTTCGGACTTACATCAGGGCCCATGGACATCTCTTCCCTTATGGAGTAGTAACTGAGCTTTCTTACTTGCTATCCTCGTGAGGGACTGATGTTCTCCACTGAATCTCTTGTTCTACAGAAATCATCCAGTACAACCCATAACCCCAAAGGTATCATCACTACAGACCATTTGGCATATAATTACAAAGCCTCTGCTTGGAGTTCTTGGAGCAAGTAGAGAATAGACTCTGAGTAATGGGTGTGAATCCAGCCTCTGTTCCCCAGAAGTTATATGACCCAAGACAAATCACTTGTCTTCTTAGTCCAGGGGCAACATGTCAAGACTTAGAGTCACAAGGATTTCAGTACAGTCATAAGACCAAGCCAAATCTCCTTCCCTAGCAATTTTTAAATCTTTCCTTGACATGCAACCTAAATCTGCCTCCTTGTCATTTCCACTTGTTGCTCCTATTTCTGTCTTCTGAGACCAAGAGATTCATCAAATTCCTCTTCCATAGGATTATCATTGAGCTCTTAGACAGTCCAATGCAACCTATGGACAATTTCTCCCAATAATATTTTGACATGCAAAAAATCAAAATGAATGGAATTACAAAGGAAATAAAACCATATTGAAATTCAGTTATCTATAGTTAACAAATAAAATTAACATATTAATATATAATAATACCATTAATTAAATTGATATTATAATGTATAATATATAGATATGTGAACTATGTCAATAATACAGTTATATTAAAATTATGCATTAGCATGTTTATAAAGTATCTTATAATTAATTATGTTTAAATATTATATCCATATGGATGATATAATGCCTATATATGAATAATATTTATATATCTGTATCTACCTCTAAAACCTAGTTCATAGACCTCAGATAAAGAGCTGTTGGACTAAGAATTCCAGTGTTCCTTTCACTTCTAACCTTCTTTCCCAGGGACATTTCATAAGAATTCAATAATACTTTAATATTCAAAGCTAGGAAAGGGACAATAAGTATCTTCTTTGATCTCACTGTAGTGGGGAAAAACACTTTAGATTTCTGTTGAAGAAACCTTCAAGTTCTGCTTAAGTGTTTTTATACCATTTTCTGTTCCTTCAAAAGGAACAGAATACATTTAGGAGAAAGCTGGTTGATAAGGCAACCACTGCAAATAGTGGATGGGAAGTTGTTTCAAACAGAAGAAATTTCTAAAAAAGGAGAGTTGGTCAGGTGGAGAAAACTTTCTGACTGAAGGAGATAAGAGACCCATGATATCACTATAATCTTTGTCGTCTGACTTCTGCCAGGCTTCTTGGAAAGGGAAAGGCAAAATTAGAGAAGAAATTCACTCAACTCTGGGTTTTCTAGTCTGAAAAGGAAAGGAAGAGAGTCTGAGGAAGAGAGAAGGAACACAGCTGATTCCTTAACCTGAAAGTCCCCTAAGATTTTAATGAACTGATGCAGCCTGAGGTGAGCAGAACCAGGAATTGTACAATTTATACAGTAAAGACAAACCACTGTGAAAGACAATCAACCTAATCAAACCACAGTTCTGGTTACCCACCTCCAGGTAAGTGGTGCTCTGTCCAGAGTGCAGACTGGGGACATGGATAATGGAGGAATTTGTTATGATTGGCTATGCATCATCTGTAATGGATTTTACTTTTCTTAACCTCTCAGTAGGTGGGAAATAGAGAAAATTCCAGAAAAGGATTAAAGTTGGTTTTTTAAAAGAATTATCTGAAAATCCCTTTCTTAACCAGAGCTACAGGAACTTTTGTTGTAAAACTGGCCTGAAGCCTTGGAGTGGCTTCCATACCTTGGGAGGAGCTTTCCCCATGAATTATAAAGAATTGGGGAAAATTTGAAAGAATTAGCCTTTGCAAAACTGATGAGTAAACCAGGTGTGGATTAAGTAATGACTGACAGTAGGGAGTAGTACAGAACAAAACTGCTTTATTTCTTCTAAAAACTCTCCAAGATTCTTTCCTTCAATTTTGATGCTTATGTTAGCCCTTCAATACAATTTATGGAATACATTGATATCATTGTTATAATAATCAATATAAGCTTATCTTCTAATAGAGAAGATAACATGTAACAGTTCTATAGTTCTATACACACACAAATAATAGAAAATGTCTTCAGAGGAGGAGGCACTAGGACTGTAGGGACTGCTGATGGTGTGCCTGGAGCTGTCTTTTTTTTTTTTTTTTTAAGTTTTTGCAAGGCAATGGGGTTAAGTGACTTGCCCAAGGTCACACAGCTAGGTCTTTATTAAGTGTCTGAGGTCACATTTGAACTCAGGTACTCCTGACTCTAGGGCCAGTGCTCGATTACCCACTGTGCCACCTAGCTTCCTCCTTGGAGCTGAGTCTTGAAGGAAGTCATGGATGCTGAGAAGGAAGAATTAATTTTATTTAAAGATTTTACTTTGTGACAAGAAACTTTTCATAAAGTGGGAGTAATCTAAACATGTTTGTAATAGAAAATAAAACTTTTAAAAACGGGTTTAAAAAAGATACAAAGGCAGGAGAGAATGGCTCATTTGAGGAACAACAAGTGGACTAGTATAGTTGGACAGTAGAATAACTGAGTAAGAAGCCTGGAGAAATATGAAGGGGCCATTCCTTTTCTCCTTTCTCCCTCCCTCCCTCTCTTTCTTTCTTTTTTCTTCCCTCCCTTCCTTCCTCCCTTCTTCCCTCCCTTCCTTCCTTCCTTCCTTCCTTCCTTCCTTCCTTCCTTCCTTCCTTCCTTCCTTCCTTCCTTCCTTCCAATTGGAATTAAAAATATCAGGATTCTGTGGCTTTTCTAGTCTGAAATGTCAGATGGCAGCACCATGTAGAGACCCTAGTTTATCAGCCATGGTGAGTTCATTTCCCTAAAAGAGAAATAGGCCGAGAGAAGGGTCCCCGAGTCACTGGCTCAACACTTTTATCTTGTAGAGAAGAGTGATGGGTGGTGAGAGACAAAAGAAATGATGCCTGGGTTTTTATGGCAATCACATTGTCTCTTGCTTGATGCATTCCTTGTTAAGACTCCATTTGTGAGCCATGTGCCTTATGGATGCTTGTAGCACATGAGAAAAGATGATTTTTCACTTTCAAAACAGATCCCTTGGCTTGTTATAATGGTACAAAGATCCCCTCCTTTACTCTCTTATAAACTAGGCAATGCAACAAATTAATGGGAGCTGTATTTTCCATAAGCTCTTCAATAAGGGTTTTCCCCCCCCTCCCCCCCATGCCCTTCCCTTTTCATTTATTGCCAGTAGGAGGCTTACTTTTGTCTTTGCATCTTAGAGGAAAGGGATCACATCATCTCTTCCTTTTTGAATCTTTAAATACATAGAATGCCATATGATTTCCAAGGAAGAACTCTATGTAGGAGGGGGCTAACAGCTGACAAGAATGTGGACTGGTCTCATGGGCAGTCCAAGTTGGTAAGGGGTTTGCTTGCCTCCCCCTTCCTGTTCTCTCTTCTCTTCTCTTCTCTTCTCTTCTCTTCTCTTCTCTTCTCTTCTCTTCTCTTCTCTTCTCTTCTCTTCTCTTCTCTTCTCTTCTCTTCTCTTCTCTTCTCTTCTCTTCTCACAATGTGTTTGACGAAAGCTTAATGGAACTCAATGTAGTTGGAGGGCTGTTGTATGAGAAGGCAGCATGTCACATTGGACAGAGCTCCTGTCACAGAGCTAGGGAGATCTGGGTTCTAATCCTTATCTTTGACACCTTTCAACACCTAGACATGACCCTGGAGTCAGGAAGAACTAAGTTTAAATCCAGTCTCAAACAATTATTAGCAGTGTGACCCTGGGCAGGTCACTTAACCTCTGCCTGTCTCAGTTTCCTCAGTGATAAAATGGGGATAATAGTAGTGTCTACTTCTAAAGATGTCAGGATAAAATGATATAGCATTTTATGCTATATATTATGTATAATATATATTATGTACTATATATTTATAATATATATAGCCCTATATATATGATATGGTATATAAGTAATAATAATATACAACTATATTACATAATGCCATATAAATAGTATTTTATTGTTATGTTTTATCATGCTGGCCATCACCTAAGCACTTGTGCCTCAGCATACATTTGCAGAGAGGGTCCAGATCTGTAGAGCATTGACGTGATCTAGGACTATCTTAGTATGAGATGGGCTTTAAGCTGTGGGATTCAAGAAGACTTGGGTATATATCTTAACCCTGATGTTTACAGGGGTGTGACCAATGTCCCTTGGCCTCTCTAGCTTCAATTTTCCCATTTGTGAAATGAAAATAATAATATTCATGGTATTTACTTCATAGGAGTGAAAATGAGATTGAACAATGAACCAGTAAACATTTATTCAGCAGCTACCATTGCTAGGAGCTTAGGACAAAAACAGGTCAAAGCCAGTCCTTGCCTTCAAGGAGCTTACAATCTAATAGTAGAGATGACATGCAAACAAATGCGTACCAAGTCAGTTTTATAGCAGATAAATCAAAAATAATTAACAGAGGAAAGGCACAAGAATTAAGAGGCAGTGGAGGAGGCTTCATGTAGTAGATGGAACTTTAGTTGAGACCTGGAGGAAGCTGGGGAGGTCAGTAGTTGAAGCAAAGGAGGTAGAGTGTTCCAGAATGTCCTGAGATAGAGTATTATGCTCTTGGAACAGTCAGGAGAATGGGAAACTGAACTGAAAAGAATGTGGTGGGCAGTGAGAATGGCATGGAAACAAAGCCTTCTGCAGAATCTAAAACCCCATAGAGATGGCACTGATTAATCTGATACAAGGGGAAGATAGGTCAGAAGACTGAGATTCCAATTCTGCTTCTCGCATTTACTGCAAGGTGGTCTTAGTCATGTCCTCTGACTTTTCTAGGCCTCATTTGCCTCACCTGTAAAGTGGAGCTAATTGGAGTGGATGATGTCTGAGATCCCTTTGGGTGCTAAATCTATGATCCTAAGAACCTTGGGTCAAACCTAACAAGATAAAATTTAATAATGGTTAATGTAAAGTCTTACACTTGGCTAAGATGGAAAACCAAGATTCCCTTACAGGATATGTGTTCAGCCCAGAGTTTGTCTGAAAAAGATCCACAGGTCTTAGTGGAGTGACAGATCAACATAAAACAATAAAACCAGGCTAAGAAAGTGGCTGTAGTCCTGGGATACCCTAAAAGAGACCCAGTTTCTGAAGACAAGATAGGGATGATCCCTCAGGTTACAGCTCTAGACAGAATAGGCCTGGACTTCAGGTCTGCCTACCATACCAGAGGAAGGACATGGAAAGATTGAATTGGCAGTGAAGGCAGAGGAGGGTGGAGTAACAGGTTCCTGGGGAAATGATTTGGTAAGCATTAAATAAGGACAGTTAGATGGTCCCATAGTCCATAGGGCATGGGCTTATCATTCAACTTCCTGAGTTCAAAATCCAACCTCAAATACTTATTACCTGGGTGATCCTGGGTAAATAATTTAACCCTATATATCTCAGTTTCCTCATCTATAAAATGAACTGGAGAAGGAAATGGCAAACCACTCCAGTGTCTTTGCCAAGAAAATCCCAAATGGGATCATGGAGAGTTGGACATGACTGAAGAACAACAATTACTTGAGAATACCTATGGATTGTTTAAGACTAAGATTTCTAGATTGTGCCAAATGATGATTGGCATATAGTTTTAAAAACCTATTCCAATCCTGTAAATAATAGCAATTAATGAAGGTGCTCAAAGGTGGAATGGCTGACGCCCATGGGTGATCAGCTTAGCTGCAAGTGGGGTGAGGCTTTGCCTGAAGAAAATTTATTATTCCTTGGGCTTCTTCTGGAATTCTTCAAGCTTATTTGATGAGAATTTGGCCACTGTCATTGTGCCAATCTGTGGGGTCTGCCACCCTTAGGCAACAATTCCACAACTGCCTAAACCTACACAACTTGATTCAGAAGAAGCAATGGCAATCATTGCACATTGAATTGACCATAATTAATTTGAGGGGTAAAAAAAAACCCTCCCAATCCTGCCTCATAGGGAACCAGGACTAACTTGGCATGAGAAGTCATCATAAGAAACTCAATAGTGAAGCCCCGCACCCAGGTTAGGTACTACTTCCTATTAGTGCATTAGAATTCATGACTCCAAAGACTAGGGGCTCAGTGGTGCTGGGCTTCCCCAGACTCAATGGGAATCAGTACTTCTTAAATACTTCTGTGATTCCAGAATCTTCCTCTGTGCTGATTTCCTATTGTTATTTAAAAGGAAAGTGGACAAGGAATGACTAATGTAATAAAGTATGAATTGCAGCAGACAGTTCAATGGAATTTTAATTAGGAAAAATAGGGTCAGTTAAGATTTCTCTATCCTCTCTTTTCTAAACTGTCTCTAAATGTATTTCTTATTTCTAAAGATTTTCAGTTCCAAGATTTCTTTCTTTCCTTCCTTCCTTCCTTCCTTCCTTCCTTCCTTCCTTCCTTCCTTCCTTCCTTCCTTCCTTCCTTCCTTCCTTCCTTCCTTCTTTCCTTCCTTCCTTCCCCTTCTCTCCCTCCCTCCCTTCTTCTTTTTCTTCTTCTTCTTCTTCTTCTTCTTCTTCTTCTTCTCTCTCTTTCTCTCTCTTTCAAAATCCTATGCAGAAGTGAAATTCTGAATTTGGCTAATACAGGATTCCATTTTTCTTACAAGAGAATGTATGTCCACAATCCTTTTTTCTCATCCAACTCCAACAAGTATCCATCCATAGAAGAACTGGAAAACTTGCCTCTTAAATTCTTAGTGCTCACATGGGGCTTAGGCCAAGGCCATGTCTTACCAGCCTGTGACAGGAGAAGATTAACATTCTGGGTTTATCAGAAGTCTCGACAAAGGAGCTTAACTTTATCCTTAAGGCAATGTAAGGTGGCTGAGGTATAAATTAGTGTACAGTAGCATGACTTCAGTAAATACTGGGTAATGTAATTTCAAGTCACTATGATAAAGATGTTTCAGAAAATAAAGTTGAAAAACCCCAATCACAAGATTGAAATGTCAATTTTTTTTCTAACACTAAAGAAACAAAAAAATATAGTCTACATATAAGTTTTCAAAGAACAGCTTCAGGTTTTGTAGTACAAAGAAAGTGGATTTTTTTGAAGGGGGTTAGGTATCAAGGGGGCAGTGCAATGGAAAACACATTGGATAGGAGAAGTCTGCAGCTGCGTCTTCTGCTAATGGCATGAATGTTTGGAGATAGAAAAGATCCAGGAGGAAATATGAGTGGTGGTGATGGGTCCCAAAATTTAACCTTGAGACCATAACACTATTTCTTCAGACTGATCTCTATCATGGCTCATCTTTTTACTACCTACATGACCTTGGGCAAGTGTCTTAACCACTCTGGGCTTCAATTCTCCTTATCTATCAGTGAAGGGGGGGGGGGGGTGAATGGGATAGCTTCTGAGATCCCTTCAAACTCTTTGAACTTTAAGACCAGCACTTTTTTAATCTTATCCTAATATCTCTCTGTTGATAACAACTTAAAAATGTATATTGCAGTTCAATGTCAGATCTGAAAAGCAGCTGGTGTGAGTGTTCTGATTTTTAGTTTTCCCATGAGGACATTGAGGTCCAAAGAAATGAGAAGATGTGGCCTCCTTCCCATTCCGTCCTTCTGGCAGAAAAAGAAGAAAGAAAAGGGGAAACACATTCTGAAGGGAATCTTCTTATCCTTGGGACTCACCTATAAAAGAGAAGGTAGTTTTCATGACTTCCAAAGACCTCATGAGTTTTTAACATAATATCTGTAAAACTTAAAAAAAAAAAGACTCGGATAGCTGAATTTGAAAGTGGTCTTATACTTAAAAATATTCTTCTGAACAGATGGCCAAAGGTTTAAGTAGACCACCCAGGGGGCCATGACACCCTTTAAGAGTCCCAAATTTTTGCTGTTTCTAGGAAACCTGCTTTCTTTGTACTTCAGCCAAATGGACCCAAAGACCAGAAAACGTACTCTGTGTTAATAAACCAACCACCTTCAGTGTTAATATTCCACCTTAGCCATCTCCAGGGTCTTAGTGAAATTTTTATGAAGTTACTGATTTAGAACTGGAAAGGACCTTCAAGGTCATCCAAACCAAGCCCTTGATTCTGTAGATGAGGAAACAGAACAGGCTAAATGACCTAAAGAATCATAAGTGTGAACTGGAAGAGCCCTTTAAGGTCATCTAGTCCAAGACCCTTGATTTTACAGATGAGGAAACTGAGTCCAGTAAAGGAAGCTGATTTGACTAGAATCACAAGATATTCACTGCCTGACAGATTTTTAGTATTGAATTTTGGCAGTGTCTGGTGTGGGATTTGAACCCAAGACTTCCTGACACATCCACTCTTCTCTTTGTTATGCCATGTTGCGCTTTCTAAAGTAAAGGAGTGCTTGGGGGTAGAAAAACAATTTCCATCAAGTTCACAGATCTTGTCATTGCAAGGGTACTTTGGGCTGCTTTGATCCAGTCCTCTCATTTTCACAGAAGGGGAAATGGAGGCCCTGAGGAAGGAAGTGTCACCCTGAGGCCACAGAGCTGGGATCTGAAGAGAGGCCTTGGCCTCTGCATCCAGTCTTTTCCGCTTCCCCAGATGTTCAGCCAGGCAAGTGCATGTGACAGTCCTCCACCATTCAGTACATTCACAGCATAATTTGGGGGTGGCATTAATCTTCTATTCTCGACTAGAAAAGACTTTCAAGAATACTGATGGATCAGGAAGTTCAAAAGTTCACCAAGGATCATGGCTGTGATGCTCACAATCAACCTTTTCTTCACCCTTTTCAAAGCCCATCAAAGACACCTGCACCCTATTTCCCCCATGGAGGAAATGATACCTGCAATGTGCTGTCTGCCACATTAACATGAGAATTCCTAATGAGCTCCCTCCTTTCTGGAGAAGCTTGGCAGCCCCACTGCTGCTGGAAGGGGCCATTCCTAATGGGCTTTTAACTCAGCACTCCCAGGCCTGAAGAAGAAGCCATTTGGCAGCAGATTTTTTTTCTTTCAAATCAGCTTTGAATTTTTTTTGGCAGTTAATGACTTTAATACATCCTGCCATTGTTCTTTTTAAAAAGAGAGAAGGACAGGATAAATGAGGTATTTCCTCTCTTTCATTGAAATGAAAAAAGTTGAAGACAAGAACTTTTAATTTCAGTAGTTATCATTTAGGCAGACTACTCTCTTTGGTTTGGAAATTAGCTATCTGAGCAGTGCTCTTTATAGAAAAAGGAGAGGGGGATTTTGATGGACTGTAAGTTCAAAGTGGGTCATCAGGATGAGCCAGCAGCCCAAAACCCAAGCTGTCTCAAGGCCCCTATTGTTATCTAGGCACCATTATGCATAATGACGCTAATTCCACCAATAATAGCTTCCTCATATATGCAGAATTTAGATATCCACATATATCGTGCAGTCTATGGATATGTCTAAATAGTCCACCCCCCCAGAGGCCCTGACAGGTGAGCTCTTGGGACAGTTCTCGAGACTTCAGTTCATTATGAGCATAATTTCGAGTGGCAGGTAGCTTCTTTTGCTCAGCTCTTAAATCACGTGTGTGTGTGTGTGTGTGTGTGTGTGTGTGTGTGTATGTGTGTGTGTGTGTGTGTGTGTGTGTGTGTGTGCATGCACGCGCATAAACAACTTATCATCTTAGAGAATTGTTGCTGGAGAACTGAGGAGTGAAATGACAGACTTGCCCAGGGTCACCTGGTCAGTGTTTGTCCAAGGAAAAACGGAAACTCAGGGCTTCCCATTCTGAAGCCTGTTCTTCATCTACTCTGCTCCCTTGCCTCTAGGAAAATAAGCAAACAGATAGATGGATGAATAAATCTGAACTAGAGAGATAGATGCTAAAATGATTGTCTTCATTTGACAGTCCGGACAAGTCTGGAAGGCCATTCCTTGCAGAACTCCTGCTTCTCTGCATCGGGAGGAGATTCTTCCTTCTAAGTTCCCAATCCCAATTAAATCACAGTTCCAGCTAAATGCAATCTTGTTGACATCTGTTAATACTGTGGAAGCCTAAGGGCCGGATTTTGCTGAATTTTGTTATAAAAGTCTTTTGTCTTTGATGACTTCAGAAACAGAAGGTATCTCAGGGCTCATTTAGTCCCTCCCTCCCATTTTATAGATGAAGAAATGGAGGCCTTCAGAGGTTAAGTGACTTGCCCAAGATTTAAGTACAAAGCCTCCTGTCGTCAAATCCATAATGGTCACCAGTAGCTTGTAAATTTTTTTACAAAGACAATCATGTCATAATTATAATTTTAAATCTATTTTTTAAAAATTTAAACTTTTCTCCAATAAAAAACAAACTTTTTTTTGTTTTTTGCTTCTTTGCAAGGCAACAGGGTAAGTGATTTGCCCAAGGTCACACAGCTAAGTCATTATTAAGTGTCTGGAGCCAAATTTGAACTCATGTGCCCCTGACTGCAGGGCCTTTGCTCTGGCCACTGCACCACCTAACTACCCCAAAACATAAATTTGAGAGCTAAAGAGACTGTTTAATTTTCATTTTCATACCCTGATGCCCCTTCCCAGGCTTGGTATACAACAGGTAATTAACAGGGACCATGGTATCATACACTTAGACTTGGAAGAAGGGCCCTCAGATGCCAGTGCCTCCAAAGTCTTATTTGACAGGTGAGATAACTGAGATGGAGAGACTTTAGGGGACTTCCCTGGGCTCACACAGCTGGTGACTGTGATACTCGTTGATTGATTGATCTGGATTATCACCGGCACAATAGCATATTACTTGAGGAACCATAATTCACTGAGAGTTTCCTTATTTGTCTGTGCACATTCTGTCAGTCCCCAGGAAGTGACTCCTGAAGGACAGAGTCACTTTCATGTTTGTCCTTGCATTCCCAAGACACAGAAAGGGACCTGGGGAAAAGCAGATGCTGAATCAAATTTGTTGAATGAACAAGACCAAAGAACTGGCTAAAGTTCAAGAACATGGTTTGATTACAGCTCTGGTACTAACTTCTGGGGGGACTGTGAGCTCATGACATCTTGGTATTTGTTTCTTTCTGTGTTAAAATGATGGTGAAGAGGTGGTATGGATCAGATGATCTCTGAGGTCTCTTCCTGTCCCATGTCTATGATACTACAAAATGTAACTCTTCCATTCCCATTTTTACCAGAGTAAAATTTTGGAGCAAACTAACAATCTCCTATTGGATTGAAATGAGTGCAATACAAGGTGAAGCACAAGGGAGGAGACAGAGGTTTCACTGAATGGAGAGGCACCATCTTGCTTCCGGAGTGCCATCTTATTTGCAGTATCATGCCCCACACATTAGAGTTGATGACAAGATCTCCCAATTTCTCTTCTTGCATTGAACTGAATCTGAGCTCCCATTTATAGGAAACTTAAAGTTTTAAAAGACTCATTCTTTATAAGCATCCTTTCCTCTGGATGATGCATATGATAGTCCCCCATCAGAGCAATGTGCTTTAGTGATGTGAAGTGACATGACCAAGGTGATGTAATCCCCTGCCCAGATAGTAGGGGTATGAATTCTGGGCTTTGACGCCAGCATTATCCTACATGTAACTATCTTTCTAAAGTTTATCTGTGGGCATTTCTGTACTGGTGATTCCCACCCCCTTCCCAAAAGAAAAAAGGTGGGAATTATGGGAAAATTCATGGTGCCTAATGCTTCTGAGGAGCACAGTTAGTGCGGGAGGGGGAGATGTGTGCCTGTCTCATGTTATTTTCACCTGTAATGCTCTGTGCCTCATCTCCAGTATTTTCCCCAACTATTCCATAGACCTGGAATGCCCTCCTTCTTCCTTCTATCCCACAGAGTTCCTCTATTCCTTCTAGATGCATCTCCAGTATCCCCATTGGTAGTAAGCTTTCCTGATCTTCCCAACTGTGAATGTCCCCCCAGTATACTACCTGGTTCTAACCAATATGTACTTATTTTAGTTATTCTCTTTCTACAAAGTGTCCACAAAGTCCCTAGTAGTTTTAAAAGAGCTTAGCACTAAGCTTTTAAAGTTTAAGCACACAAATTTGGAATTCTCTGCAGGTTTTTCTTTATATATTTATAAATCCCCTTGTTGTCTTACCTATTAGAATAAGCTCCTTTCCAGGAGAGATACCACTTGACATATCTAGGTAATTATTACTATCTGATGGTTGATTGAATGGTTAAATGATCCATTGAACTATTAAAGTAAGGCACTTTTGGCATTGCCATATCAAATTCCCAGATGCCAACTTTGAGAAGGAAACTTCGGCCGTCATTTCTCAAGCATGTCTGGAGGAGACAACCAATGAGGAGAGGAGGCCATACATGCAGAAGAATCAGATTCCTTTTATAGGAAACCAACCTTCCCATTCTGACACTTTTCCTTGGTCAAGCCCCTTGGTCTTCCTTCCTTTTCTTCTGGTTATTTTGCAATTTCATTCAATCAAGCAAACCTTTATGAAGCTCATATTCCAGGCATTGGATTTGGCAATGGAGATACAAAGGCAAAAGAGACCAGACCTGCCTTCAAAGAGTTCGTGTCCAACTGAGGGAAACAAGAAGGACATTCATTGCTTCTCTATTTTCTAACAGCAGTTGCTTTCCAAGCACATATCACACTGTCTGCATCCTCAAATCTGCCCATAACAAAGGAAATTTCCACAAATAAAAGCTTCAACACTTTTTATCTTCTCTTATTCAAGCCTTTTGACAACCCAGGGAGGCAGGTGCTATTAGGATCCTCACACTAGAGATAATGAAACTGAGACTCAAGCAAGTTGAGTGACTTCCCCAGGGTCATGCACTAAGAAGGATTTGAACTCAGACCTTTCAGACTCCATGTCAAGCAGTCACTGTTTCTGCACCATCTCCTCTCAATATTATCTTATTGGATCCTTACATGATAATTCAGCGAAAAAGACTGTAGCTAATAATGGACCTATTTCATAGATGACATAACCGAGGTTGAAAGAGATAAAATGACTTGCCCCCGGATAGAAAGTGTTTGAAACCCAGATCACTGAGATGATAAATCTCGTTTCCTATCCACTGCACCATGCTGAGGTTGATATTAAATCTCTTCAGGTAATTATTGCAACTTTTCTATTTACTCGACCTCTCATAATATAAGGCGAGATGTTTTCTTATTCAGCACTATGGAGGAAGCTTATAAAAAATTTATTTGAGAAAAATTGAAACTAACCTGACGTCTAATGATATTAATAATGTACTGTCCTACAGAGACATGCACATTGTTTGCTGAAATGTGATGTTCAGAGAAATATTAATCAATAAGAATAAAGGATGTTAAAAATTCATAATGTGGATTAATAGTAAATTCAATTATTCTTAATTATAGATTGTATCCCTTAGCAACAAAAAACATCTAAAATAAATTTCAATTATTCTGGAAATGTTTTGCATTTCTTGTCTCATTTACCTTCACAACAACCCTGTGAGATGGATCCTGTAAGTATTATTATCCCCATTTTGCAGATGACAAAGCTGAGTCTCAGAGAAATCATAGGACTTGATCAAGCAGATAGTTTGTAGGTGATGGAGTTAGGACCTGGAATTTAGTCCTTCTAATTCCATGAGCCCAATTGCTCTTTCCTTCACAACATGCTGCTGCTGCTATCAAGAAGACATACATTCTAATTGCAAAGTTTCAACCCAAGAGACTTAAAGATTCAAGTTTGTGCCTTTTTAAAACAGATCAATTCACTCTTGAAAAATTACCCAATTTCTAATATGTCAGTTTTATTGTCTACTTTCCACATGTTTCCTTAATGTTGTGCCTTTACCACCTATCAGGGAATTATAAAATCATAAAAATAAACACAAGCAAGGCAGAGTCAAGATGGTAAAGTACAGGCAGCATCCACAACCCAAATACTTTCAATAGATTCATCAAAACAACTTTAAAATAATGCTCCAAACAGAATTCTAGAGTAGCAGAATCAATGAAAAGTCAAAGAGAGACATTTTCCCAACCCAAGACAGTTTAGAAAGTCAGCAGGTGAGGTCAGGGGAAAGAGCTAACCCTGATTGCAGTTCATACAGTGGCAGCATTAGGGATGAGTCTTGGTGGTGGCCTTTGAAATTCGTAGCAACAGGGCAGCTGGAGTCAGGATGGACCTGAGTTCAAATCCCACCTTAGGTACTCAATAATTACCTAGCTCTATGACCTTGGGCAAGTCACTTAACCCCATTGTCTTAAATAAATAAACAACAATTAAATTAGAAATAGGTAGCAACAGCAGTAGCTTCAGAGCTTTCAGCCAATTAGGAAATCAGACAATTGACCTGAAAGAGATTACAGGGGACATTTTATTGTCTATGGGATGTAAGGCCACGTTGTATTGTCCATATGCAGTTTTGGGATTAAAAGGCCTAGAGCTTGAAGGAGGAATGGGGACCCTGAACCCAGTTCCAGGGCCAACAAGAGCTCTAGTACTTGCAGCTGCAGGAGAGCCGGGTGCTTTCCTGGGTGAAGACCAGAGCACGGTGAGGGCAGTGACCAAACTTCTCCATGGATCACACCACCTTGGCAGCACTTAAAACACACAAACTCAAAAAACAGATATCTTATTGTCTGATCTTGTTTTTTTCTTAGACTTTTTGTCTCTTCCTTAAGGATATGAGTTCTCTCTCATCACACTCAATTTGTACCAATGTACAACATGGAAACAAAGTAAAGACTGACAGTGTGCTTTCTGTGGGGGTGGGGGAGGGAAGTAAGATGGGGGGGATTGTAAAATTCAAATAATATCTTTAATAAAAATAAATAAAAAAATGTACAAACTCCCAGAATTAGCTTTGAAAACAGCTGTATGAAAAACCTGAAGCCAGGGCCTGATTCCACCACTTATACCACCATTTACTCTGGGAACAGACCCTAACTTTAACAAAGAGAGAAAAAAGAAAAAATAGACTAAGAAAATGAGAAAACAACAGCAATAACAACAACAAAAGATCCTGGCCCTAAAAAGCCATTATGATTTCAGGGAAGATTAAGACACAAATTCAGAAGACATTAATATCAAAAAAGGTACAAAGTAAAGCCTCAAAGAAAAAAATGAGTTGCACACAAACCCAACAAGACTTATTGGAAGACTTCAAAAGAGATTTTAAAAATCAATTAAGAGGGAAAGGAAAAATTAGGGAGAGAAATGAGAGGTGATAACAAGAAAACTATGAAAAGAGAATCTATATTGGCAAAACAGGCAAAAAATTCTGAAGAAATAATACCTTAAACAACAGAATTGACCAAATAGTATAAGTAGAAAAAAAACACCAAATAAAAGAATTCTTAAAAGAAAACACCAGAATTGGCCAAATTGAAAAATATGTTCAAAATCTAACTGAAGAAAATAATTCCATAAAAATTTGAATTTTACAAGTGGCTTCATAAGACATGAAAAAACAATAAAACAAGATCATAAGAATTAAAAAAGAAGAAAATGTGAAATATCTCAACAGAGAAATAATTGGAAATAGATCAAGAAAAAAAATTATTTGTCTATCTGAAATCATGGTTAAAAAAAAAGAACCTAGCAATGGCTTTGATATCCTAGAACTAGAGTGTAAAACAGAGATGCAATGAATCCAACAATCACCACCTGAAAGAAATTCCCAAATGAAAACTGCCAGAAATATTATAGTCAAGTTCCAGAGCTCCCCAAGTCAAGGATAAAATATTGCAAGCAACCAGGAAAAAAATAATTTCAGTATCATAGAGTCACAGTCAGGATCATGTAAGATTTAGGAGCTTCTACATTAAGGGACCCAAGGGCTTAGAATATTATATTCTGGAAAACAAAGAACCTTCCAAGAAAAACTGAAAATAATCTTTCTGGGAAAAAAAGTTTTATTTAATGAAAGAGGACTTTTAAACATTCTTGATGAAAGGACCAGAGATGAGTAGAAAATTTGATATTGAAATGTAAGACCCAAGAGAAGCATGACAATGTAGATTTAGAAGGAATTTAATATGGTAAAACTGTTTACATGTCTGTAGGGGAGAATGATACTTGTAACTCCTTAGAACTTTATCATTATTATGACAGTTAAAAGGAGTATACATAAGACAGAGGGTGTAGGTGTGAGTTGACTATGATGGGATAATCTAAAAATATTCAATGATGTAAGAAAGAAGGATGAAATGGGAGAAGGGAGAAGGCAAGGGGAAGAATATGGAAAATTGTCACATATAAAAGAGGTGTACAAGGATGAGTTCTTATAGTGGAGGGGAAAATGGGGGAGATAGTGGGCAATACTTAAACTTCACTCTCATCAGAATTGGCTCAAAGAGTGAATGATATGCACATTCAATTAGATATAGAAACTTTCTTAAGCAAGGGTAGAGAAGGGGCCTAAGAGAAAGAGGTGATAGAAGGGAGAGTGGATGAAAAAAAAGGCAGTGGTTAGAAGCAAAACAGATGACAGAGAGAGAGAGAGAGAGAGAGAGAGAGAGAGAGAGAGAGAGAGAGAGAGAGAGGCAGATAGACAAAAATAAAATAGAAGGTAATATAAGTTAGTAATCATAACTGTAAATATAAATGGGAGGAACTCACCCATAAAATAGAAGCAGATAACAGAATGGTTAAGTAAACAGAATCCAATAACATGTTTATAAGAAACATTATTGAAAAGAGAGACACACGTAGGGTTAAAATAAGGGATTGAAGAAGAATCTGTTATGCTTTAGATGAAGTAAAGAAAAATAAAAGGTCAGAGATAGCAATTATGATACCAAACAAAGCAAAAGCAGTAATCCATCTAATTAAAAGATGTAATCAGGGAAACATTTTGCTAAAAGGTACCAGAGTCAAAGATGTGTAATATCAATAATAACCATATATGCACCAAATGGCATAATATTCAACTTCTTAAATGAAAAGTTAAATTTGTTAGAGGAGGAAATAGATAGTAACACTGT
This sequence comes from Macrotis lagotis, assembly GCF_037893015.1. Classification (NCBI taxonomy): domain Eukaryota; kingdom Metazoa; phylum Chordata; class Mammalia; order Peramelemorphia; family Peramelidae; genus Macrotis; species Macrotis lagotis. The sequence continues at coordinate 1,458,339 of NC_133659.1, forward strand.
ATTAGTGGGAGTCCTCAACTTTCTCCTCTCAGAGTTAGATGAATCTAATCATAAAATAAATAATAAAGAAGTTAAGGGAATGAATAGAATTTTAGAAAAGTGAGATATAATAAACCTCTACAAAAAAGAACGAAAATAGAAAAGAGTATACCTTTTCCTCAGCTGTACGTGTACCATATCTTAGGACAAAAAAAACTTCATAAACGAATGCATCAAATCATGAATATTAAAAGTATTCTTTTTCATACACAAGGTAGTAAAAAGCCATGGGAATGTATATTAAAATTATTGCAAATCAAATCATTTAATTCTAAAGAATGAGTGGGATAAAGAACAAATGATAGAAACAATCAATAAAGAGAATGACAGTAATGAGATAACATACCAAAATTTGTGGGATGTAGCCAAAGCAGTATATATATAAAAATTTATATCTTAAAACACTTATATCAATTAAATAAAGGGTAGACCAAATAATTGAGATGCAATTTTAAAAAAACCCAGAAAAAATAAATTCTAAATCTCTAATACACATCAAAATAAAAATCTTGAACATCAAAGGAGAGATGAATAAAATTGAATGCAAAAATATCATTGAACTAATAAATAAAGTTAGGAACTGATTTTTATGAAAAAAAACTAATAAAGAGGCAAAGCATTATTTGATTTGTTTTAAAGAAATAAAAAAGCAAATCAAATTGCCAGTATCAAAAATGAAAATGGTGAATGTACTAGCAATGAAGATGAAAATAAAATGAGTATTGGGATCTATTTTTGAACAATTATATGCCAATAAATTTAGCAATCTAAGTGAAATGGATGAATAATTGCAAATATGAATTGTCCAGACTAACAGAAAAGGAAATAGAATAGTATAAATAATATTCTATAGAATGCTCTAATGTAATGAATATCTCTATCTTAGAAAAGGAAATTGAAAAAACCGTTAATGATTCCTCCACAAAAAAGTTTCTAGTATAAGATGGATTATTCTACAATACATTTAAAGAACAATTAATTTCTATAAAATCTAGTAGGAAGCATAGACCAAAGAAGGAAGTCTATCTATCAGTATCTTTTTATGACATATATATGCCAACACCTTAATAGTTTTTCAAAAAGAAAACCAAAGTAGCTATACTTAGAAGGAAAGTAAGAAACTGGGGCAAAATTTTTACCACAAGTTTCTCCGACTAAGACCACCATTTCTCAAATATTTAGTGACCTGAGTCAAATTTATAAGAACGAGTCATTTCTCAATTGAAAAATTGACCAAAGAATATGAGCAATTTTCAGAAGAATCAAAGTTATCTGGAGTCATATAAAAGTGCTCTAAATCACCATTGATTAGAGGAAGACAAATGAAAACAACTCCAAGTACCACCTATACCTATCAGATTGAATGACTTGATTAAAAATGGAAAAATGACAAATTTGGGGTGATGTAAAAAAGCTTTTCACCCTAATGTACTATTGGTACAGTTGTGAACTGGTCCAACCATTCTGGAGAATAATAATTTTGTATTCTATCTGAAAGTTATAAAACTGTGCATATGTTTTGATGTGGTAATATAAGTTTGTTTCCCAAAGAAATTTTAAAAATCCATAAAAGGGCATATATGTGCAAAAATGTTTATAACAGCTCTTTATGTGGTATTAAGGAATGAGAAATTGAGGCAATGCCTATCAATTGGGGAATGATTGAACAGTCTGTGGTATATGATTGTGATGGAATACTATTGTATTATAAGAAATGACAAGCAGGATGATTTCAGAAAAACCTGAAAGTCCTTTTTTGATTCCATGCAAAGTAAAGTGACCAGAACCAGGATAACACTGTACAAAGTAACAGCAAAATTGATTAACAACTATGAATTATTTTGCTTTTCTGATCACTACAATGATTCAAGAGAATTTTGGAAGAGTTGATGAAAAATACTATCTACTGATGGAATATGAGTGCAGAATGAATCACTTTTTTTTCAAAATAGTTAATATGGAAATATGTTTTGCATGATTTCATATGTGTAATGATATATTTTCTCTGTCTTCTCAATGGTTGGGGCAGAGGCAGGAGAGAGAGGACATTCAGACAGAGAGAGACAGAGACAGAGAGACTGAGACAGAGATTGAGACAGAGACAGAGACACAGAAACAGAGGACAGAGAAAGTTAGATTAGAGACAGACAGAGAGATGGAGACAGAGAGAAGAGAGACAGAGACTGACAGAGACAGAGAGGCAGAGAGAGACAAAGAGACAGAGAGGCAGAGGCAGAGCCAGAGGCAAAGCCAGAGCCAGATACAGAGAGATAGATGATAGATAGAAAGATAGATGATAGATAGATAGATAGATAGATAGATAGATAGATAGATAGATAGATAGAGACAGAGACAGAGACAGGGGGGGAAATTCAGAACTCAAAATTTAGAAGGTCAAAGTAAATAAATAATACATATGAGAAAAAATAAACAAGTGCTGATATTTGCAATAGATTCTATAACTAGGTCCTTTGGGAGGAGGAGGGATATTTAAATTAAAGACTAAAAGTCTTGATGGAGGTGACAAAGAAGATGAGGAGGAATAAAAGGATCATAGTATGTCAAATTGAGGGCAAGCCTTTGACTCTAGAAGACCCCACCTTTAACATATATTGCCACATAAATGACTACCTTACTCTCTCAATGCCTTCAGATATCTTACTGATGTTTACAAAGGCGTTGTTACTCTGTCTTGGTGAAGGGAATTTCCACACTAGGAGTCAATGAAACAACAGATTGGGACCAAAAATAACTCTAACTTGAGCTGAAAACAAATCCTCAAATACTAATTTTGGTTAATAATAATTCCCTCACCTTGGATAATTTTATTTTAAAGTTAGCAGGTGATTTAAATCATCTCTATGTTTACAAAGAGTCTGAGATGAACTGCCAGAACACTCTAGCACTGGAAAATTGGAATACATGGCTTGGGGATAAGGAAGGATACTGAAAGGCTCTCTCTCTTTGGGAGTAGCCTCCACCATTCAGCAACAGTGATGTGTTGGTGGGTCCCCTTAGGGAACACATAAACACTTGGCAGGGTTCAACCATTTGGCAAAGCTGCCTAGGAGCCCCCATGTTGTGCTCTCATTTCAAGCTGTCTCCCTCCCCTTAGCTGATCTTGATCATAAGTGCCCTACTGAAAATCCCTTAGTGTGGCTCTAAAAGCTTCGACAGGAGGATTAGGGGGAGGGTTGTGTGCAGTGGAATGGCCAACAAGAGAGTCAGGGACAAGAGAAGGTCAAATATGGAGAGCAGCTATGCACACAACTCAAAAGTTGGGAAAATTTGATGCAACTTCAAAAAGTTATAATGATTCACTGTTGCCATTTCGGCTTCTCTGCAGGTCAAAGGGGGGAACGTTGGGGATTTGACAATGTCTTAGGAAAGGAGTGATAAAAAATGACAGTTTTCTCTATGGAAACTCTCTCTACTTATTTTTTAAACTGTATTTTAAAAATACAGAAAAAGTTCCACCAGCAATTTTGTAAAATAAAAAACAAAAATCACAAAACTGCTATGGGGATATCACTTAACAGGCTGCCTGAACAGCAGTAATGACAATAATGCCCCAAATACTCATATCTCATCAATAGCCCTCATTCTTTTCAATGATTCAATCAATAGAGCAAACAGACATTTTTGGGGAACCCTAGTGATATTTCAGTTACTCTGAAGGAGTGAGAAGAGAAATGGCAAAATGAGGGAGTTCTTATCTTTAGGAAACATATTCAAATGGGGTACCCAACAAATAACAGGGATTTTTGTGAGGGAAAGGAGCTTTTGTTTAGGCAAGTTTCAGGGATTGTGGATGGAGCCATTCAGAAGTACATAATATTCATGGAGTTCTTAGTATGGGGCTTGACATATTGTAGCCCCAATGGCTATAAGGCTAGAGGCTCCCATAGCCTCTTTATAGAAGATATGCAATCCCAGTCCTCTCTTCATTTACCGCCAACTGGTAATGGTTACACCCAATACCAAAATTCCTATTGTAGTGGAGATGGCTTCACTCCCTCCTCAATCCCCTCAGTGGCTCCTGACCCTCTGATTGGAGGGGATCCTGCCATTATGTCCCCTTTAGGAGAGGGTGCAAAGTTCCAGCCGTCTCTTCATTTTCTACCAGCTACTCTGCTTGGTTTTGACTTCGTCTTTATTATCATGCCCCTCTCCTAGTCCCATTTTTCAGTTTCTTTTTGGTGTGTCTTGTCTTTCCTCATGGACATTGTAAGCTCCTTGAGGGCGAGGATTAGCTTTCTTCTTTTAAATTTTATTTTACCATTGTTTAACAAGAAACTGGCATTCATCAGACTCTTAATAAATGTTCATTAAATCATAATATATGTCTGTTCCTGTCCCCTTCCTTAGATTGTCATGTGCTTCCCAGTAGCAATGATAATATTGATTGTTCCTTGAGCTAAAGGTGTTTGGGAGTGATAGTTTACCTGGGTAGGATTACTGGCTGCTCATGCTGGCTAAGTCCTGTTGTCTTGGAGAGTCATTGGATGGGTGGAAGCTTTATATAGAATACAGTTCACCAACCATACCATATGACTCTTATCCAAGTCTGTCCTGTGTTTGTTTGCCTCAAGCGATCCACCTTTTAACCCTCCGACTCCAAAGCTCTAACCAAATACTACCCTCCCTTTCCTCTGTGCCTTCTAGAATGCTTTTCCATGAGCAGCAGATTTGCCTTCAATCTAAATCATTTCCTGTCCCACCCCTTCCATTTTCTAGCTATTTAGAAACATGACTTCCTTTGAGATGTACAAAGCCTCTCTGGCTTTCCGATACTAGCTACACCTTCACTCATTCTCCTCTGCTCAATGACCTAGGTCAGGGAGTTGGAATACTCCTTGCTCTCTACTGCCACTTCCAATTTCTTTCCCTCTCTCCATCACTAAGTAACCTCTCTTCCTTTGAGGTTCATGTTTTCCATATCTGCCAATCAAAATACTGGTGGTTGTTGTCAGCATACTTCCAGGTCATTCTACTTCCTTCTTCAGGTTTTCAGTACATGGCTCACAATTTTTCTCTCCTCTCTAGAGCCTGCCCTCCTTGTAGGAAATGTCAAGATTCATAATGACTCCCCCTCCAACAACCTAGGCCCCCCTTCTCTCCTCTGTCATTCCCCCCTCTAGTCAGGACCTCATTACTTCACACTTAGGCTATTGTAATAGCTGCTTTTAGGACTGTGTGTCCAATCTCTCCCCACTCCACTTCATCCTGCAGTCACAATAGGGAGTTTGTTAAAGCCCAGGTCTCCCCATGTAACCCTTCTGCTTAATGAACTCCAGTGGCTAGCTAATTGCCTCCAGGATCACATGCTCTTCAACCCAATGACACTCACCTGGGCTATTCCACAAATCAGATACCTCTTCTCCTTCTCTGAGCACTTTCTCTGGCTAGCTCCCTCTGCTCCCAATGCCTGAAATGTCCTCCCTTCTCATCTCTGTGGACTGGCTTCTGGTGAGTTCCAACTAAAATTTCATCATCAACATCCCCCACTCCCCAGTTCCTCTTTTTCCTCAATGCAATTAGTTTGTCCATATTGGTTTAATTGATGTCTCCCCTATTAGACTGAGCTTTTTGGGAGCCGGGGCTGACTTTTCCTTTTCTTTCTATCCTCAGTGCTTAGAACATTGCCTGTTAGTGGGAGGTACTTCCTAAGTGCTTGTTTCCTTTTTTCCTGGAACTACCAATCTGCAAACCAGTGTGTGTCTCCAGTATCTCTATGGCCATGAATAGAACTAAATTAATGTCAATCTAATGAGGTAATGCTCTAACAATTCAGGAACAGGCACTCCTCCGCCAATATGGATCACAGTTGTCAGACCATTTGTGTGAGGTATTGGTGACAAAACCATGTCTTATGATCAATGGGCCTGGGATGAGCTTTTCTGAATCTCCCTGGCCTGGTCCTTTAGTAAGAGATGCAAACCCCATCCTAGGCCTGATCACAATGCTCTCCCAGGTGGGTAAGTCTTCGTTTAATCAGGCTTATCTTTATGCCACAAGAGGGACATCTAAACAGTAATCCCCTAAAATGTACTCTGAGCAGAGTTTATATATATACATATATATATATCATATTTATTACATATTATGATATAGTTATTATGATTGATTATTTTGTTTATTTACTTATTTATTTTGTTTGATTCTTTATTTATTAAGTACCCAAGGGACAGGGTGACAGTGGACAAAAATCCTGACCTGAGAGCTAGGCAGAATGGATTCAATTTCTGACTCTGAGTACTACTGGCTGTGTTACCCTGGGTACATGCCATCTTTTAGGCTGCTGGACAGATCTCTAAGATTATAAGATGAAAAGTGTCAAAATGCATAATTAGATGGAGTTGCCCAAGAGTCCCTGGATATACTTTGTCTCTTCTTGAACAACCTGGAGAAGCAGAGCCACATAGTGAGAATGCCTTGCTCTTGGAATCTGGAAGCTAAAGGTTTAAATCCCCTTCAAAACACTTATGGATTATGTGACCCTAAGTCTCAGTTTCCTAATCTGTAAGATGAGGCAATTGGACTCAGGCACCTCTTAGGTCCTTTATAGCATTTATATCTCAATGAGAGGGCAGCAAGTCATTTGTGGATTGAGAGCTGCGCTTCAGTCAAGTAGGCCTGAGTTACTAATCCGACCTTTGACAAGTCCTAGCAATGTGACTAGACAAGCTGCCCAAGCGGGGAGGTCCCCCCTAGAGTGCTCTCTATGCCACAAGGATAACAGTTCCTCGGTACTCTCAGTATCTCTAGGTGGCCAATAGAGGAGGGGAGAAATACAGCAGTTGTTAAGGTGCAATTATGAGGACTTCATAATGAACAATAGAGAAGTCTAATGTGTACAAGTCAACAACTTCTGCTCTAAAAAAGGACACTGCAAGAAATTGGGGGGGAGGGAGGGATGTGGAAAGATCTAAGATTTTAGAAAAGTGAGAGGAAGTGGAGAAGGAGAAAAGCAATGAAAAGGAGACATAAGAATAAATCAATCAGGCCAAATGAGGATGAAAGGTAATGTGAACGTCTGAGAAAGCTTTCCAAAGAAAAAGCAGTAGAGAGAAGCTCACTAATTAGGGAGAGAGAGAAGTCCAAATAATCATTCAAAACTAGATGTGCTGTGAAATTTTAGTTTAAGAAGGATACTAACTTCAAAACAAGTGTGCATCATGAATGGACAGCCAATTAAGCCTGGGTATGGTAAATTCCACAATAATCAAGGGCAGCAAAGGCTGATTGGAGGCTGCACATTCATACAAGGACCATCCAACTGGTTAAATAGAGGTTTATTGGCATTGACAGCTTCTGGCACGGGCACCCCTGGGGGGGACAGTCAGCCCATCAGCCCCCAAATAACTACTGATGAGTTGGAGGGAGTTTGGGTTGCTGAGACTGAAATATGGGGAAAGTGAGGAAAAATAATAGGGGAGAGAGAGAAGGCATCTACCTCCAAGTAAACAAGGAAGAAATAGAAGAGATGAGGTTTTATTTTATCCTCTTCTTTTGCTAGCACAAGGATCTCACAAGGAAAGGAGATGGTCTTGAGAAATTGTAAATTTATTCTGGATGTGAAGGGAGCTTGCCTAATCATGATAACCACAGAAATTCAAATAATTGCATTAAAGGTCTAAGAGGTCATCTAATCCTAGGTTCTCGGGATTATAGACTTAGAGCAGGAAAGATCTTATCAACTATTAAATCCTTCCTCCTTATTGTATAGATGAGAAACTTGAGGTCCATTTCCTTGGGATCTGGCACTTGCTTCTTTTTCCGTTAGATGGTACAGAGGCCAACTAATATTTTTATTCATCTCTTATTCATTTCCCAGGGCATTTTCCAGTTCTGATGTTCCAGTTTTTCCTGCAAATATTCAATTCCCCAAATCCACTCCTTTCTCTTATTTATGACAGGTGACATTTTTTTTTTTTACTATTATTATGTTTTTATCAATGTCTTTCTTTGGATCATTCCTAGTTTTCCACAGTCTTCTTTCACGGAGAGACATCCCAATTGATTAATACATTGAAAAAGTCCAAAAGCATGGACAGTGTGCAACCTTGTGAGCCACCCCTTCCATAAAGGGGTAAAGTAAGTATATCTTCTCATATCTCTTCTTGCAAACCATGCTTAATCTGTATAATTTTGCCATATTCATATTTGACTCTGGGTGCATAGTTTTTTCTCCAGAGTAGAAATCATATTCTTTTCTTGATGCTCAACTTCATTCTGCATCAGTTCATGTAGATATTTCCTTGCTTCTCTGTGCTCATCACACATCGTATCTTACAGTGTCATAATATTCCATTATAGTCAAACACCACCTTTTATTTAGCCATTCTTCATTCATGGGTGTTTGTTTCCAGTTCTTTTCTATCTCAAAAAGTGCTGCTGTAATATTTTGGTGTATATGGCAACTTTCTTATTATCTATGGCTTTCTAAAAGTCTAAGAATGGAATTTCTGGGTCAAAGGCTATGAACATTTCCATCACTATTTACATAATTTCAAAAACACTTGCTCCAAATCACCAGTCCATCAACCATGCATCAGTGATCAGTGTGCTTCTCTTCGCACAAACCCTCCAATATTAAGTATTGTCATTTTCATTCCCCTTTGCCGATTTGCAAGGTATTGGTAATACTATTGCTAATGTTTTTGATATTCTTTCATGTTAGTTATATCAGCAGCTTCATTCTTCATGTACTCATTGATAGTTTGCAATTCTTCTTTTGAGAAGGAGCAGGTGCTTTTTTATTTTGTAATTGGTTTATATTGGTTTCAACCTGTAGTTCTGGACTTGTACACATCCCAGGTAAATAAAAATTATTCATTTCATTAATGAGTTTGTTGAGAATTAGCTATCCTGCAAGAATGTCCTGGGACTCTTGCCTTTGAAAATAGGAGGTGGTTTTAACTCCCTAGTCCTGGGAAGTATCTCTGGAGGAGACATGAAATGGGGACATCTGGCAATACTGGAGATGGGATCAGAGTGAGAGGAAAAAGTCTGGGATGATGAAGAGCAGCAAAGGAGAGTACTTAGGAGACAGGGACTTAGGAGAAGTAGCAGTGGTCATTCTCAGGTGACCACAGGCAGAGAACTTACCCCAGTTTTACATTGGTCCTTTAGCTCTTGGTAGCGTTTACTGTTCAAAGTCTTCAAGTCAGTTCCAAAATGAAGGACTGACTATTTATTGCTGGAACCCTAAGCTGTAGAGGTCAATTAAGTAAGACTCCTGAATTCAAGGTGTTCCCAATATACAATGCAGATCAATAACAAAAAAAGAAAATTTTTCCCAAAAGGGACTCATGATCTCATCCTGGCTTGTTATGATTCTCCATGGAGTTTTTCAAAGGGCTCATCCTCAGACCTTCTTCTGTCTTCTAGGAAGGAAGCTATTGACTGCAAGCTTAGACTATATCTCAGTGACGCTGGAACCCAGGTTCTTGAATCCAACAGGCTTGTTGCCCCTCCCCCAGTTACCATCCACCGATACTCTGGAACTGAGACCAGGGATGGTGTGGTCACACTCTAAGATGGCTGAAGTTTTTTTGTGTAACTCCAGAGTGGGGCTGAAAATAAAGAAGACCTGTGGGAAGCCTTTGCTTTTGATGCTCTCAGCCTCCCTTCTATCTTGTCCTTATAATCTGTGAAAGTGGTGGTTTGAGGAATGAAACTTGTTAGACAAAGCAATAGGAGGCAGGTTTCCTCTCCATGCATGGAAAGCTCTCATAATCAGAGCTACCCCAAATGCTGAAGACAGTCTCCCAAGAGAGGGGCTTTCTCTCACTGGAGTTCTTCAGGCAGATGAAAAGCTGGGATGGCACTCTCAGGGTCCTGTTGGAAACCCTGTGGAGAGAATTCTTGGGAGGAGAGACAAAGATGTCCAAAAGGGTCCACTCAATCTCTCTATCCACTTTCAAACAACCCCAAGAGCCTTTGCCTGTACTTAAAAGAAACAAACAGAAAACCCTGCAGCTTCACCCAATCTCTCTTAACCTACCATATTCTATCTCTCCTTTCTTTCAACCTGAACTCCCAGAAAACATTCTCTATTGAGCAATTCATTTTTCATTTCCTACTTTTCAACCTCTTGCTATCTGAGCCCTGTGACCCCCACCCCTCCCCTAATATTGAATTCAATCTGCTTTCTTGAAGTGCAATCAATATTTGTTTCTTGCTAAATTTAGACTTCCTTGCCTTTATTTCTTCTTGCTGGACCTCTCCACAAAATGTGACTCTGCTAACCACCCTGTCTCTTTGGGTATCTTTGTCTACCAGGCTTTTTTCCTTTCTTGATTTTCCTCCTTCCTTTCTGATCCCTCCTTGTCAGTCTTTGTTGGATTAGAATCCATATTCCAATCCTAGACACAATGACCCCCCTCAGAGTTCTGTCCTTGCCTCCCTTCACTTCACTCTCAATATTCTCTTTGCCAGGAGTCCTCTTGGTTCAAACAGGACCTGTTATTATCTCTATACAGATCAGTCCTGGATCTAAGAACTGAACTCTGTTCTGTTTCCTAAACACCCCCTCTACATTTCCAAACAGAGAACTTTTTTGTTTTTGTTTTTTGCAAGACAATAGAGTTAAGTAACTTGCCCAAGATCACACAGGTAGGTAATTATTAAGTGTCTGAGGTCAAATTTGAACTCAGGTCTTCCTGACTTCAGGGCCAGTGCTCTACCCACTGTGCCACCTAGCTGCCGCTCAGAGAACCTTTTTTGTTCATTTCTGTCACAGGCATCTCAGAGTTCAGGTAGCCAAAGCAGACCCATGTTCTTAATTTTGACTCTGTAATTGCCTCTCTAGAATCTTTATTAGATCGCAGATCAGCTGAAAGATGGATCATTTTATTTCTTTTGGATGATATTCCCTTAATTTCTTTCTCTTGTCTTATTGACAAAACCAAGATTTCTAGTGCTCTGTCAAATAAAAGGAGTGATAATTCACTTACTTGCTATGCCTGATCTTGTCCTCCATATGTATAATGCTCACAAATGATTTTAGACATATATAATTTGTCATTTTAAGGAAAGACAGTATATAAATACTTCGTTCCTCCCCTCTCCCTCTTTGGTTTAAAAGATAAAACCCATTGAGAGACATGTAGATCAAGTAATGAACAGAGTTCTGGATTTGGAGTCCTGAAGACTTGAGTTCTAATTTGCCTCAGAACTTACTTAAAACTATGTAGCCCTGAGAATATCACCTTAACTTCTTTAAAATCAGTAATCTGGACTGGATGGCATGATCCAGTGATTGATCTGAATGACATCTCCCCTAACTGATTCCTGTCTTCCTCATCATTCTTAACATCTCTCATCTCCTCTCTTTCATACTTCTCACTGTGATTAAGGCACCCTCAATTTTTCTTTCTTGATGCTTCTTTTTTTTGTTTTGCAAGGCAATGGGGTTAAGTGGCTTGCCCAAGGCCACACAGCTAGGTCATTATTAAGTGTCTGAGACTGGATTTGAACCCAGGTACTCCTGACTCCAGGGCCGGTACTTTGTCCACTGCGCCACCTAGCTGCCCCTTTCTTGATGCTTCTTTTGAAGGACCACCTTTGCTTTTGATGTACCTAATCTTCTTTCTGTTCACATGGTCATTGCCTACCCATGTTTCAAGAGCCTTATGAATCCATTTTTGACCTTGACAATAATGTAATTTGTCAAACTACACTCAACATGTCATGCACATGGGTCTTGCCTTGGAAACATTGATGTATATTCACATTTCACATGGAATTAAAATATTCACATACTTTGACTATTCAATAATTACTAATATAGACAGTTTGGTGGCACAGTGAATAAAGTGCTAGACCTGGAGTCAGGAAGACAAGTTCAAAACCAGCTTCATACACTCATTCACTATGGAACCTGGCCAGGTCACTTAAGCTCATCTGGTAAAGGGACATAATAATGTATTTAACCTCCAAGTTGTTGTGAGTTTAAAATTAGATATTCTTCCTAAAGTGCATTGCCAACCTCAAAATTATATATGTATATATATGTATATATATTTATAATATACATATACTAGTTAGCATTATTATCATCTGTAGATTGGTATCTTTAATCATTTTATTTTTCTGTTGTGGATGGAGAGGACCATTTCTTTTGACTGTATCTTGCTCTTATGGACACCTCTGGACTTCTGCTTCCCAGTCTTCCTTCAAGATTCAGCTCAACCACTCCCTAATCCCCCATTCCAAGAGGCCTTTCCTAGTCTCTCTCCCCCTTCTAAGAGGATAATGATTTCCTCTCTTGGCTTCCCATCACCTCTGTCTATACCATTTATCCTGCAGCATAGATGGACCTTACTGTGGATTGGATTTTCTTTCTCATTAGGATATGATGCCCTTGAGGGCATGAAATAGATGTTTTCTTTTGGTTTTGGTTTGGTTTTGCCTTTGGTTTTCAATCCTCAGAGTTGAACATAGGGCTTGATGTGTAGTAGGTATTTAATAAATAAGAGCTGGCTTGACACAAACTAGAACCTTTGGGCACATTACCAGTACACAGGTGACATCCACAAGTGTTCCTGCTCTTCCCCAGGACATGGTCCTCAACATGGCTCTTGCACATTAAGCACATAATTGCTTAAAGCCATTAGAGAGGCAATGTGTCACAGGGAGGACCTAAGTTCAAATCTTAGCTCCATACCTAATTTCTGCTTGGCCTTGGGCAAGTCATAAAATGTTCTTAAACCTTAGTTTTCTCATTTGTAAAATAAGTAGGTTAGCCTAAGTCATAGTTCTAAGTCGAAATCTAGGATTTTGTGATGTGAGGATCTGTGGGTTTGGGAGTGAAACTCTGGACTATATTTGATTTTGACTGGTAAAATAGTGATTAATTTAGTAGAATTTCACTGGGTCTTGTCCTTCTAAACCTTATTTAACCCTAGATGGTTTTGTCCCAAACTTTCTTCTTCTTCATATTTTTGGGGGTTCATACAAGACCTGCTTCGTAATGGTTTGGTCTTTTGCCTTATTACTTTAGCATTCACATCTAAGATCTACAAGGTGAGTGATGTATGGAATTGGGGGGGGGGGTGAAACTTCTCACATGTGAAATCCAAGGTGGACTTGGTGCACTCTAGAAACATCTTCAGTCCTTCCTTCCAAGCCTGGATCCCCACCTGGTGCCAAGTGAGAAGTTCTCTGGGTGTTTATTATACCCTCTGTAGGATCCTTATGACTATCCCCAAGAATAGTGGGCTGACATGACGCCCATCTCTATCCTGATCATGCTCCCCTTTTCTAGTCCTCCTTAAATGACTCCTTTGACTGCAACAGAAATATTTATGAATTTCCTCCATCGTAAAAAATTGATCTGTCCTTCAACCTCTTTCACTAGCAGATTGGAGTTTGAATTTGATTTTTAGGTTTTATGGATGTGCTTTTCTTTCCACATCACTAAAATTTCCAGATGGGGTCTTTAATAGTAAAACAAAACAATTAAACAAAACTAATAGTACATGAAAATGTGTGCAACATGTGTAGAACTTTCCCAATCTCTCTATTTTAAAGTGTTTTTGAACTAATCTATTCTCTTTCCCCCCTTTTCATTGAAAAAAAGAGAAAATAAAAACAAATTCTTTGTTGGTTACATAAACTATATCAATCTATTTAATATTTACACTTCTGTATGTGTTCATATGCATAGAGCTGCATCTATGTATGAATATCCAAATGCATGCATGCATGCATGTATGTATGTATATGTGTCTTATTCTGTACCCAACATCCATCACATCTTTATTAGAAGATGCTGGAGAGCAAACTTCATACTCAGACTTCAGGAATCATGAATGGGGATGGTATTGCTCATATTTCTTTTAGTTTTCAAAATTATTTTATATTGTGATTGCTTTATAGATTGTTCCCCTAGTTTTGCTCATTTTATTCTTTACCATTTTTAAAAAGTCTTAAAATTGTTCATTTAAAAACTGGATGTTATGCTACAAATGATTTTGATTCTGTCCACTTCACTCAGATTCTAATCTTTCTGTCTTTCTGAAATCTTCTTTTCTTCTGGCACTTGGTCTCCATCAGATTCAGAGATCACAGCTTATTTAGCCATTCCTCGATTGATGGGCATGCCTTTATTTGCCAGTTTTTGTCACCACAAAAAGATTTGCACACACACATATATGTAAATTATGTATAATTAGGGCCTTTCCACTTTCTTTCATTTCTTCTCACTATCGATATAGTAGCTGTATAGCTGTGTCAAGGGGCATGCACTATTTGATTACTTCTCATGCATCATTTTAAATGACTTTCCATAATAATTGTGCCTATTCACAGGCCACCAAAAGGGCATTAACTGACCTATTTTCTACAGCCCTTCTCATTTTTGCCATTTTCTTGTTTTGTTCTCTTTGCTAATCTGATGAGTAGAAGGTGCATTATTAGAATTGCTTTAATTCACATTTCTCTAATTGTTTATGACCTGGAGCATTTTCATATAGAACACCTTGGGTTCTTCACTTGAGAACTGCCTCTTCATATTCTTACAGTTGAGGAAGACTCATTCTCTATAAATTTGAATCAGTTCCTTATATACCTTTGATAAAAGACCTTGATCAAAAAAAATTCTAGCAAATAATTTTTCCTAGTTAGCAATTTCCGTTTCAGTCTTAGCTTTCTTGATTTTGTTGGATGAAAACATTTTTTATTTTATTATTTTTAAATTTTTTTCATTTACTTTATACTGAGTTTAAGTAATCAAACAAACATTTCCATAACATAGTAGAATAAAAAAGATGATTGCCCATGAAATTGCAAATCTACCACATACAACTTGCTATTCCATTTAAAATATAATAAAAAAGTTCATATGTAACTTTCTTACTTTTTTCCTGTTGCCTCTCCCTCCACATGCCATTCTTTACATATTTATAGTTATTAGTTCTTTGGATGCAGACACTGTCTTCCTCCATAGTTCTTTTGTAGTAATTTGGGTATTTTATGTAAACAAAATTATCCATTTTAAGTTTAGGCAATCTCCTTTCCTCTTTTATTTGGTTTTGAATTTTTTTTTCTACCCATAAAGCTGAGGTAATTTTGTCTATATGTGTCAAATTTGCATATGTTATGACCTTTAGTGTTAAAGTCCCATACCCATTTGCTGGTTATCTTGATATAAGGTGTGAAGGATTGGTCTAAATTTAATCTTCTTCCATTCAATTTTCCCAGGAATTTTTATTCAAACAGTTGGTTTTTATTCTAGTAGCTGGAGTCCTTGTGTTAATTGTAGCTGGACTGTCCAGAACATTGGCTTCTCCATGTTCTATATGTAATCTGCTTCCTGAGCAAGCTCTCTGGTTTTTAATCAGTACCAGACTGTTGCTTTAGAATAAGCTTTGAGATCTGGCACTGCTAGGTCCTCTTTATTCTTACATCTTTTCATAATTTCTCATGAGATTTTGACCTTTTATTACTCTATATGATATATGCTATTTTTTTCCTGATATGATAAAGAAAGTCTTTGTTATCTCATTGGTATGGCACTGAATAGACAAATTAATTTAGATATTATTGTCATTTCTATTCTATTGATGTAGTCTATCCACAAGCAATGAATATTTTTCTAATTATGTTGTTGTGGTTGTTGCTGCCATGTCTGACTTTGGGGGGTTTTCTTGACAAAATGACTGGAGTGGCTTGCCATTTATTTCCTTCTCCAGCTCATTTTACAGATGACAAAACTGAATCAAACAGGGTTAAGTGACTTGTCCAGGGTCATGAAGATAATGTTGCAGACAAACTGAAGAACAGCCTCAGTGACATCTAAGTTCTTTGAGGACAGAGACTGTGTTGCTTTTCGTACTGGCATTTCCTATGCTTAGAAACCCAGGAAGCAGCTAAGAAATAATCTTCATTCATCCTAAATTCCTTGAAGATTGGGATTGTTTTGACTTGTCTTCATATCTTAGGAACTTAGTTACCCATTTCTTACTATTCACTTTTTGAATGAATGAATAGTTGAGTTGAATCAAATAAAATTCCTCTTTCTCCTTCATGTCAGACTATTTTTGGGGATTCTACCATTCATCCAGAAAAATCAGAAGTCAAAGGGCAGATAGTCAAGAGATCTCCAAGGGTGAGGGCTTTTGGAGAGTCAGACTATCTCTGAAAAGAACCTTGTGTATGGAGTATGAAGACCTGGGAAGAATGCAATGGAAAGCACATGCTAAAGGTGAAGAATATTCCAGTCACTCTTAGCCACTGCAGCCCTTTCCTCTCCTCTCTTTCAACCTTGTAAACAGGTTTAGCTATGCCACCAAAGCAATCCATTCTTAAGGTTTAGCTAAGACTGTTTCCATGGGAAAGCCTATTATTTCCCTGGACATTCAGTAGCTTATGATTTAAACTCTCTAGTGAATTCAAGTCTGCCCATCTTGGAAAGGTGATATGGTGCTCAGTTCCTGGAAAAAGACAGTTTGCTCCTTCCAAATATATCCTTTTTTCTCTTTCTCATTCAGAGGAATACGTTTTTCACTAAAGCTGCCAGGACTGCTTTGCCAACTAATGCTATGGCACTGTTAAATAGAATAGACAAAACCCTTTAAGCTGCACAATATGAGAGGCAGCATGGCACAGTGGGTAGAGAGCCAGGTTTAGATGCAGGAATAATAATAGCTAGCATTCAAACAGGACTTAAAAATTTGCAAAGTGCTTTGTGGCTCCCAATACCTTTGGGAAGTAGGGCTTATTTTCACCCATGTCTTGCAGATGAGGAAACTGAGGCAAATGGCTAAAGTGACTTTTTCAGGGTCATACATCTAGGAAATGTCTAAGGCAGGATTCAAATTTAGATCTTCCTGACTTCAGCTTAACTTTATATTCAATACGCCAATGAATTAACCAGGAAGACTTGGGTTCAAGACTCACCTGAGATACATGATAATGATATGGATTTGGGCAAGTCCCATAATGTCCAGGATCCCAAACAATTCTTTGAGGAAACAAATTGCAATGTAAGGACCAATCAGCATTCTTTGAGTTCTTTACATCATGAAACCATAAGTCTTGACCCAAGGGCAAACATATATAACTGCATCATTTCAAGCCCAATAGAGTCTCTACACAACCATCCCCACTAGTTTGTCAATAATGCCCTTTAGATGCCTGGGTGGAGGAAGTGGAGACTGTGGAGGGGAGACAATAGAGTCCAGGATAAAGAATATTTCTGTTCTGTCTCTGGAGAGTTGGAAGGTACCTCAGAGGAAAGTGGAAAAAAAGAAGACATCCTCCAACATCCCTGATTACATAATGCCCGGGAAATCTCTCTCCTCCCTTCCACCTGCCAGGTTCCCATGGTTCCTTTGAGTCTCACCATGGATCCACTTTCAGTAAGTAGCCTTTCATGGTTCTCCTTCATTTTAGGCCCTTCCCCTTGCTGATCATCTCCAATTTATTTTTAGCTCACTTGCTTATACAAAGTTGCTTGAGTGTTATCTCCCCATTAGACTGGGCACTCCTTGAGGGTAGATGCTTTCCTTTGCCTTTCTTTGGGTTCCCAGCACCTGACACAATGCCTTTCATATGATAAGCTTAATTGCTTCCCAGTTGATTCCTAGCCATGCCTCTGTTCTCTGCTATGTTCCTCTCACCCACTCGCCCATGCTAAGCCTGCCAGGAAACCTAGTTCCCTACTCCCTCTCTCTCTCTCCCTCTGTCTTTAACTCCCAGACCTTCTGCTTCCAAACAGTCTCTCTGGCTGAGCCCAAAGCCACATACGGTAGTTAATGGCAGCAATGGGCAGAACTCTTCGAGGATTATTGATGACTGGGCCCACACTCTGCCCGGCAGCATTTTAACAGCATGAAGCACATACCAGGCTCTCCAGCTTGCCTGGTCCCATCTCCTGCTCTGGGATATAACTAGAATGTTTCCAGTTTTTTCCCAGTACAACAGCTTCACAACTTCACAAACACACTCATCACAAAATTAATTGTTGCTGTGATATCATCTGGAAAAGCAAACACAATAGTGCTCTATAAAGCAAGACCACATCAAAACTCAAGGCGAGCATAATGTTTACATCCACCTTTAAATCGGGCCAAGGACAGAACGGTATGCTGATGTATATCTGTACAGGTGGATAGCTTTCCTTCTAAACAAATTTTCTTGAAAGAACTGGATGATAAATTCTCCCTCTTCACAATTTCCACTGTTGCTGTTTAATCATTTTCAGTCCTGTCTGACTCTTTGTGACCCCTTTTGGGTTTTTGGGATGAAGCTACTGGAGTGGTTTGACATTTCCCTTGCCAGCTCTTTTTACAGATGAGGAAACTGAGGCAAACAGAGCTAAGTGACTTGCCCAGGGTCATATAGCTAGTAAGTATCTGAGGCTGGATTTGAACTCATGAAGATGAGGTTTCCTGACTTCAGATCAGAGTTCTATCTGTGCCACCTACCTGCCCCATAGACTTTTAGTTGACAAGATTTGTTTCATAACAGAATCTACCCCTGCAAGCCTATTCTGGAACAAAGTCTCTTCTCACAGAAGACTTATGTAATAAAGGCTGGTGCCCAATTTTGTCTTCACCCTGTTGCCTCCATCATGGTAGAGAGTTTAATTCTGAT